>NC_044037.1:99240216-99555765 GCF_901765095.1 Microcaecilia unicolor | reverse complement strand
GCTTTACGAATCACTATGGAAGACTCCTTGCTCAGTTTATAAACAGCTTGATTCTCCTCTTTAGTTAAATTAGTTCTTTCCCAGTGTTCAGTAACTTCCAATTGTTCCACCTCCTGGAGTACTTTAATTGTTTAAAAATAGTAATAAACAGATGAACCAGGCCTGGAGAGACCCAAGAACTTTTAGCCACGCAATTCGAAGCTGCTGTTCCATAATCTGAAGTGTCTCCAAAAAGCAATTTTAATTGAAGAGAATGGATGAATTTTTCAAAATCCACACGGAACTGAAAAGGCTGATGTTTACACAAAAGGACGAATTAAAGTCCTTTAGACAGAACCTTTTCTTCTACTTCTGTCAGTTGATATGTAGAAAGATTCATTATAGCGAGTCATTCCGCCGAGTTCTCTGTGACTCTGGTTCCCTCGGCTTCGAGCTTTCCAACCTCCCCATCCTCGTTGTACTGTTGATCTTGTAATGGTTCCACGATTCCGTTCCCCCTCTGTCTTATCTTCATTATCTTCATCCCCACTTGAGAAATTGGAGGACAAATGGAAACCTACTTAATTACTTTTTTCAGGATTGTCAGTAGTTGTTTTTGGTTTCTACCAGCTATATACATAACCCTCATTATAATCTTTCAGATCCCTTTGGAATTTTATTTACCTTTACACTGGTGATCTCCTTTTTAAATTTTTCTAGTTTGTTATCAAAATCCTCTTTAAAAATCTGATAATCTGTTGTTGATTTAAATTGAGTCACCTTATCTTCCAACATAGGCTTGTCTTGCACCAATTTTCTTTGGATAGTTTGAATAAATAACAGCATCAAATCCAATGAACATTGGTTAAGTATGCTGTTCCATTGATTGACAAAATCAACGTCCTCAGGGAAAAGTTTAGGGGTTTTAGGCATTCACAATCCTCTAGGGATAATCTCTTTGTTGCAATAATCCACTAATGTGGCACTGTGTAATTCAAATCTAACATAATCCTTGTAATCAGCTAGTAATTGAGTCCATTCTGTGTCATTGTTCATATCAGAGTCCAAATGAGAGAGGGTAGGGGCTTGTAATATCTGAATCTTTTCATCTGAAGTGAATCTCTTACCACTACTCCAATTTTGTGCCATTATGACAAAAAAATCCCTCAAAAATAATGGTTAACCTCAATATCAAAAAAAGGGGGGAGTTCAAACTACGTATTGAAAAATACTAATAATAAAAGGTTTGAACCTATAATGCTGTATAGTGAATTTCTGAGTCTGTCCCACTAATTTTAAGTATTGGTGTACTATTTCCATTGTCCTGAAAGGTAACTTTAAAACAATACAGGAACATAACACCTTTGAAGTCAGAATGATTAAATATTTTGACACCCACCAGACAGGACTTAACAAAGATCTGGGTTTTCTAGCTCATTATAAACCATAAAATTGTACTGCATTGTCACCTTCCCGTCGCCATGCATATTTTTGTTTTGTTACATTTCTACCCCGCGCTTTCCCCCACTCATGGCAGGCTCAATGCAGCTTATATCTCACCTATCCACCCCCATTCTGTTAGACTGTCACTGAAATGCTTTGATGTTTCCATGCATATCTCCCGGTCTCTCACCTATCCACCACCATCCTGTTAGACTGTCACTGAAATGCTTGGATGTTTCACTTATATATTCTGTCATCTACCAACATGTGCTTATTTCCGATCTGACGAGGAAGGGCAACCTTCAAAAGCTAATCAAGAAATGTATTAAGTTATGTCCAATAAAAAAGGTATCATCTTGTTTTCTTTTCCATGTTTTATTTTGTTTTATTTCTATTGATTACCTATTTCCATTGTGAAATTAATGGGACGGAGTGAGAAATTCACTATACAGCATTATAGGTTCAAACCTTTTTTTATTAGTATTTTTCAATAACTAGTTTGAACTCCCCCCTTTTTTGATATCGAGATCTGCATATATATAACATGCAACTTTAAATTTTTCCAAGATGGTACCCAATGGCTGCAGGAGAATATTAAACAGTAATGGAGATAAAGACGATCCCTGTGGGACCCCGCAGTCAGGGCACAACTCAAGGAAAAAGTTCCATCTTTCTGAACTTTATAACTTTGGGAAGATAAAACAAAAAACCCTAAACCAGTCCCACACTTTTCCATAAATGCCAGTATCACTTAACCTAGTTAGCAAGATGTTATGATTGACCAGGTCAAAAGCACATGACAAATCAAACTGTATTACTATTTCCCTTCGCCTTCGGTCCTGACTCAGCAAAGTTTTGCCATGGGCAGCAATAGAAGCTACCACAGTTTCTGTACTATGATTCTTCCGAAAACCAGACTGAAATGAATGTAATATGTTATTATCTGACAAATTGTCCAATTTTTTTGAAACATGACCCTCTATAATCTTTGTGAACAATGGAATTGATGCTATTGGGCAATAGTTATTGGGGTGTGATAAGTCCTCACTGGGGTTTTTAGGAATGGGTGTCAAAACAATTTCTCTACCATTCTCAGGGAACTTGCTGTCTCTCAAGCAGTTATTTAACCAATCAGTAAAAGTAGATAATAAAACATCTGTCATGTTATTCATTAGATAAGCTGGATATGGATCTAAGCTGCAGTTAGACTTAGTAGATTCACACCAGAGTCTATCCACAGGAATAGAAATAGGATGCAACCTGTAATTCCAGTATATCCATAATCAGCTTTTTACAAATAGTTGCCACTTGTTTTTCAAAATAAGTAGCTAAAGTCATAGCAGCAGGAGAAATAGTATCTGCATTAGATGTTAAATTGGAAATATTAAAAAGGTTAACAACCAAATTAAAGAGTTTGTGTATATTTAAGATCTTATCACCAATTTGACTAGAATAAAATTCTTTTTTCTTATTAATTGTTTATAAGACAATACCTTAGATCGTCACCTCTTTTTATCCTTAGTTAACAGTGACTTTCTCCAAACTCATTCCTTTTGCAGTGTTGTTTTAAAGCCAAAAGTTCTTCATCAAACCATTTATCCAAATTACGTATAATCTTTAGTCTTAATTTTATATGGTGCTATATCATCTAATATACCTGAAATGCGTGCATGCCATCTGTCAAACAGGTCTTTCTATCGCTCCATGGTGCGACCGCATTTCGATACTGTGTGCAATTCTGGTCACCGCATCTCAAAAAAGATATAGTGGAATTAGAAAAGGTACAGAGAAAGGTGACAAAAATGATAAAGGCGATGGGAAAACTTCCCTATAAGAAAACACTAAAGCAGCTAGAGCTCTTCAGCTTGGAGAAAAGACAGCTGAGGGGAGATATGATAGAGGTCTATAAAATAACGAGTGGAGTGGAACGGGTAGACGTGAATCACTTATTGTGTCGCTAGGAACTGTTATGGATATACAAAATCACCATGTGTTGAAGGGGGGCAGACTCAGGACTAATGTCAGGAAGTATTTTTTCACGGAGAGGGTGGTGAATATGTGGAATGCCCTCCCGCGGGAGATGGTGGAGATGAAAATGGTAATGGAATAAAAACATGCGTGGGATAAACACGAAGGAATCCTGTTTAGAAGGAATGGTTCTGTGGAATCTTTGCAGAGATTGGGTGGCGACGCCGGTAATTGGGAAACAAAACGGGAGCCGGGCAGATGTCTACGGTCTACGCCCTGATCGTGATTGAATAGATAGGGATGAGCTCGAGTGTAAATTTTAAGGGGCTTCGATGTTAGCTTTAGAACTTAGTACAAGAACAGTTCTGGGCAGACTTCTATGGTCTGCGCCCTGAGAAAGGCAAGGAAAATCAAACTCAGGTATACACATACCATGTAAAATGAGTTGATCTTGTTGGGCAGACTGGATGGACTGTACAGGTTTTTATCTGCCGTCATTTACTATGTTACTATGTTTACTTTTCCAAAAATACTAGGACTGGGGGCACGCAATGAAGCTACAAAGTAGTAATTTTAAAACAAATCGGAGAAAATGTTTCTTCACTCAATATGTAATTAAACTCTGGAATTCGTTAACACGGAATGTAGTAAAAGTGGTTAGCTTTGCAGAGTTTTAAAAAGGTTTGGATAATTTCCTAAAAGAAAAGTCCCTGCCATTACTAACATGAACTTGGGGAAAATCCACTGCTTATTTCTAGGATAAGCACCATAAAAATGTATTGTACTGAGTTGGGATCTTGCCAGGTATTTGTGACCTGGCTTGGCCACTGATGGCAACGGGATACTGGGCTTGATGAACCTTCAGTCTATCCCAATATGGCAACTCTTATGTTCTTATGTAAGCTTACTGAATATTTGTCCAACAAGCCCATGAAACTTTTCCACCTTTGGACTGCTTGCATCAAAGTAAGGAAAAATATGTGATTGTGTGGTAAATCATGTTCCTGGGTGTCGGTCCACAAATCAAATATTGCTGCAAATCTTGGGAGATGTTTGATTACCACCAGCAGGTGAGCTTTCTCAGGTTAGGGCCCCGCTTGGTGGAACACCCTCCCACTAGGTGTAAAGATGCTTTATGATATTGAAATGTAGGGTGTGGCTATTTGAACTTGCTTTTAGGTAATGATTTTAGGGAATATTGCTATGTTTACCACTTTGATTGATGTATTTTATTAAACTGTTGTAAGCCATCTTGTGGCCTTCAGGAACAGGAGGTATTTGAGATTGAGCAATAAAGAAATATATCAATTTTGCAGATAGCACAAGAATATTTAAATTGGTTACAACACATGCAGATTGTGAGGAACTGCACAAGGACTTTGCTATACTGTAGAAGTGGCCATCAAAATGGCAGATGAAATTTAATATGTGCAAGTGTAAAATGATGCACCTAGGGAAAAACAATTCTACTTCTATAATTGCTAGGTTCAGTATTAGGAGTCACCACCCAGTAAAAGGATCTCGGAGTCACTATGAAATCCTCAACTCAGTGTGTGGTAATAATCAAGAATGAAACACAAAAAATTAGGAGTTATTTGGAAAATGGAGAAAAGTATGGAGAATATCATAACAACTCTGTACATTGCTGGTGTGACCATATTTTAAAAACTGTGTACAGTTCTGATTGCCCTATCTGAAAAAGGATATAGTACAATGGGAAATGGTACAGGGAACAACATTCTGATGAAGAAAGGCTAAAAGGTTAAAATAACATTTAATGAGTTGCTCAATCCTGTTATACTATCATTATCCATACATTCAACTTTAATATGATATTCTGATGTCTTTTGTCTTTTCAGCACTGCCTCTGCTGTTGGTATCAGGAATGCCACCATTAGACACAGGTAAGGAGCTCTGGGGCCTCTTTACTAAATTGGGGTTTTGAGTTATTGTACAGGATTGAACTTGCAGTTTAGAGCACTTCCAATAGTTTCCCATTCTTTATGCAGAGAAACATTTTTTGAAACTTACCTTTTATTGATTTTCCAATCACAGAACATTATAATCTCAGTTGCCAAAGACAGCTACACATGATGAAATTATATCTTACCTGATAATTTCCTTTCCTTTAGTCAGGCCATACCTTGCTGAATGAGGGGGTGTTATCTCCTCCTACCAGCAGACGAAGGTAGAGAAAACTGATTTTTTTTCCAGTGAACGCATGGGTATAACCTGCTGGTGCTCAGTGGAAAACTTTAATATGCATCTGCCAAAGCAGCAGATGGTCGCTTTGTAGTGCATACCCATGCCCCATCAACCACTGCATCCGCAGTGATCATTAAGGGCTACATTCTATATATGGAGCCTAAAAAATCCATGTGGAAATAAGCATATTCTATTAGGTGCGTTATATAGAATACACCTTATTAATACTGCAGCGCCTAAATCTGCGCACGTTCATTTACGCCAATAAAAACCTAGCATAAATCCATGCACATAAATTTAGGCGCACTGACCAGTATTCTATAATTATGTGCACAAATTTTTGAAATGCCCACGAAATACCCATAAACATTCCCCTTTTCAGCTATGTGCATTTATTTTGAACTGTGCATTTTACAATTTAGACGCAGTTCTTTATAGCGATTTCCACGCATAAATTGTAACTATTGCCAATTAGTGCTCATTATTGCTTGTTAAGTGCTGTTAAAAACACTGATTATCTTTTTCTACCAATTAAGTTACGCACTTATCTCCACGCGAATCTAGGCGGCATATATACAATCCGGGGGTAAGCGTGCATAACACCACATCAGTGATATTTGCTACAAGTGCTTTTTTTGTAGATAATAAGGTGCCGGTACTCATTATGGGCAGGGTCACCACATATGGCTCCACCTCTATGATAGCCACACCCCTTACACCAGCCATGGCACATATAAACAGACATCATTGAAAATATTATACTAGTATAGGAGAAAAAAATAACATGATTTTTTTTCATTATAAATCATTTCTGTAAGCTGTTACAGCTCCAGTATACCCAGTGTAAAATAAGACAGCAGATGTAAATTCTCAAATTGGACATATTCCAAACACTAAAATGAAAATAAAATGATTTTTTTCTACCTTTGTTGTCTGGTGACCTTGTTTTTCTATCCATATTAGTCCCAGTCTCTGATTCTGCTGTTCTCTATCTGTTCTCTTAACTCCGTTTCCAGGGCTTCCTTTCCATTTATTTCTTTACTTTCCTCCTTTCTTCTTCATTTCTTGCCCTACATCCATAAGTAAAAGCTGGGTCCTCCTCCATGGAATTGACTGGAGGAGGTATAACATGGATCCAGCTTTTGCCTATTTTCTCCATCCATGTGCAGTTTTTCTCCCCCCTACCCTCCCCTCCTTCCATCCACATCCAGCAACCCTCCTCTCCCCTCTGCCCTCCCCTCTATCCACCCATGTCCAGCAACCCTCCTCTCCCCCCTGCCCTCCCCTCTAGCCACCCATGTCCAGCAACCATCCTCTCCCCCTGCCCTCCCCTCCAGCCACCCTCCTCTCCCCCCTGCCCACCCATGTCCAGCAACCCATGTCCAGCAACCCTCCTCTCCCCCCTGCCCTCCCCTCCAGCCACTCATTTACAGCAACCCTCCTCTCCCCCTGCCCTCCCCTCCAGCCACCCATGTCCAGCGATTCTCTTCTCTCCCCTGCCCTCCCCTCCAGCCACCCATGTCCAGCAACCCTCCTCTCCCCCTGCCCTCCCCTCCAGTCACCCATGCCTAGCAACCCTCCTCTCCACCCTGCCCTCCCCTCCAGCTACCCATGTCCAGCAACCCTCCTCTCCCCCCTGCCCTCCCCTCCAGCCACCCATGTTCAGCAACCCTCCTCTCCCCTCCCCCTCCAGCCACCCATACCCAGCGATTCTCCAGTCCTCGCTCCCCGGTTCTCCCTCCAGCCACCCATACCCAGCGATTCTCCTCGCTCTCCGGCCCCCCTCCAGCCACCCAGGTTGTCCTGTGGATTGTTCGGGGCAGGCAGGAAAGATCCCCAGTCTTTCCTGCCCGCTGCCAGCGCTGACTCTCCCGCGGCGCTATTGCATCGCTCTTCAAAATGGCCACCGAGACTTACAAGGGTGGCTTCCAAGACTTCGGCAGAAGTCTTGCGAGGCCGCCACTGGAAGTCTCGGTGGCCATTTTTAAAGAGCAATCCGGCAGCAGGGGAGGGTCAGTGCTGGCATTGGGCAGGCAAGACTGGGGATCTTTCCTGCCTGCCCCGAAGAATCCACTGGACAGCCGGACCTCACAAAGAAGGTGCCGGTATGCTGTACCGGCACAAAAAAAGCACTGTTTGCTACCCTGCATTTGCAAATATACTTCCTTCTCAAAATATATTTTTTTAGACTTGTCATCTGGGCTAATACCATCTCCCACTAAGTGAGAGAAGACAAAGCCCCACCGAATGACAGCTCTATCAAAGTCTGAGTGGGCTCTGGCTAGCACTTCCAGCCTGTAATGCTTCACAAAGGAAACACGTTGCTGTTCTAAAATATCTTCAAGACAAAGCACCTGGGCCTCTGCCCAGGAGGTCACCTATACCCAAGTCGAGTGAGCTCTCAACCCGGGTGGCACCTGCTTATTTGTACAAATGTGACTCATCTCGCAACGGATACCTTGGATGCTGCCTAACCCTTCCAAGGGCCATGAAATAGGACAAGGAGATGATCAGAGAAGCGAAAGTCATTGTAGTATAACAATGTCTGCCTGACATCCAGCTTGTGCAGCCTCTGAGCCGAAGTGCTGGAACCTTTATCCACAAAAGAGGGCAAACAGACCGCCTGGCTCACATGGAACAGAGAAATCACGTTGGGAAGAAAGGAAACAATCATGAATGAAAAGAGAATCCACAATAGAGGAGAACTCAAGAAGTCCCACGGAAAACCTCAAGATAAAACGAAAGTGGGAATAAAAACCAGGATTCCAAAAGACTGTACCGCAACAATGATAAAAACAAAGCAGTTTATTAAACAATAAATGACTTGACACAACGTTGCATTTCGGCCTATATCAGGAGTCTGTGAGCTTAGATAAATAATACTGGATGAAGAGAATCCAGAATGTTGGAAATACACACAATATAATGCTGGATTATAGTGGTCTTAAAAAAGACCTTTGTTGGGTATATTTGCTGTGTTACCGATGTGACGATATGAGCAATACTGTTGAAAACTTGCTTTGTTTTCATCATTCTTGCGGTCCAGTCTTTTGGAATCCTGGTTTTTTATTCCCACTTTCGTTTTATCTTAACAATCATGACTGGACATCGAGTCTTCCAAAAAGGGGGATATCCACCTTATAATTGAAAGAGAAAAACGCCTAGATTTCGACCCAAATCGGGAGATAGACGTTTATCTCACAAAAACGAATAAATCGGTATAATGGAAAGGCGATTTTGGACGTTTTCAACTGCACTCCATCGCGGAAGCGTACAAAGTTGACGGGGGCGTGTCAGAGGCGTGGCGAAGGTGGAACTGGGGCGTGGTTATCGGCCGAGGAGAGATGGGCGCCTTTCGCCGATAATGGGAAAAAAGTATGCGTTTGTAGCTAGAATTTAGGGCACTTTTCCTGGTCCCTGTTTTTTCACGAATAAGGCCCCAAAAAGTGCCCTAAATGACCAGATTACCACCAGAGGGAATCGGGGATGACCTCCCCTGACTCCCCCAGTGGTCACTAACCCCCTCCCACCACAAAAAATGATGTTTCACAACTTTTTATTTTCACCATCAAATGTCATACCCACCTCCCTGGCAGCAGTATGCAGGTCCCCGGAGCAGTTGTTAGGGGGGCAGTGGACTTCAGGCAGGTGGACCCAGGCCCATCCCCCCCCTACATGTTACAATTGTGCTGCTTAATGCTTATTAGTCGTCCAACCCCCCCCCAAACCCACTGTACCCACATGTAGGTGCCCCTCTTCACCCCTTAGGGCTATAACAATGGTGTAGACTTGTGGGCAGTGGGTTTTGAGGGGGATTTGGGGGGCTCAACACACAAGGGAAGGGTGCTATGCACCTGGGAGCTCTTTTACCTTTTTTTTTGTTTTTGTAAAAGTGCCCCCTAGGGTGCCCGGTTGGTGTCCTGGCATGTGAGGGGGACCAGTGCACTACGAATCCTGGCCCTTCCCACGAACAAATGCCTTGGATTTATTCGTTTTTGAGCTGGGCGCTTTCATTTTCCATTATCACTGAAAAACAAAAATGCCCAGCTCACAAATTGTCGAATAAAACATGGACGTCTATTTTTTTCGAAAATACGGTTCGGTCCGCCCCTTCACGGACCCGTTCTCGGAGATAAACGCCCATGGAGATAGACGTTTTCGTTCAATTATGCCCCTCCACGGGTCCCAACAAGACAGAGCCTGCAGCTCCAAGACGCTCCGAGCCGATGTAATCACAGCGAGGAAAACCAATAGAACATAAGAATAGCCATACTGAGTTCGTTTATCCCAGTATCCTGTTTCCAACAGTGGCCTTTCCAGGTTACAAGCATCTGGCAGAAACCCAAATAATAGAAACATTCCATGCTACCATTCTCAGGTCAAACAATGGCTTCCCCATGTCTGTCTCAATAGCAGACTGTGTACCTTTTTTAAACCCAGATATGCTAACCGCTGTTACCACATCTTCCAGCAACGAGTTCCAGAGCTTAACTATTCGTTGAGTGTAAGGTCCATAATGGAAGCTGACCTCAGTGGCTCAAAAGGAGACCCAGAGAGCACAATTAGGTCCAGATTCAGGTCCCGTGAAGGAAAGGAAGGCCAGACTGGACAGCAGATATGAGCAACTCCTTTTAAAAACTGGGCCAGGGAAAGACCCAGCACCTTGCCCCAGAAACTGGAAATGGCGGTCACTTGAACCTTTAAAGAATTCAATGCCAGCCCTGCTCCAGGTCCTGCTGCAAAAAGGCACGGATGTCGGGACCTATGCGTTCCAAGGTAACAATACCTGCTCAGCACACCAGCCTTCAGAAGCTTTCCAGCCCACACATTGTTTAGGAATGGAGAAGACTTCCAGGACTTAAGCAGAGTAGAGATAACAGCAAGCAAGAATTCGCCTCACTAAGTACATCCTTTCAAGGGTCAAACCATTAAGCCAAAAGGGATATGGATCTTCCATTTCCACTGGTCCTTGATGGAAAAGAACACAGCACCAGGTCCACATACCACAGCCAACAAGGCCAATCTGAAGCCACCAGAAGTATGAGATGAGGGTGACGCACAACCCTGCACAAAAGCTGGCCTATCAGCCAAACTGTTTCATGTATGCCGATGATGTTACAATCTATGTCACTTTTGACAAAGATATCGAAAAAATCTTAAACAATATAAAATCAAGCCTACACCTAATGAAATCATGGGCAAACAATTTCAAACTGAAACTTAACAGAGAGAAAACCAAATTCTTAATACTAACAAACCTTCACCAACCAATTACTTCTACTTTTACTATTGGTAACAAAACTTATCCACTAAACCATAATTTGAAAATCCTGGGAGTAATAATTGATCAACATCTCTCATTTGAACCACAAGTATCTAATTTAGTGTCTACTGTACTCAAATCATTATGGAAACTAAAAAGATTGACCTTGTTTTCAAAACACAATTTTCAGATCATTAACTCAATCCTTGGTACTATCAAAATTTAATTACTGCAATGCAGTCTATGCAGGACTTAAGACCACACTAATCAGAAAATTACAAACTGTTCAAAACACAGCAGCTTGTCTTGTACATAAAGCTACCCGATACTTCAAATCGACCATGCTTCTACTCAAACTACTCTGGTTACCTATAAGTTAATGCATTACTTTCAAATTATGTGCATTCACCCACCAAATAATTTATGGTTCCTCCCCTGATGCAGGCCGATTAGGCCAAAACACGAGTTGTGTCGGGTCGTCATCCATGTTTTAGACGAACTCTGAATAAATTTTGGTTTGAACATCAGCTGTGAGGAGTTTTCATTACTCTACTTTTTCCATTGTGGTATTACCACTCACCATAAAGGAAGTACCGCCGGGCTACCACACCAGCCCAGCAGTACTTCCCACCCCCAGCAAGCTGTCATATCCAGCACTATAAAAATATATTTCTTTTGTAGCGCCGGTGTGTACCCGGCGGTAATCGGACAGTGCCACATGCTGCCTGGTTACCGCCAGGTTAGCATGGGAGCCCTTACCGCCACCTCAGTGGGTGGCAGTAAGAGCTGCGCACCATTTCTTTTAAAAAAGAAAGACTACCCTTTTACCTGCTATGGTAAAAACATTTTGGCGGTTTGGTAAAAGGGGCCCTTAGATAGTGAAAATCAGCAGTTAGGTGATTGCTCCTTTCAAACTACCTCTCCCTGCTCTCTACACTCCCAATCCCCAAACTGCCCCACCCCCTAATACTACCCACCAACATTTGCCCCAGTCACAGAAACTACCTACCCAGTAACTGGCCTACACTCCATTAGCTGTCCTCAACAACTAACCCCCCCCCCCCCCCCCCCCCCGGCAATTTCCCCACTACTTTGCAAATTACCCCACCCTCAAAATTACCCTCTGCAAACTGCCCCTACCATCAAAAACTCTAACCCTGTAACTTCTTCACCATCTTGCAAACTGTACCCATACCCAAAAACTACCCCCTGTAGCTGCTGTGGCTCACTCCAGACTATACCTACTTCCCAAAGTTACCGCTCTACAACTTCCACAACACACCCACCTGCCCCCTCCAGAGATACAACACATGCACAGCATATACATGAGATACACACATGAATTGTAAATTATTTCCTACCCCTAATCCATATTTCATCATCTTTGCTGTTGATTTTACTGTGAAAACTACTGACAATCAGGCAGTTTTCTTATCAGTTGCTATGTGTATAGCCCGATTAAGACTTTGGCTAACTTTGCACATACTTTAAAGAATAATTTCTGCTTTTCTCTTAACTCTCTTGCACGGTCTCCTTGTCCATTTTGACATTTTTTGACATTTCTTCTCTCTCCGTGTCTACCATCCATCCATAAATTCCAATGGAGAATTTGTTTGTTTTTTTTGCTATAGGCATTTTCTGTGGAGAAATAAAAAATTCACACCCCTTCAAATCTGTGTGTTCTGGATGAGCACATGTATAAGTAGCACCTTTTCTAAAAGTAGCGCTTTTTAAACATGTAAATCTTTTACAACCATCTCCTTCTTGAGTAGCTTTCTGGAGTTAACATTCCTTTTCTCACTGGTGTTCTGCTAATGCTCTAACATTCTCCAGGTACCATTCCTGTTTAAAGCAGCTTTGAATTTTAAGCATTCCCTTTCATTTTCTCTTTCTCTTCTCTTTTCAGAGCAAAATTGTCCGCAGAACATGCGTTATGTCTCATGTGGCACGGCCTGTCCCGAAACCTGTGACAGTACACCAAAAATATGCCCGGCAATGTGTGTGCAAGGCTGTGTCTGCCAAGAGGGTTATGTGCGGAGATGTGATAAAAATGACATGTGTGTACCTAAGAGCGAGTGTTACGTTGGATTGTGTTCAAACAACAGCCCTTGAAAGCCTTGCCCTCCAGGTTTAATATGTCCAGCTGTGTGTTTGCCTCCTGACTACTAAATGTTTTTGCTGTTGCTGGCAGTGAATTTCCTGGGCTGCTGTCTGATTTCTTTTCTATTTAGCTGATGCCTCTCTACCTAGCTCGCAACAGAAAGCCATCATGCCCCACATCGTTTTATGGTTCCCATCAGTTTTCCTATACTGGTCTCTTAACCCCTTATGAGATCTGACTTTCAAGGTAGCCTACTGTATGTTATTCAGGTTAACCTAGTTCTTAGAACCAGTTTAGATATATATTCATGACTGCTATTCAGAAACAGTTTAGGGTCTTGAGGCCTGGAATGGAGAATCATTTACAGTGATAGAAAATTCCTCCTATCAAATGTCTTAGCAAATCAGCCTAGTTTGCAGCCCTGAAGGCTAGCCACAATGAATATGTATCGGATATATCTGCATACATGGGATCTAAGCAACAGATTAATGTTCAGTATGACTACCATGAACCCCTTAGCTGGTTTGCTGGCTTCAAGGATTAGGGATCCATAGCCCTGTCTTAGATTTCAGGCCAAGTATTAGGCAAAATTAGGGTAAAAATGTGCATGAAGCCTGCACGCCTGTTTCCAGGCCCTCCCTGTCTCTCACCTAACCCACCCTCATCCTGTTAGACTGTCACTGAAATGCTTTGATGTTTCTCTTATATATACTGTCATCTATCAACATTTGCTTATTTCTGATCTGATGAAGAAGGACTACCTTCGAAAACTAATCAAAAATTGTATTAAGTAGTAGTAGTACTGCAATAAAAAAGGTATCATCTTATTTTCTTGTCCATGTTTTATTTTATTCTATTTCTATTCATTACTTTTAAAAGTGGACTAACACGACTACCACATCTCTCTACTCTGAGTGATTTTAAAATAGGGCCTTATGTGTCTGCAGTTTGATGTGTTGAAAGTGCTTTAACAGAAGAAAATCCACAGAAAATACAGGCAAATGAAATCTTCTATGGAAAACAATGGGGCTTCTCCCAAAGGTACTACCAAAATATGCTTCCAGCTCAGCTCCTGAAATGTTTGCGACCTTGTTCAATGTCCTCCTAAATAAACTGCCATATATTTGTCTACATTCTTCTTGTATGAAACCAAGTGTGAAATGTGATGTGGGAAATATAATTCACACTGTACTGGGGGAGCAATACAACAAACCAGATTTTATTTCACTGCAACTGAATTTCTAACTATTTAGTCCATTCACTGTACTGTACTTTGTTCACTGTTAGTTTCATTAAAGTGCCAGCATACACAGAACAATATAATCACAAAGCAATAATTATTTCCAATGTACAATCTGGCCACAAAATAAACTGAAGGAAGAGTAGGGGCTCATTTTCAAAACTAAAAAAAGAAGTCCAAACAATATCATAAGGTGATGGATGCTTTTCTCTCAAAAACATCCAAATTGCGATTTTCAGTTCAGAATATTTTTTATTGAAAACTTTTTCACCATTACAAATGAAATGTAACATTCAAATACTTGAATATGAATATTGCTCCAATATTGTATCAAAGATAATACCATCAAATTCAATTCTCATTTGCAATAATAGAGAAGAGGAAAATCGTGTACATTGGGAAGAAAGGTTGGTTATGTTGAACTTGCCAAAATACAACTGCTGATGTGAAGTACTAGTGGAATATTTATGAGAGATGAACCAATCTATACCAACAGTATCTATAAAAGCTTATTAACTGACAAAATGTGCAAGCGTATACATCAACAGTGTAGAATTATTGAAATTATAAAGACTGTACATTTTCACAGAGAAGAGATATTGGTTCCCAAATTTTAAGAAAATGGCCAACTCTATTAGCCTTTTCTGCTATTTTAGCCTCATATTTGTAAGTAAGACATATGGAATTCCACCAGAATGTAAAGGAATGTTTACTGTTATCCTTCCATTCTCGTAATATGTCTTTCAAGGCAATCGATAATATCAAATAGTTTGCATTGTTCCACTGATAAAGACTTTCCAATACAATAGAGCAAAGAATAATATGTTTGTAAGAAATTGGAAAGTTAATATTCAATACAGATGAGATTCTATCCCGTATACGATTCCAGTACTTACTTAGATTGGGACAGGAAAATAACATATGTTCCGTTGAACCAACATCCGAGTTGCAAGACCAACATAAATTGGATAATTTATGATCAATTCTATGTTTTCTAACTGGGGACCATATTGATCTATTCATTGTAAAAAATAAAGATTATAACATTGGAGCAGAGGCGAGGGGCTTATTTATTTTAGTCCAAAATAAAGACCACTGTTTTTCAGTTAGAGAAACAGATAATTCAGTCTGCCATATATTCTGGAGTAGTGTAATATTATTATATCCAACATGAGATAGAAGGATATTGTAATAGCGAGGTGCTGAATTATCCAAACCAAAGGCTTCAGATACAATGTTATATATTTGAGGTGAATTAAATGATGGGGTTTTTTCCTACTAAAGCTGTGGACAGTGCAGACTTAAGTTCAAGGTATTCAAAAAATTGAGTGTTAGGTAAAGAGAAGCATACTTGTAATTCACTAAAAAGTAAAATACCATTTGAATCAGAAATATCATTTAGATTTAGAATTTTTAATTTTGTTACATTTGTACCCTGCGCTTTTCCTACTCATGGCAGGATCAATGTGGCTTATATGTGGCAATGGAGGGTTAAGTGACTTGCCCAGAGTCACAAGGAGCTGCCTGTGCCTGAAGTGGGAATTGAACTCAGTTCCTCAGGAATAAGGTCCACCACCCTAACCACTAGGCCACTCCTCCACCAGGGGCGCAGCTACGGGTGGGCCTGGGTGGGCCCAGGCCCACCCAATTTCAGCTCTGGCCCGCCCACTCCCAATGCTCCCATTGCCGGCCACTGCTGCTTTTCCTGTTGAGCAGCAGGGCCGGCGCTACAAAAAGAAGAAGCGCTCAGCTGATTGAGTTGAGCGCCGCCGCCAATGTTAACAACGAGAAAAAAATGTAAAAAAAAAAAAAAAGCGCGGCACCGTAGGCAGCCTCGAAGCATTGGCTGCTGGCTCTGCAGGCTCCTCCCATCTCTTACGTCACTGCCCCTGGAGCGAAGCAAGGGGCAGTGACGTAAGAGACGGGAGGAGCCTGCAAAGCCAGCAGCCAATGCTTCGAGGCTGCTTGCGGTGCCGCGCTTTTTTTTTTAAAACATTTTTGTCTCGTCTGTAGCGTTGGTGGCGGCGCTCAGCTCAATCAGCTGAGCGCTTCTTCTGTTTGTAGCTGGGGCTGGCGGGCCTGAATCGGGTGGGCCTGAATCGGATGGCAGGATGGGGACTGGGGAGAAAGAGGGAAAACGGATGGCAGGATGGGGATTGGGGAGAAAGAAGGAAAACGGAAGGATGGGGAGAGAAAGAGGGAAAACGGATGGCAGGATGGGGACTGGGGAGAAAGAGGGAAAACGGAAGGATGGGGAGAGAAAGAGGGAAAACGGATGGCAGGATGGGGACTGGGGAGAAAGAGGGAAAACAGAAGGATGGGGAGAGAAAGAGGGAAAACAGATAGGAGGATGGCAGAGAAAGAGGGAAAACGGAAGGATCGGGAGAGAAAGAGGGAAAACAGACTGAAGGATGGCAGAGAAAGAGGGAAAACAGAAGGATGGGGAGAGAAAGAGGGAAAACGGATGGCAGGATGGGGACTGGGGAGAAAGGGAAAACAGAAGGATGGGGAGAGAAAGAGAGAAAACAGATAGGAGGATGGCAGAGAAAGAGGGAAAACGGAAGGATGAGGAGAGAAAGAGGGAAAACAGATAGGAGGATGGCAGAGAAAGAGGGAAAACGGAAGGATGGGGAGAGAAAGAGGGAAAACAGATAGGAGGATGGGAGAGACAGAGGGAAAACGGAAGGATCGGGAGAGAAAGAGGGAAAACAGACTGAAGGATGGCAGAGAAAGAGGGAAAACAGAAGGATGGGGAGAGAAAGAGGGAAAACGGATGGCAGGATGGGGACTGGGGAGAAAGGGAAAACAGAAGGATGGGGAGAGAAAGAGGGAAAACAGATAGGAGGATGGGAGAGACAGAGGAAAAACGGAAGGATCGGGAGAGAAAGAGGGAAAACAGATGGAAGGATGGCAGAGAAAGAGGGAAAACGGAAGGATGGGGAGAGAAAGAGGGAATACAGATGGAAGGATGGCAGAGAAAGAGGGAAAACGGAAGGATGGGGAGAGAAAGAGGGGAAACAGACGGAAGGATGGCAGAGAAAGAGGGAAAACGGATGGAAGGATGGCAGAGAAAGAGGGAAAACGGATGGATAGGAAGAGAGACACTGGATGGAAGGATGGGGAGAGAAAGAGGGGAGATGGATGAAAGGATGCAGAGAGAAAGGGGCGAGACTGGAAGGATGTGAAGAGAGAAGGGACACTGAACAGAAAAGGGTAGAGAGATAGACACTGGTTAGAAGGAGGGAGAGAGAGACATTAGATGGAAGGATCAGGAGAGAGGGTAGATGGGTGGAAGGATGGGGAGAGAAAGAGGGAAGACGCTGGATGGAAGGGTAGGGAGAAAGAGGTGACACTGGATGGAAGGATGCAGAAAGAAAGAGGGGAGACTACTGGAAGGATGGGGAGAGAGAGGGGAGACAATGGAAGGATGGGGAGAGAAAGAAGAGAGCTGCTAGATGGAAAAGGAGAGTAGTGAAAGACTGGAGAATAAGAGGAAGGGGCATGGGGAGAACAAGGGTGAGAAAAAGATGAAAAGCCATAAGTAGATGAAGGAAATTAAAGAATGGATAGTAAGAATGAATTAAATCTGGACAGAGAGAGAGAGGCAGAAAAATATTGAAGAAAGCAAAGAAAAAGGAGAGAAAAATGACAAATGGCCAGGAAACCCTGGCAGAAGAGTTAAGCAAAAATGAAGGAAAGCAGAATCTAGAGACTGGGAGCAACACAATGAGAAAAAGTAAATGGCCATACAACAAAGGTAAAGAAAATAATTGTATTTTTAATTTAGGATAAAGTAATATGGTGTTAATAAAGTTTCAGAGACCAATACTTCCTTCCTTAGGTCAGGAGAGGATACCGTAACAGCATTATACTGACCTGAGGCAGGAGGTTTTGGCCTCTGAAAGCTCACTGAAAAGGATTAGGCTATTAAATAAATTGTCTGAAATCTGATGCACTGAAAAGCAGCACTTTACCCTGTGTGACAAATGTATCTGAGTGTGACTACATTTTGCTGGGGGAGGGGGGTAGAGAGAAAATTTTGTGCCCACCCACTTTGGGTTCAGGCCCACCCAAAATTGGCAGTCTGGCTACGCCACTGTCCTCCACTAATGCCCTTAGTTATCCAAGTGTTCAAAAAAAAGGGAGATTTATTGATTTTAATGTTAGAATAGGGACCTTGTTTGTCATTAAAACAGGATGTTTTTGAAATTTATCAAATAGATGTATACTCAACAGGCTATCATGTACTATATTATATTCAATATCAGGTAATTATAAGTAGAACCTGTTCTAATCATTAGTGGAATAGGATGTGACAATTGTTGTTCTACTTATAACCATCAGGGTACGGAAACATCTAATATATCCAAAGACCACCAAGATACTGCTCTTAGTAGGAAAGCCTGATTATATAGTTTAAAATCTGCAACTAGGAGATTTTAATTTTTTAAGGGCTATACGGAGGGGGGGTGTTATTCCAGATAAAAATCATGAGAATTTTATCTATTTTCATGAAGAATGTTCTGGGAAATTTGTTGAGGCCGACTCAGAAGCACTACACCCCAGTCAATGAAAAATCAACATCCCAGCCTTCTCTCCCTTCTCTCCAACCTCCTGTATGTCCAGCACCTCTTCCCTCCTCTCCAACCCTCACATGTCCAGTGCCTCTCTCCCCTCCCACAGTTTCACCCCTTCACATCTTTCTTACCCTCCCCTGCCACAGCGGTGCTTGCACTTTAATGCTATCATTCCGCTGGGCAGGAACTCCACACAGTGCGTCAGGGTCTTCCTCCTACCATGTCTCACCCATTGATGCAACTTCCTGTTTATTCAGGCTGGGCAGGACACAGCACAGAGAGAAGGCCCCAATGCAGCATGCAGGCATGTGTGAAGTTCCTGCTGGGTGGAGATGATAGCATTAAGTGCAAGTGCCACGGTGGGGATCGGAGGAGGGTAAGGAAGACGCAGAGGTGGCAGCGCCTGAACTGTGGAAGAGGAGAGAGGTGCTGAACATGCGGGGGTTGGAGGGATGGGAAGAGGCACTGGATATGCATGCATTCAGGCTGGAGGTTAGAAGAAAGGGAGAGAGGCGCTGGGCATGTAAGGAGGTGCTGGAAGGAAGGGATAGAGATGTGGAAGTGCAAGGGAAGGGAGAGAGGTGCTGGACATGCAAGGGGGGCTGAAGCAAAGGAAGAGAGTTGCTGGATATGTAAGGGGAGGGAAGGGATAGAGGTGCTGGATAGGTGGAGAGTGGGAGGGAAGGGAGAGAGGTGCTGGATATGTGGGGGGGGGGGCAGGCGGGAAGGGTGAAAGGTGCTGGGCATGCAAAGGGGGCTAGAGCAAAGGGAAAGAAGTACTGGACCTATGGGAGGGGGATGGGTTAGAGGGAAAGGAGAGGGATGCTGGACCAAGGAGATAAAAGAAGAGGGGGTAAAATGCTGAACCCACTGTGGGAGAATGAACCAGCTGTATAAGGGGAAAGGAAGAGAGAAGGAGAGGAGCTTGTTAGGGTGGGGTCAGAGAGGAGAGTGACACATTGGTGTGGGGGAGGAAGAAAGGGGACATAGGGAGATATAGAGAAACAGAAAGGAGATGATGGGCACTGCGTAGAGACAGGGACACAGGTGAGATGCTGTATTGAGATGGCATAATGGCATAGAGGGGCAATGGCTAACACGGTGGGGGGGGGGGGGATATGGGAATTGAGATAAAATGGACACGGGGGGGGGGGGGGAGGGAGATATGGGAATACAGACAAAATGGACACAGAGGGGAGATGCCAGACAAGGGGGAGAATAAGAACACAAAAGGGAGATGCTGGGCATGGGTACACAAAGGAATGATGATGGATGCGGGGATGTGAACACAGGGGAGATGCTGAACAAGGAAATATAGGGACACAGAGATGGGAGCTTGATGGTGGACATGGAGAGAGAAGAAATGTCAAATGGACAGGAAAGACTGAGGGAAGCAGAAACCAGAGACTGGGACCAATATGATTTGAAAAATAAAATGACCAGACAACAAAAAGGTGCAATATTTTTATTTTCTATTTTGTGATTAGAATATGTCAGATTTGGCATGTACATCTTGCCAGAGCTGGTGTTAGACATGGCTGGGGCTCATGGTAGAAATCTGTGAGAGGACCCCAAAGCCCATTACCAGGCTTCTGGTAGGCATTGGGGCTCTCTCAGGTCAGACAGCCAAGAACAGTTGCCCTAGTTGCAACCCCCACCCCCCCCCCCCCAACACCATCCCTGGCATGTGCTATCGTTTATATTTTGCACAGGGGGAAATGCCTTTCTTTCTTGTTTCTCTAGTGTTGTACTACATGCAAGGTCCTGGGGTTTCAGTTTAATTTTTATTTATAGTTTGTGGTCACTTATTCTATATTTGGCAATTGTGTTCTGTGTGTGTGACCCTGAGGTATTCTGTCACCATGAAGTTTCTGTGTAGCATTCTATAGTAATTTGGCTTGTTCCGTTTTCTCGATAGATGTATCAATATTTTAGGGGCCCACTGTAATATTTAGGGCTCTACTTATTCATAGGTAGGATCCTTGTTTAGGAAGTTAGTGCTGGCATGGTAGATTTGCTCTAGAGTCAAAGTGATTTTTGTTTATAGATTTTTTTTAATTATTTTACAATATGTCTATTATTGATATTACCAAACTTTCTTCAGTGGCCAATTGAGTTTTATGGGGAAATGTCTTGCTCTGCTCTGCATCTATTGTTGGTGGAAGGCCAGGAGGTTCTCTGGGTGCGGAATGTATTTGGCTTCAATACCATATGTGTGTTGGAGGACTGTGGATCAGTGGGGGCTAAAGAAGAGTACAGTCTCCTGTACTTCCCTTAGCTCTCAATTGGCCACTGAAGCCTGCACCGCTACCCTCATTGAAGTAATTGGGAGTGAGGTAGAGGTGGAGCACTTGGTGGGGTAGGGACAGAGCATGGGTGCATCAGGTGACTGTTTTTTTTTCTCTTTCAAAAAGTTGGCAACTCTAGTGCCCACCCATCCAACCTGTTGGCCCACCCAAAAATTGCCTTCTGACTATGCCACTGCTTAATAAGTAAAATATTTGTTTAGCAATCATCATTTTTACTGTTTCCAGTTTACCCCACCATGATAGAAATAAGGGATTCCATCTAAGGCAAAGATTCTGTAAAAGAAAGAACCCTATTCATATTTTCTTGTAATGTCTTTGTTAAGGTGGATTTAAATGTTAGACCCAGATATTTAATTCCATTTTTGAACTAGAAAATAGATGATAAATTGCTCTTCATACAATAAAGTAAGGGGTCCTTTTACAAAGGCACGCTGAAAAGTGGCTTGCGGTAGTGTAGGCGCAGGTTTTGGGCGTGCAGAGAATCATTTTTCAGTGCACCTGTAAAAAAGGCCTCTCCCCCCCCCCCCCCCCCGGAAAATGGATGTGCAGCAAAATCAAAATTGCCACGCGTCCATTTTGGGTCTCTGACCTTACCGCCAGCCATAGACCTGGCAGTAAAGAATGTGGGCATTAAGGACCTACATGAGTCAGATGGAGTGTGTCTGCTATGCGCGTCCGAAAGTAAAAATTATTTTTCAGACATGCATAGAGGAAGTGCGCCAAAAATGAAATTACCGCAAGGAATGGATCCTCAGGAGCTTAGTCAAGATCGGGAGGCGGGGCTGGTGGTTGGGAGGCGGGGATAGTGCTGGGCAGACTTATACGGTCTGTGCCAGAGCCGGTGGTGGGAAGTGGGACTGGTGGTTGGGAGGCGGGGATAGTGCTGGACAGACTTGTACGGTCTGTGCCAGAGCCGGTGGTTGGGAGGAGGGGCTGGTGGTTGGGAGGCGGGGATAGTGCTGGGCAGACTTATACTGTCTGTGCCCTGAAGAGCACAGGTACAAATCAAAGTAGGGTATACACAAAAAGCAGCAAATATGAGTTATCTTGTTGGGCAGACTGGATGGACCGTGCAGGTCTTTTTCTGCCATCATCTACTATGTTACTATGTTACCGCAAGACCCATGCAGTAGTCGGGCAGTAAGTCCATTTTGGCACATGTTGGGCATGCGCAGGCACCTATGCTTAAACTTAAACAGTACAGACAACCAAGTTTGCAGTTGCTGTGTGTATGGCAAAGATAAACTCACATCTAGGCTGGGCGCTGCAATTTCTGTTGGCGTCATTTGAATACATCTATATTATATTATAGGCGCTTTAAAAACTGATGCTGAACTGTTAAATGATTAAAAGATTTGGAAGAAAATGTGTAAAAAATATATATTTTTTCTATCTATAAGAGTGTGGAAAAGTAGTAAATACAGTTGGACTCTTTCTTTGCACTATATTGGGAGATTTTTTTTGCTTTTTGAGCTTTTGTGCTGATTTCCCATTTTCCTGTCTTTTGTTGGTAAAATATGTAACATGTCATCCATGAAGACACATGAAGGCATTAGCCAGCAGCCCTTCCTTGGACTTCAGGTCCTTCACCACCATTTCAAATGTATAGATTGAATGCACTGTGAGAAAACTTCACTCACTGACCTTCAATTTCACTTATTGGTGAGGTACATGTCACTCTTCTGGATGGGCCACCCTTGGCATCTCTGACAACAAAGGTAGACATTTTTATTTCTATTTATTGTTTGGAATATGTCAGTTTTTCGAAGTGCATCTGTCAGAACTAGTTTTAGACATGGCTGGGGCTCGCGAGAAATATCTCACTCATTTGGCCTTCAATCTCCATCATTGCGGTAGTAAATCTTCCACATTGGAATGGGCCACTCTTGGCATCTCTGCATTTATATGGCTATATTGGACAATGCTTATAGCCATGTTCAGTCCCTGTGTCTTTAAATAGGATAGGAGTACAAATCTGTCATTCTGTAGTACTCTGTGATAGGAACTTCTTGAGCACATGTCCCAGTCCCTGTGAATTATGGGCAGGGGCGTAACCAGACACAGTATTTTGGATGGGCTCAGAGCTAACTTAAATGCGCCTTTCCACGGCATGGCATGGCACGGCACTCCATAGCTAAACCCCCCTCCTCCCTGAGATATTAAAAAAAATTATAGATTTGTTCACCTACCCCACATCAATATCTCTCTCCTCCGCAGTGTCCAGGCATCTGACCGCCTGTCTCTGAACCCCGTCCCTTCCTGGTGTACCTTACAGGCATCCGTGGTGCCTGCAGTGATTCAATTATTGCTGCCTGTGCTGACTCCGTAGACTTCCATCGGCCAGGTCCCGCCAGACAGGAAATGATAAAAGGGAGGGCAGGACACGGCTGATGGAAGCCTGCAGGGCTGGTGCAGGCAGCAATAATGAATCACTGCAGGCACCGGGGACAATGTACTCTTGCACTTTCTGTTTTGTCTGGTGCATGCCATAGGAGTTTTGTGATAAGCGCAGCTCTTGTGCACATGCGTCACTCATGCACCTCCCCCTTCCTTTCGCTTTAGTAGGGTGCATAAAATTTGCAACCCATTTTCTTTGGGCATTGGGGGGCGAGTTTTCAGCGCTGTTCTTTCATAATGGTAAGTGCTCTCTTGCCTCTAGTACCAGAGTTTTGAGCATTTGGCCCTAAATGTGTTTCTTGGTTTTGGTTTCCCTCTTGGCTCAGCTACTAAGCCCTGGCTTTCCATTCTGACCCATAGCACAACTCTATTGCTCAACTTCTGATTCAGATCAGGCTAGCTTTGGGGGGGGGGGGGGTGACCTGTGTGGCTCTGCAGGGCACCATGAATGATATTCTTCCACATTATGTGGGCCAAGGAAAGAGGGAAGTGGGGAAACAATGGTGCTGGGAAAAGAATGGAGAAGAAAGAAGGGGGATGTTTAGTTAAAGGAGAGAGTTAGAAGGATGTTGTGCTGGAGTCACCACTGTTAACAGAAAGGGCATTGTGCCAAAGCTGTTACTCAAGCCCTAACGTACTCCCTGTTGTTCAATCAATACAACTTTACTTAAATTTTCAATTTCTTTAATATATAAACATAAACAATACAAAACATACAACCCCAAAGTACCCTCAGTACTCCTAAAGATCCCCCAAACCAATTCCAATCACTCACACACATGCATACTCCGTATCCCAGCTGTTGTTAAATACCCACAGATAAATACATTTCATAATCACTTTCTTCTCTACTTCATATTCTAGAATGCGGAGCTAAAAAGCTCTAATGACTGTCCTTTTAAATGTTCAGCATAATGACCATAACCTTATATCCGGTATGGTACTATGTCAATTAAGAACTTATTCAGTCAAAAACCAAATGCTGGCATCACTCCGTGCTGTTGAGGAGCTTCATAATTTAAGCTTCAAAATATAATACACTGTGTGATGTAAGCGTCAGTGATTAGAGGGTCCGGCTGCTGAGGGCACCTTCAGCGCGTCCTCAATCAAAGCAAACTCTCGTTCTCGGTTCTCAATGCAAGACCGCATTTCAATCTTGGCTTCCTCAGGAGAACCACAATCGACAACCTGAAAGGACACACATAACATTCCTATATACAATAACCGCAGCAAACTTTACTGCAACTTCATATAAACTCATTTAACCAACATTTATATCCTATGATAATAATATCTCCTTTGGCAGCTTACCCAGCGGGCTGTTTCCCAAATCTACGTGGTCAGGAAATGACGACGCTCACTTTCCGACCCATGCTGGCATTCCTAAAGTATCCAAACAGGTCACGCCCCCCTATATACGTCAGCTGTTACTACCAAAGCTGTTACTACCAAATGAGGAGTCAATTTCCATTTTTGCAGAAGGCACTAGAGTCAGTACTAACTCAGCTCCTCAAACCAAACACAGTGGGTTAATATGAATGAATGCCTTTGGGTTCACTAAAATTTCCTGAGCAGCATGTGATCTTTGGGGTTTTCAGTCTGAGGCAGAAAGAACCACATGCAAATATGGCCCAGGGGGCTGTTGAGCAACTGATTGCTGAGCTTCCAAGGTTTGTGCATGCAGTTGGTGGAGCAGCTCATAGGGCGTTTCTAGATTTGAAACTGCTATGTATTTCAGTCTGTGAGTTCCAGATGTGAATGGTGTCTGGGGATCTGGGAAAGGAAGGTAGGAATATGATCCTTTCTGGGAAAGGTGGGCATAAAAAATGTGAAATGTGAGATGGATCTGCTTAGGAGGTATGAGGGATGGGCGAGCCTAGTCTGCAGGGGAGGAGTACTGGCCAAGGTGGAATGAGAGGGAACCTAATGGGAGGAGGAATTAGAAGGGGGCAAGGCAGGTCAAGTCTGGAGGAAATAGGGAGCACAGAAGTATTGAATGGGGGAGTAGAGTAGGTTTGAGGGGTTATTAAGCACCCTATCCCAAAATAAACTCAAACTATAGAGTAGGAGAAAGAAGTAAGGGAAAAACAGAATAAGATGAAAGGAGAAAGATGACATTAAGGCAGGGAGGGTCTGAGAAAGAAGTAAGAATAGTTTGAGAGAAGAGAAAGTGTATGGTATGGACAGATTAAGTAGGGAAGAGGGACTATTGAGGACTGACTAGAAGGAAGAGAATATGGGTTGGAGAGATGGACAGGGTGGACTGCAAAGCATAGAGTGAGTGTTGTGTAGATGGGCTTGGCGTAAGGTGGTAAATTGTGGCGATGAGTTGGGGTTGGGGAAGAAGAAAGACTGGTGGGACTTGTGCTACCTCTGGCATTTCTTTTACCCACAAGTCCTCCCTGTGTGCATACCACCTGCTGTGCTCGTCATTGAAAGACAGTCTGGCTAGTTGTGTTCACAACCCACCATGCTTTAATTTCCTTTATATGGACTTGGTAATTTGGGCCTAGTTAAGCACCCCAATCATTTTGAAAAGTTGGCTCCTATGGCTGCGGTCTATTTTGTTGTTTGTTTGGGTCAACAGCCACAGGCTGCATCTTAATTAACAAAGTTGCCTTGAAACAAAAATGTAGAAAGACAAAACAAAATGTAAAAAAAATACTGCAAATGACACAGGAAACCAAAGAAGTCTTTTTTTTTTTTTTGTCTGCACATTCCTAGTTCTAACTTGGTTCTTTTCTTAGGTCCATGATCACATATACTGAGTTAAACTTCCTTCCTGCTTTTCATCCTGTCATCTTGCCTTTGAAATTCCACAAGGAACAATTCTTGAACATAATTTTTTCTATGCAGATACTTGCTACTATCATACAGATTCTGGGCCTTAGTGGCTACATATTTGTCGAAGATATTCAATTTGTTTACTACACAGGCCAAGCCAGTCCTGATCTAACTTCAGCATATTCCTGAATATTATTAAAATCAACCCTACCAAATCAAAAGTGATGAGGATTTCAGACTGTCCTCCGCTGTGTCTTTAATCTTGTATTAATAACACCCATTCCCCTTTTTCACTACCGAACAATCCTTAGCTTTAAATTTAACTCTTTACTGACTTTAAATTCAGAGCTATTAAATCTTCTTATTTTGTTGTTGTTGTTGTTTTTTTTTTTTGCTTTGTGAAACCCTTCTTCCCAGAAGATTTGAAGATGGCCTTTGCTCTGATTTTAAAACCATATTATTGCAATTTTCTTTACTTAAGTGGTTAGTGCTACTGAATATGAGCACAAAAAGCTACAGCTGTAGTCGACTATTTTTTGGGCGGTCCTTGGGTGGACTCGGTACTTACACGGCTAAGAGCTGATATTCAGCACTTAGGGGCCCTTTTACAAAGGCGCAGGAGTGTTAACGAGTGGGTTGCGCTCACCAAATTGGCACTACCACCGGGGTAGCATGTTTGCCCTATGGTAATTCTGATTTTGACACCCGCCGAATCCCGTGGTAGAATCCTGCTTGAGAAGAGTTCCTTCAAAGTCACTGTTTCCAGAAATGAAATTAAACTCTAATTTTATTGGTTACTCACCATCCACACCCTCTGAGCTCCTAGCTATAAATCCTGAGAACTTTGGGGAGCTCTTCAGATGTGACTTAGCTTGGGAAGAAGATAGCATCAGAGACTGAAGGAAGGACACTTGCCTTTGCTTTCTGCAGCTGCTTAAGGATCAGGTAAAAGTTCCACAAATCTTCCAGTACATCTGCTTGCATGATTTTCTTTTCCAGTGGCAGTTTTTCCTCTACTGTAAATTGCACTCTTTGAAATGTTGGGCTAAGGCTGCCTATTTTAAATAGGTGTAAACAGACTGACTTGCTGGCTTTTGCCCTTTTCTTGCACTAAAATGAAACCTTTCCCTATGAGTGAAAATGTGAAACTTCCTGCTCTGCTGCTGGTAATCTTCCAGATCTCCTTCAAGGAGGAAATATATATATATTTTGAGATTTAAGTAAATTTTATTAGATTTTTAAGGGTAACAAGCCTCCAAATTCAATACAAAATAACAATGTTTTATAACTTCCATTCCATAAGAGAAGCTATATGATAACAGGCAGTACTTATAAATATATCAATAATATAGAACAATAAGACATGTAACTGGATAAAAATTGAATAATGTAGCAGTTCAAAAACTTGAATTGAGTGAATACACAACAAGTATACAGATAAATGAAGCTGATATACACTTTAATGGAAGTTAAATGAATATGAATAGTAATTTTTTAAAAACGAGGAGAGAGGGAAAAAGGGGGGATTAGATATTATGCTCAGGTGGCTATTTAGACTCCATAAATTGTTGTAAAGCTAACCAAATTTTATGATTAGTTATCTGAAAATTACCAGTATTGGCTGTACAATAGCTATGAATTTGTAAGACATTATTCCACCAAAAATGTATTTTAAGTTGTGAATTATCCTTCCAATTGGATAGTACATATTTAAGGGTAATTGCTATCAATGTGTCAAAAAGTTTAGATTTGTAAACATCTACAGAATGATCTAATATCAATGAACCAAAGATAATCTTTTTAGGAGTCATAATTTCAGTAAAGTTAAATATGGATGAAATAATTTGCCATACTTTGGTCCAAACTAAATTGATACAACGGCATTCAAAGGTGATACATTTTAATCAGACTGCCAAGAGATGGGATGGAATGGGTCGGACAGGGTTATAAACTGGCCTTTTTCTCAAAATATTGACTGCAGGGAAAGAAAGGTGCAACCAGAGCTGTTTTAATTGGTGGACGTGGTAAAACTGTCTGATTCTTTGGGGATCTCTGGAAGAATGGATTTCAGAGAGTCAGGTCCTGATAATGCTAGCAGAGCGTGAGTTAAAGTTTAGTTTATTAGGCACTTGCTTAACTGCCTTTCAAACTAAATCAAAGTGCTGAACAGTCTACATGGAAACAGAAAAGAACTCCAACACATACACACAGCCTATAGAAAGACTCCATGGGGGCTGAATTTTGGGAGCTGGTCAGGGAATAGGGGATGATTTACTACTGGGCTCATTTTCAAAAGAGAAGGATGTCCAAAAAGCGACACAAAAGGCGCATGGACATCCTTGTGAAAGAAAGTCGTCCAAATCCAATAATCAAAACAAAACTGTAAAGACGTCCTCAGCGCAAGGACTGGCAGAGGTCTGTGGTCAGATCTTGCCCGCCTTACAAGGCTCACAAAGCTTTTTATTTATTTATTTATTTGTTGCATTTGTATCCCACATTATCCCACCTCTTTGCAGGCTCAATGTGGCTTACAATATATCATGGATAATGGAAATGAGAGGAGAATTGACATTTAGTGTTACAGAAGTATTTTGGTTGCATGGTAATGGAATACATGGTAGTGAAATGACAATGATATAAGGCATTCTTAACATTACTAGATATATGTGGGGATTTCACATGTTTTGGTCTTTGTGGTATATCTTGTCGAAGAGATGGGTCTTCAGCAGTATGCGGAAGTTGGTCAGTTCATAGGTCGCTTTTATGCGTGCTCATATAGGAAAAGGTTGATGCGTGCATTAGTTTATATTTTAGGTCTTTGCAATTGGGGAAATGAAGATTAAGAATGTGCGAGATGATCTTTTAGCATTCTTTGAAGGAGTAAACAAACATGTGGACAAAGGGGAACCGGTTGATATTGTGTATCTGGATTTCCAAAAGGCGTTTGACAAGGTACCTCATGAAAGGCTGCAGAGGAAATTGGAGGGTCATGGGACAGTGGCGTAGCCAGAAGTCAATTTTTGGGTGGGCCAACAGGTTGGATGGGTGGGCACTAGACAGTGGTTTGCTGGTAAATGTTTAACAACAGGCTCTCTCCCCGGTCCACCTCTGCGCCCCCCCCCCCCCCCCCCCGTCCACCTCCCCTCAAAATTGCAGAACTGGCTGTAGCCGGGGAGAGAGCCTGGGAGGGGGGAGGCAATGCATTACTCTCTCCAGGAAAAATAAAATTAAATGATCCCAGGTTCCAATCTAATTCATGTTTAATGTGGGATAATATGCCATAAACAAGTAAATAAATAAATATAAACTTTTAATGTTGAGCACCTGATTCTCAAAGTGAACATATTCCAAACACTATAATGAAAATAAAATGATTTTTTCTACCTTTGTTGTCTGGTGACTTTGTTTTTCTCATCATGCTGGCCCAGTATCTGATTCTGCTGCTATCTGTCCTCTTAACTCCGTTTCCAGGGCTTCCTTTCCATTTATTTCTTTACTTTCCTCCTTTCTTCTTCATTTCTTGCTCTACATCCAAGTAAAAGCTGGGTCCTCCGCAGACTTGACTGTCCAGTGGATCCAGCTTCTGCCTACTTTCTCCATCCATGTGCAGTTTTTCTCCTTTCTTTTCCCTCATATCACCTCCTTCCTCTATCTTCCCTCCCCTCCATCCATGTCAGCATTTCTTCTCTCTCCCTTCCCCTCCATCCATGTGCATCTCCTTCCTCTGTCTTCCTTCCCCTCCATCCATGTCCAACAATTCTCTCCCTGCCCTCCCCTCCATCCACCCATGTCCAGCAACCATCCTCTCTCCACTGCCCTTCCCTCCATCTATGTCCAGCAACTCCCCTGCCCTCCATCCATCTATCCATCCATATCCAGCATTTCTCCCCTCCCCTCCATCCATGTGCATGTACTTCCTCTGTCTTCCCCCCCCCTCCATCCATGTCAAGCATTCCTCCTCTCTCCCTTCCACTCCATCCGTGTGCATCTCCTTCCTTTGTCTTTCCTTTCCTCCATCCTTGTCCAACATTTCTCCTCTCTTCCCTGCCGTCCACTCCATGTCCAGATTTCTTCTCTTCCCTCCCCTCCATCCATGTCCAGCACCTTCCCTCTTTCTCTTCTACCCTTCCATCCAGTGTCATCCTTCTTTCTCTCGCCATCCTTCTACCCATTACCCTCTCCCAATCCTTCCGTCCATTGTCTCCCTCTAACTCCCCTTCCTTCTAAACAGTTCTCTCTCTCTCAATCCTTTTCCATTCAGCATGTCCTCTCTCCCCATCCTTCCAGTGTCTTTCCTCTTTCCCTCCCTACCCTTCCGTCCAGTGTCTTCCCTCTTTCTGCCCCTTCCTTCCAGCATTTTCCCTCTTTCTCCCTCCTTTTATTCTGCATTTCTCCGTCTGACAGCTAGGGTCCCCCAGTTTCTCCCCAGCAGTTTCTCTCTCTCTCCTGCCCATGACCCCTCTTTCTCTCCCCATCTTTTCACTCATCTCTCTCTCTGTACCCCTCTTCCATCCAGCATCTTCTCTCTGGCTCTCCCCTGCTCTTTTCCACGTCCCTGGCTCTCCCCTGCTCTTTTCCATCGCCCCTCTTTCTCTCCCCATCTCTCTCTAGCTCTTCCCTGCTCTTTTCCATGACCCTGGCTCTCCCCTGCTCTCTTCCATGTCCCTGGCTCTCCCCTGCACTTTTCCACTTTCTCTCCCTCCCCTCCAGCTCTCCCCTCCAGTGTTTTCCCCCTCTTCTTCTCCTCCAGTCAATCTCAGACTGTCTCTCTCTCTCTCCCCGACCCCCAAATCCCTCTCTCTTCCTTTCCTCCAGTACAGTCACTCTCAGTCTCTCCCTCTTACTTCTCCTTCTCTCCTCCAGTCTAGCTAGTCTCTCCCCCCCCCACCCCCCACCAATGCAGCGTGTGTCCCTCTCCCTCCCAGCGGTCCCTCTAATTTGATTACATCGCCATCCCTGTCCCAGCACTAACTAAACCGCTTCCTTCAGGGATTCAACCCCACCATGGCCTTCCTCAACGCGTCGTGATGTGAACTCGTCCCGCCCGGAAGTTGCGTCAGAAGCGGCAGAAGAAGAATGCAGCCTTACGCGAATCGCGTGACTCGATGTTACTAGGTAGCCTGGAAGCGAAGGACGGCATCGAAGAGCTTGGCTGCTTTATGCTTTAGTGCCGCCGCTCGCCAGTTCGAACCTGCGAGTCTGGAGAGATCAGCTGGGTGGGCGGGCCTGAGCTGAAATTGGGTGGGCCTGGGCCCACCCAGGCCCACCCGTAGCTACGCCCCTGTCATGGGATAGGAGGAAATGTCCTATTGTGGATTAAAAACTGGTTCAAGGATAGGAAACAGAGAGTGGGGTTAAATGGGCAGTATTCACAATGGAGAAGGGTAGTTAGTGGGGTTCTTCAGGGGTCTGTGCTAGGACCGCTGCTTTTTAATATATTTATAAATGATTTAGAGATGGGAGTAACTAGTGAGGTAATTAAATTTGCTGATGACACAAAGTTATTCAAAGTTGTTAAATCGCGACAGGATTGTGAAAAATTACAAGAGGACCTTACGAGACTGGGAGACTGGGCGGCTAAATGGCAGATGACGTTTAATGTGAGCAAGTGCAAGGTGATGCATGTGGGAAAAAAGAACCCGAATTATAGCTACGTCATGCAAGGTTCCACGTTAGGAGTTACGGACCAAGAAAGGGATCTGGGTGTCGTCGTCGATAATACACTGAAACCTTCTGCTCAGTGTGCTGCTGCAGCTAGGAAAGCAAATAGAATGTTGGGTATTATTAGGAAAGGTATGGAAAACAGGTGTGAGGATGTTATAATGCCGTTGTATCGCTCCATGGTGCGACCGCACCTTGAGTATTGTGTTCAATTCTGGTCGCCGCATCTCAAGAAAGATATAGTAGAAAAGGTGCAGAGAAGGGCGACTAAAATGATAGCAGGGATGGGACGACTTCCCTATGAAGAAAGATTAAGGAGGCTAGGGCTATTCAGCTTGGAGAAGAGACGGCTGAGGGGAGACATGATAGAGGTATATAAAATAATGAGTGGAATGGAACAGGTGGATGTGAAGCGTCTGTTCACGCTTTCCAAAAATACTAGGACTAGGGGGCATGCGATGAAACTACAGTGTAGTAAATTTAAAACAAATCGGAGAAAATTTTTCTTCACCCAACGTATAATTAAACTCTGGAATTCGTTGCCGGAGAAAGTGGTGAATGCGGTTAGCTTAGCAGAGTTTAAAAAGGGGTTGGACGGTTTCCTAAAGGACAAGTCCATAAACCGCTACTAAATGGACATGGGAAAAATCCACAATTCCAGGAATAACATGTATAGAATGTTTGTTCGTTTGGGACGCTCGCCAGGTGCCCTTGACCTGGATTGGCCGCTGTAGTGGACAGGATGCTGGGCTCGATGGACCCTTGGTCTTTTCCCAGTGTGGCATTACTTATGTACTTATGTAGGTCTATCAGGTCTGACATGTATGCTGGGGCCTCGCCGTGGATGATTTTATGTACTAGGGTACATACTTTGAACGTGATGCGTTCTTTGAGTGGTAACCAGTGTAGCTTCTCTCGTAGGGGCTTTGCACTTTCGTATTTTGGTTTTCTAAATATGAGTCTGGCTGCTGTGTTCTGGGCTGTCTGGAGTTTTTTGAGTATTTGCTCTTTGCAGCCAGCGGAGAGTGAGTTGCAATAGTCTAGGTGACTGAGTACTAATGATTGTACCAGATTCCAGAAAACGGTTCTTGGGAAGAATGGTTTTACTCTTTTTAATTTCCACATTGAGTGGAACATCTTTTTGGTTGTGATTTTTGCGTGATTCTCAAGTGTTAGGTGCCGGTCAATGGTGACTCCAAGAATTTTCAGGGTTTCCGAAATTGGTAGATTTAGTTTTGGGGTGTTGATGGTGGTAAATTTGCTCGTGTTGTGTTGGGAGGTAAGTATTAGGCATTGGTTTTTTTCTGCATTGAGTTTTAACTGAAAGGCATCTGCAAAACAGAATTGACTGACCATGAAGGGACTTGAACCCTTAATCTTCTTATCCAAGGTCAGACACCTTATCCAGTAGGCCACACGGCCACACTGTGAGGAGCACCTGGTGATTTGCCTGCCTGGTGCGAAGGTGGCGGACATCACGCGTCACCTAGATAGGATTTTAGATAGTGCTGGGGAGGAGTCGGCTGTCTTGGTACATGTGGGTACCAATGACATAGGAAAATGTGGGAGAGAGGTTCTGGAAGCCAAATTTAGACTCTTAGATAGAAAGCTCAAATCCAGAACCTCTAGGGCAGCATTTTCTGAAATGCTACCCATTCCACGCACAGGGCCCAAGAGACAGGCAGAACTCCAGAGTCTCAATGCATGGATGAGACAATGGTGCAGGGAGGAGGGTTGTAGATTTGTTAGGAACTGGGCAACATTCCAAAAGGATGGGCTCCACCTTAACCAGGGTGGGACCAGGCTGCTGGCATCGGCATTTAAAAAGAAGATAGAGCAGCTTTTAAACTAGAAACGGGGGGAAAGGCGACTCAAACGCGCATGGTTCGGGATAAAGTAGCTTTCAAAGATATCACCAAAACAGGGAAGATAGGGTATCCTGATAGTGAGGTTACAAAAGAGACCATAGTAAATCAGGTGTCCTTAAATAAAAATCAGACAAAAGATTGCAAATTAACACTGTCAACTACTGAGTATGATGTAAATAGGAACAACAAACATAGTTTGAAATGTCTATATGCGAATGCCAGGAGCCTAAGAAATAAGATGGGAGAGTTAGAATATATTGCACTAAATGTAAAATGAGATATAATAGGCATCTCTGAGACCTGGTGGAAGGAGGATAACCAGTGGGACACTGTCATACTGGGGTACAAATTATAACGTAGTGATAGGGTGGATCGAATTGGTGGAGGGGTAGCATTGTATATTAATGAGAGCCTTGAATCAAATAGATTGAAAATTCTACAGGAAACAAAACACATCTTGGAATCACAATGGATTGAAATTCCATGTGCAAAGGGGAAAAGGATAGTGATAGGAGTGTATTACTGTCCGCCTGGCCAGGATGAACAGACGGATGCAGAAATGTTAAAGGAAATTAGGGATGCAAACAAACTGGGCAAGACAATAATAATGGGTGATTTCAATTACGCTGATATCGACTGGGTAAATGTAACATCGGGACGCGCTAGGGAGGTAAAATTCCTTGATGAAATCAAGGACTGCTTTATGGAGCAGCTGGTATAGGAGCCAACGAGAGAAGGAAAAATTCTAGACCTAGTCCTTAGTGGAGCGCATGATCTGGTGCGGGAGGTAATGGTGCTGGGGCCGCTTGATAACAGTGATCATAATATGATCGGATTTGATATTAGCTTTGAAGTAAGTATTCATAGGAAATCAAATACGTTAACATTTAACTTTAAAAAAGGTGTCTCCCCTCAGCCGTCTCTTCTCCAAGCTGAATCAAATACGTTAACATTTAACTTTAAAAAAGGAGACTATGATAAAATGAGAAGAACGATGAAAAAGAAACTTAGAGGAGCAGGTGCAAGGGTCAAAAATTTACATCAGGCGTGGATGCTGTTCAAAAACACCATCCTGGAAGCCCAAGCCAAATATATTCTGCATATTAAAAAAGGAGGACGGAAGACCAAACGACAGCCGGCATGGTTAAAAAGTGAGGTGAAGGAAGCTATTAGAGCTAAAAGAAAATCCTTCAGAAAATGGAAGAAGGAACCCACTGAAAATAAGAAGAAACGGCATAAGGAATGTCAAGTCAAATGCAAAGAGCTGATAAGGAAGGCCAAGAGAGACTTAGAAAAAAAGATTGCGTTGGAGGCCAAAACATATAGTAAAAGGTTTTTAGGTATATTAAAAGCAGGAAGCCGACAAAAAAAATCGGTTGGCCTGCTAGATGACCGAGGAGTAAAAGGGGCCATAGCTGAGAGATTAAATTAATTCTTTGCTTCTGTCAGGTCTCAAAGCAGCAACTAGGTTTGTGAGCCCTTGGGCCACTGCCAAGGAGCGGCAGTGGCAGGCAAAACCACTCCAACCAGCACTGGGCTAACACACACACAAAGTATGGACTGCAGACAGGGATAAGCAAAGCAGGAACACACTGGACAAGAACACTTGGACTGGAACACAGGACTGGAGCAAGGCTTCACCTGCACTTGACCACCCTTCCCCAGGAGTTGAGCCCCTGGGTGCAGGCGGCCGGCAGGACTTACCGGACTGGGCAGGAACTGGATACCAGCAGGAAACACACAACAGAGTCAAGACTACAAGCTGCCAGGCAGCCACTAAGACAGAAACACAGACAGGAGGGAGTCAGGACTAAAAGCTGCCAAGCAGCCACTAATAAAGAACACAAACACAAGACAAGGAAATGCAGACCAAAAACAAGACTAGGAACTAAACAATAAAACCAAAGCTAACTACACTCAAACAAACAAGAACCAGGCAAGAACTCAGAATAAAACTGGACTAAGCAGAAGTGCACAGAGCACACCCACATACCAGGGACCTTAGCTGATGCAAAGGCAAACACAGAAGTTTCTAGGTGATTAATAAAGCCCATCAGCTGCTAAAGCTCAGCTGCAGCAATCACAAGGCAACTACGGGTGCTGTTCAGGTACAAACAAGGAAAGCAATTCTGGCAGCCCAGAAGATCTGGACTGAACTGGGCTGAAGTCTGGAACGGGTGACAGTAGACAGTCCATTGCAGCCACCAGGTCTGGCCACCAGAGGGCGAGGTGAGCACAGACAAGGAAATGGTCACAAACGTGACAGCTTCGGTCTTCACCGAGGAAGATTTGGGTGGGATACCGGTGACAGAAATGGTATTTGAAGCTGACGAGTCGGAGAAACTTAATGAATTCTCTGTAAACCTGGAGGATGCAATAGGGCAGTTCTACAAACTAAACAGTAGCAAATCTCCTGGACCAGATGGTATTCATCCCAGAGCAGTGGCGTAGCCACAGGTGGGCCTGGGTGGGCCAGGGCCCACCCACTTAGGGCTCAGGCCCACCCAACAGTAGCACACGTTTAGTGGTAGTTGGTGGGGATCCCAAGCGCTGCCACCTGAAGAAATCCCCCTGATGGCAATGAAAATGCTCAGTTTTCAGTGCATGCCTGCTTCAGACTCCCAAAGTGGAAAGACGCATTTTCCTGCCAGCTGACATATTTTTTTTTTTGGGGGGGGGGAGAGAACACTTAGTGCCCACCCACGTCTTGCCCAGGCCCACCCAAAATCTATTGTCTGGCTACGCCCCTGTCCCAGAGTACTGATAGAACTGAAAAATGAACTTGCGAAGTTATTATTAGTAATATGTAATGTATCCTTAAAATCGAGCGTGGTACCGGAAAAGATTGGAGGGTGGCCAATGTTACGCCGATTTTTAAAAAAGGTTCCAGAGGAGATCTGGGAAATTATAGACCGGTGAGTCTGATGTTGGTGCCAGGCAAAATGGTAGAGACTATTATAAAGAACAAAATTACAGAGCATATTCAAAAGCATGGATTAATGAGACAAAGTCAACATGGATTTAGTGAAGGGAAATCTTGCCTCACCAATCTACTACATTTCTTTGGAGAGGTGAACAAACATGTGGATAAAGGTGAGCCGGTTGATATTGTGTATCTGGATTTTCAGAAGGCGTTTGACAAAGTACCTCATGAAAGACTCCAGAGGAAATTGGACACTCATGGGATAGGAGGCAGTGTTCTATTGTGGATTAAAAACTGGTTACAAGATAGAAAACAGAGAGTAGGGTTAAATGGTCAGTATTCTCAATGGAGAAGGGTAGTTAGTGGGGTTCCCCAGGGGTCTTTGCTGGGACCCCTCCTTTTTAGCATATTTATAAATGACCTAGAGATGGGAGTAACTAGTGAGGTAATTAAATTTGCTGATGACACAAAGTTATTCAAAGTGGTTAAGACATGGGAGGAATGTGAAAAATTACAAGCGGACCTTATGAGACTGGGAGACTGGGCGTCTAAATGGCAGATGACTTTTAATGTGAGCAAGTGCAAAGTGATACATGTAGGAAAGAGGAACCTGAATTATAGCTATGTCATGCAAGGTTCCACGTTAGGAGTCACGGATTAAGAAATGGATCTAGGAGTTGTCGCTGATGATACGTTGAAATCTTCTGCTCAGTGTGCTGCTGCAGTGAAGAAAGCAAATAGAATGCTAGGTATTAGGAAAGGAATGGAAAACAAAAATGAGGATGTTATAATGCCTTTGTATTGCACCATGGTGTGACTGCACCTCAAATATTGTGTTCAATTCTGGTCGCCGTATCTCAAAAAAGATATAGTGAATTAGAAAAGGTGCAGAGAAGGGAGACGAAAATGATAAAGAGGCTAGGACAACTTCCCTATGAGGAAAGGCTAAAGCGGTTAGGTCTCTTCAGCTTGGAGAAAAGGCAGCTGAGGGGAGATATGATAGAGGTCTTATAAAGTAATGAGTGGAGTGGAACGGGTAGATGTGAAGAGTCTGTTTACACTTTCCTAAAATACTGACTAGGGTGCATGCGATGAAGGTACAATGTAGTAAATTTAAAATGAATCGGAGAAAATATTTCTTCACTCAATGTGTAATTAAACAGTAGAATTTGTTGTCAGAGAATGTGGTGAAGGCAGTTAGCTTAGCGGAGTTTGAAAAAGGTTTGGACGGCTTCCTAAAGAAAAGGTCCATAGACCATTATTAAATGGACTTGAGGAGAATCCACTATTTCTGGGGTTAGCAGTATAAAATGTTTTGTACTTTTTTGGGATCTTGCCAAGTATTTGTGACCTGGATTGGCCACTGTTGGAAACAGGATGCTGGACTTGATGGACCTTTGGTCTTTCCCAGTATGGCAATACCTATATTCTTATGTATGTCCATCTATGGACGTCCTCACAGGGGGCGTGTTAGAGGTGTGTTTTGGGCGGCGTTATGAGCTGGACGCCTCCAAGGTATAACAGATAGTGAAATGGTTTCGCATGGGTGGGAACATGGGCGTCCTTATTTAGACCTGATATAAAAGCGTTCAGGGTAAGGGGTAAGTCGTCTTTAGACCCATTAGCGATTTTGTGGAGTTGGAGAGTGGCAAAATCGCTGTTTGGAGAGAAAGCTGAATCGTTGTTTGGAGTGAAAGCTGAGAGTTGTTGAGTACCTGTTACCTTTGTCTGTGTGCCCTAGTCGGAACGTGTTGTGTTTTACCTTTTCAGCTTTCCCTACCCCTTCTAGCCCCCAACCCCAGACACTACTACTCCTTCCTCTGTCTCCCCCATTCCTCGCCATTCACTATCCCCAAGTTCACATTTCATTCCCTTGTTGTCTATGTTTCTCGCTTTGTCCTGTGTGCTGCTGTTGCGTGTGTGTGTCTGTTTGTGAAAACTGTCAGTTGCTGCTTGGAGAGTGTGGCTAGAGGGTGTGGCAGGAGAGTATGTAGTGGGTGAGAGAGTGCTTGCAGTGTGGCTGTGCTGTGTGTGACCGCATTGTTTGTCGGTGGTGGGAGAGTGAGTGTCAGCTTGTGTTTGTTGCTGCTGTGTTTCACCAGGTTGGTAGGGAGAGGTGAGCACTGGTGTCACTGCATTGCACCTGTAGTGTGGGGAAATGGAGGCACTAAATCATAGGCACCCCATATAAGAGGCTTGGGGAGGCTAAGCCTCCACAGCCCAGCCGTGAACTTCCTCACCTGCCTCGTCCTCCTCCAAATGTCCCGAGACTCAGTGGTGTAGCTAGGGGGAGGTGCAGGGGGAGCGGTCGCTCCGCCAAACAGATTTTTTAAAAAATGGCGCCTATACCGTTTTGAACCAGAGGGGTCGGACTCGGACATTTTTTTTAATGTGCGCTTTCTCCCCTCCCTTTCCTTCCCGTCCCACCATTCCATGGCATGCCTCCCTCACCAAGCCCAACGCCACTCTCTGTTCTCCTTCTCCCCCCCCCCCCCCCCGGCCCAGCCTTCCCGACTATCAAGGCTACTTTGTTTAGAAGCGGAAGCAGCATCTGCAGCAATAACACGCAGCCAGACTGAGAAGACCGGCGTCGGATCCTTCCTTCTCTGCTTTCGTGGCGTCACGTGACTCACAAATCCCACCCTCGCGTAAACAGGAAGTGTGTGTCCGAGCTAGAGAGCAGCGCAGGACGTCACGCAGTAGAGGGAAGGATAGCTGCAGGGGCTGCAAATGAAGCAAGTTTGATGGTCCCGGGGGAGGGAAGAAACCAGTGCTGGACTCGGGAGGGGAGAGAGGGGGAAAAGAAACCGGTGCTGGACTCGGGGGGGGGGGGACTAAGCGGTGCTGCCTGGACGGGGTGGGGGTGGAGAGAGAGAGAGTATACAGTGGTGTTGGACGGAGAGGGGAGAGAGGGGGGAAACAGAAAGCGGTGCTGGACTCAGGGATGGGGGGATTGAAGGCAAGGAGGTTAGATAAAGCAGGTGATGGAGGCTATTAAGAGTTTTGACCCAAAACAACAGTAAAATCTATAGAAAACAATAACAAATAGATTATTAGAGATAAGGGACTACCTATGCGTGGTCCATCTGTAAAAAGTCTAGAGGTGTTTTGTTTGGATAGGCAGTGCCTTAAAAGGTGGAGGACAAAATTATTATTATTTTTTTACTTTGAAAGCTTGATATGTAGATATAAATATCATGAAATAACAATTGAATATCACTAAAACAGCTTTAAAATTATTGTAGCTGGTAGAAACAGCAGTAATAAATGCTATATTTGTGCTCATTTTTCTACACTGTTCAATATAATACAGATGGCCAAATTTCAGTGAGGCTATCCTGTTTCCTGATGGGTTCATGTTAACTGTTGCAATCTGCCTTGGGAAGCCTGGTGTTATAAAGTTGGAAAGCAGGACTCCTAAAGCTCCTTTCGTTGTTTCTACGTGCCTGTGGTGAGCACGTTTGTACAATAAACTTTTTGATATTATGATAATCATACAGAAATATGACCTGTGACAGATTCATGAAGTGTAGTCTTGCTTAGAGCTAGCTATGTCGCATTTTAGTACTGGCCAGATTTTGAAGATTTTTGTCAGTGTTCTTAGCAAGTTGTGATGTCATTTGAGAACAAAACAAAAAAAAGATCACTGATAGGTGATAAACTGAAGTAAAATGATGGAATATTATTTTGTAGATGTTATGTTAAATGGAAAGGGACTGGGACTTGATATACCGCCTTCCTGTGGTTACAGATCGTTAGGCTGCGAGCTATTTTATTTTTACTTATTTTTTTTCTGTGTGTTGTCAGATAATTATGGATATAAGCTCCGCCCCTGGCTCCACCCCTAACCCCACCCCTTTAGCCTCCCCAAACAGTTGGGCCACCGACTGCCTATGCACTAAATGCACAGGTGGCTCACATGTTGGAGGAAGAGGGGAGGCACCGCAGGAGGTACTCACGCCCCAGAGTTTTCAGGCCCTGTAGCAGTTTCCTGGACCTTATTGACCTGTAGTGTCTCACTAGGTACCGCTTTGATAGGGATGCCATTCTGCACCTTTGTGACCAGCTCCAACCCCTCCTGCAGCCCAGGACCCATAGGAACAATCCCATCCCTGTGCACCTAAAGATCACTGCTTCTCTATCTTTTCTAGCCACTGGGAGTTTCCAGTCTATCCTATCTGTGAACACGGGTCTCACCCAGCCTTCCATTTCTAATTGACTCACCCAGTTCCTTGATGCCTTCCTTACCCACACCTCTGAGTACATCACCTTCCCCACCACCCCCCAGGCCCTGCAGAACAACATGGCTGACTTCTACACTGTAGCTTGCTTCCCCTCAGTCATAGATGCCATTGACTGCACACATGTCACACTCAGACCCCCCCCCCCCCCCCCCCCCCCCGGGCACGAGAGGCCACCTATAGGTACAGGAAAGCATTCCACTCACTCAATATGCATGTTGTGTGTGACGCCCAGGGGGAGATTCTAGACATGTGTGCCCGATACCCAGGTTCCACACATGACGACTATATATTGCAGCACTCAGGAATCTTCCGCAGGTTTGACCGAGGGGAGATCACCGGCGGATGGCTCCTAGGTAAGTGCAGCATGGATCTGCCAAAACTATACCTCCTCCACCGGGCAACCCTCAGCACTGTCTCCCTCCAGTTGACTCCACAACCCACTATCCCCCCCCCCCCCCCCCACAAGGTACCCATTCCAAACAATAAACACTCATCTTTCTCCTCCTCTTTCTCCCCAAAGGTGAGAGAGGTTACCCACAGCGGAGTTGGCTCATGACCCCCATAGTGCACCCACAAACAGGGCCGGAGGAGAACTACAACAGCAGACATCGGACCACACGTGGCATCATCGAGCACACCTTCAGACAACTTAAGAACAGGTTCCGATCTCTTGATCGTTCTGAAGGGGAGCTCCTGAACAGCCCCCAAAAGGTGGTCAGAGCCAGGCAAAGACTCATCGAGACAAGTTTTGTGTAAGAGTAAGTAGACATTTATTGCTATCACATACTAGTTACACACCACCACCATCCCCTCCCACCACCATCACCCACTCTGTGCATATTCCCCTCCCTCCAACCCTCACACTCCTTCCTCCCAGCTCCCAGCACCCCCCACCCCTACCACCTCCATACTCCCCCACCCCCCCAGCATGTCCCATCACATACACTCTGGTCTACTTTCCCCGCCCCCTCCCCTGGCCCCGTCCCCATCCCCTCCTACCCCTCCCACCGTGTTCCTGAGCAGTTGATGGCAGTCCAGCTGTCGGTGCTGCAGGAGAACTCTGTTGAGAGTCCTCCTTTGATGAGGTCCCACTGTCCTCTGTGTCCACAAGGCAGCCTTCTGCCTCTGCTGCCCTCTGGAAGTCCGGCCACCTTGTGGTCTGTGTTTTGCCCTGCAACCTGGGCACAGGACCCAGAAGGGGAGCTGGTTTGGTGGCTGCTGGACCAGTGGCTGGGGGGCTGAGGATCTCAACCTCCTCTTCTTTGCCGGTGGTTGCTGTGCAGTGGTGGAAGGAGACGGCACTTGTTGCTGCATCAGGGCTGTAGTGTGTGCTTGCAGGTCACGCTGTAGGCCCTTGATGCTCTGATCCAGTCATTGGAACTGCTGTACCGCTTCCCTTGGGCCTGTACCGCTTCTGTTTGCAGCTCCAATTTCTGGCGCCGGTAATCTTCCTTGTGCACATTGTGGCCCAGCAATTGGGTTGCAAGGCACAGCAGCTGCCTCCTCTGGCTGGATGCCTCTGCTGAGGATATGCCCCCCCTTCTGCTTCTTCTTCCTCTGTGCCAACATCGCCAAAGGCTGTGGGTGGGGGAGGGAGAGCCTCTGCTGCTGCTGCTGCTGTGACCTGTGGTTCCAGCCCATGTAAGTGTTCATGCCTGGTTTCTTGTGCAGGCACACCTCCAGGCCCACTGGTTTGTTGCTCTGTCTGCTCTTCAATGTGCTGGGGCAGGTGGCCACTAGGGCCAGCTTCTGCATCTGACTGGCTGTCATCAGCTGCTTAGCAAAATGGGAGGAAGTGTGTTGGTCAAAATAACCCACTTTTGTTTTGCAGCATTCATATACATAGCCCCACACACACGAAGACCCAGCAAATAGATGGTGAGGAATGGGATTGGCAGGTAACCCACAGATGTCATTGATGTGCATTGTACAGAGCTGGAGATGAGGAGTGCAGTGTACTTCAGAGACTTATGTGCAAGAGAGCTACACAGGCAGGTGGGTAGACATAGAACTGTGGAAAGAGTGCAGAGGACACAGTGGCTACAGCACAGAGGTGTGGGAAGCAGATATGCACAGTTTGGTGATGGGAAAAGAGGAGGGAGTGGGGAAGGCCCCCAAAGCTGTGAAACACTGGCAACCTATACACACATAGCTGGAAATTCTTTCCCCACCCCCACCCCCTCCACCCTCCACCTGCCTACTCCCTGTCATGGTCTGTAATGAACAGTGATTTGTATTCCATGTGGCGTTCTCACCCCTTCCCCTACTTAGGAGCACCACACTGTCCCCCACTTGTGTAAAACAGAGTGTAGTGCAGCACAACAGATACCACAGCTTCCTAATGGAAAACCTACCTGAGCCCTCATGCTGTGCTGATGTGTCCAGGGACCCAAAGCCGTGGATCCCCTCCTGGGGCAACAGCCCATGAACGATGCACTCTAGGGGGGTCAAGGTAGCAGTGTCATCTGCCGGGGGGTTGGCATCAGCCTTCTGCCTCACATCACGCTTCAGCCAGCGCCACTTGCGCTTGCAGTCTTCTACATCCCTGCCACAGTGGAAGACTGCGTTGACCCAGTCCCTCACTGCCTCCCATTCTCTCCCCTTTGTTGAAGCAGTCAGCCTCTGGCCCGTGGGAGCAAAGAGATGTGTGTGCCTTCTTTATATTTCTTGCACCAGCAGTTCAATTAGGGTCACTGAAATTACCCTTGCGGGTGGGTGCCTGTTATGGTGCCATTTTGACAATGGGATGCAAAAATTTGAAAATACTGAGAAGGATGCTTAAATACTGTCCCAGGGACGTCCATGTAAGAGCGGGATGGGCGTCCCCAAGATGGACATCCTAATTTCAATTATGAGCAAAATCCTTAAATGTCCCCAGCTGCTCTGCCGATTTGGATGTCCTAATTTTGCTTATGGGTGGGAACTATGGACGTCTCCAGCTACTCTGTGTTTTGGACGCCCTAATTTCGATTATGGGTGAAAATGATAAACGTACCCAGCTGCTCTTCCGGTTTGGAAGTTTGCATTCCCTTTATTGGCGCCTCTTTAAAACGTCTTTCTCTGTGCTTGCACTTTAGAGGTTTTTCTTTAGATGATGGGGTGCTATTTCTAAGCGTTTTAGCTTCAGTTATTTTAAACCTTGTTTTTGCCACTGTATGCTTTTGTATACCTGTTTGGGGTTTTTTTTGTGATAACTGGTGTGTGGGCTGTGTACCTTTCCTTTCAAAATGTTTCTGACTGGGTGTTAGCTGGCAGCTTAGCATATACTCTGCATTTTCTACATCTGACCAACTCTTCATTCTTTACCCTCCAGGAGCTGCTTGCTGTGTGTGATGTGCTCCCTCACTGCCCACCATTCCCTCTCCTTTATTGAAGCTGGCAGCCTCTGGTCCCTTGGAGCCAACAGATTCTTGCACCAGAAGTTCAAAGTAAGGTCATACCTCTCAGCCACCTCTTCCCTTTCTGCTATGTAGGTGCTCAACAAACACTTCTTGCATCTTGCAGGACAGGTTACAGCACTGCAGCTGGTCAAGGAGATTGCAAGAGACAGCAGTGGACTGTAATACACTGGACTCTGAGAGCCATGATTGTTTCTACCCAAATCATTGTACAGATATCTTGTTCTCTATTGGACACACTCAGTTGTGGCTGCCTGTGGGATGGGGGTGGGGAGGGGAAGAGGCCCTGAGAATGGATGTGTGCATCCCTCAGGGTCAAGGGCTCCCCATTCTGTGTATGTTCTCTGGATTCAAATCTTACCTCTATTTTCACCAGGTTCACGGGTATCCACAGCTGGTAGTTTTTCTCCCACTTTGCACTTCATGTGTCTCCCCAGTAGGTTCCATCCTTCTTTATGTGGTGAACCCCAGTCCCCTTTTATGAAGTGCCCACCCATTCTCAGGTTGCTGGGGGTGGGGAGGGGGGAAGCATATATACACTGAATGTCTTTTCCACATTATTGAACACAGTTCTACAATCCTCCATAGTTATGGAACAACAACATTTCTAAATTCTATCCCGCAAACCATTTTCTAGGTAGCCACAGGTGCGTGCCTACCACGGCATTGAGCCTTTAAGTCATGGTAAGGGAGAGGGGTTCTCGTTACAGTTCCTATTCTAAATTACCTGCAGGTGGCTACAGCCTGGTGCCTATATAATTCCCCTAGCCTGTGCTCTTCTGTACCTGATGTATTATATTGCAATTGTGAAGTAAACATCCATCTAATGCTTTGTTTTGCCTTTTCTCCTCAGCACTATATACCATTGCTGATACATTCAATGTGAAAAGATGACCCAGCTGTTTCTAGCTCCTTCCTGGCCCTCACCAATGTGGTTTGGTTGTGGGTAAGGTTGTCTGCTGAACAGAGAGCAAACATAGTCTAGGCTACTACTACTACTACTACTACTATTTAGCATTTCTATAGCGCTACAAAGCGTACGCAGCGCTGCACAAACATAGAAGAAAGACAGTCCCTGCTCAAAGAGCTTACAATCTAGTAGAAGCTTACCTATGGTTATCTGCAAGTTTGTACTTCGCAGATCACTAGTGCTAGACAACATACCTATTATTTACACAACTTTGTGCTGTGGGGCTGTATGGTAAGGGGGGAGAGGCTGGATGGACATTTCTGTTCCTCAATAAAAATGCCCCTCCAGCCTCCACCCCCCTTACCATACAGCCATGCAGTTTGGAAGGAACAGGTGGCCTTCTATATGGCCACACTTATGACACATATGTAGCAAAGTTTCTCTGTCACAGTTGACCTGTCATGCAACCCTGATTGCTGAGTCCTCTCACATCAACCCCAGCATTTGATAATACCACATATGTAGTGCACAAAGTACAGACACAGACCCTGGTAGGTGAAAAAGTGTAACATTGTAATATATTATTAACAAAATAAACTATTTACATCAAAATTTTTGGGTCCCATCAATGAGGCCTCTCCTGTCCTTCCATGACCCTTCTTAATATTTCTATTAGCAGCAGCAGGAGATGGCTGTGTGTTTCCTGCCACTGCTGTACAGAGTGCCACAGCGCTGCCACCTCCAGCAGCAACTGGTTTACTACAGCAACCAGTTGCTGCAGGTGTTGCAGTACTGCGGCACTGTTGTCCGGTGGTGTTGCTGGGGCTGGTGCTGGTGGTGTTGCTGGGGCTGGTGGGTGCTGCTCCTGCTCCTCCTCCTCCTCCTCCAGGCTCCACCCCCTCCAGAGGAGGCATATCTGCCCATTGGTCGGGCGGCACCTCCCATTCCCCACCTTCCACAACCACAATTTGTGTTTGTTCCTCCTCCTCCTGCTGCACAGCCTCGGTCTCCTCCTCTGCCACCAGGGCTGCTGCCGCCTCCTCCTTCTGCAGCTGCTGCTGCTGCTGCCATGTGTATGTAAAAGGATTGTCCTTGAGATCAGCATAGCCAACATGGCTAGGAGCTGGCTGGCGTGAGGCAGGGGATGGGGAAAGGTGTGGTCAGTGGGGAGCCCTGGTCTATACACCCGGGGTGTGAGATGCATGAGATGACATGACAGGGAACCCTGGAAGCTGGTCTGACACAGAGTACACAGGATGTGTTGGCAGGGCACACTCATTCCTCAGCAGCATGTTTGCATTTTGAGTTGTGTCTATGGTTGGATGACCAGTTTTGTTTTTTGTTTTTTTGGGGGGGGAGGGGAGAAAGCACTATTTCTTTACATTACTTTAATATCATGCTATGACATCCACTTACTTCCTGTTCCGGGGCAGAGGGAGCTGCAGTGAACCAGCGAAGTTAGCGTAGTGAACTCGGAGCCCACAGGCGTGTGCCGCGGCACCCCCCCCCCCCCCCAGCAGCGTGCACCCGGGGGGGTGTCATTTCACCGGGGGGGGGGGAGGTGTCATTTCACGGGGGGGGGGGGGGCGCACTGCACCTGGGGGGGGGCACATCGGCAATCCGCCCCAGGTGTCATCGAGGGTAGGAACGCCACTGCTCATTTGTTTAAACATAACTACATGGGCTATAAGCCCCTAATGCAGTCCATTGGTTTTCTTATATTTTGTCCTTGTGATGACTTCTACTGTGCTAAAACTGGAAATGCAGTGAGACAGAATAATAGAGTTGTTCCTCCTTGGTTAATTTTAGGCAAGAAGCTAAGAAATTATTTACTCTGGTCTTACAACAAGGACATCCCATCAAATTATGCATCATCATTTGGAAAACATAAGTGTCATTCAACTCCAACTGTTTTACTGCTGCTTTCCCTTAGCCATCATTATTCCTGGGACTCATCTATATACAAACACAGAGCTGGGAGACAAAGATTAACCCCCCACCACCACCCCACCACCCCAAAAAAAATATATATAAGCCTTTCACAACCAAACAGACTTTACAGAACTGGAAAATGTTGGCACACACTCAGACTGATCCTTGACTTCTGTATGATGGTAGCTCTGCCCCATCACCCAATATTTCTCTCTTAAATAGCAGCAATAAACAATATTAAGTGCACCTTTATAATATATCACCGCACCCCACAAAACAAAAGGAGCAAGTTCCCACAAACCATCCCCCTCACTTGACCCAGACATAGGAAAAAAATAAAAAGACTTCAAATGCTCCCATGTATTTAACGGCTGATAAATACCTTTAGAAACCACAGTGATAACTCAATAGCCAAAACAGATGGAAAATAACCATATTTTTAGAGAAAAGCTGAAGCTCACACTCGCTTCACTGGTAGCAGAACACAGTTCACAAACGTACTTTCATTTTTTTTTTTTTAAATGGATACATAGAAGGGTTTTTATTTTTGTAAGTTTCAAGATCGCCCCTTTATAATGTGGTTAAACCGCAACACATAACTGTAGCATGTTACCTTCGCATTTCTAAACCGAGAGAACTAGTAGGAAAGCTTTTAGGCGAGCGGAAGGGCATTGACCCGATAACTACAGAAAAACACAAAAGGCTTCTCTTTGAGGACGAATATCTCCCTCCTTCGCTCACTCGCTCACCTGCACATCTGCAGCGCGTCCCTTGCAGCTTCAGGCTTCCTCGCAGTAGGATGGAGTTTGGGGCCAGAAATAACACTCTCCCTTGCTACTTCCCTCTGCCACCTCGATCGGGTTCGCCCGTCCTGCAAGAGGGGGTCTGTACCTTAGGATGGCGGCTTCGTCTCCCCTGTACCCAAGCTGCGGACGTGGAGAACGGTGCGGTGCCGAACCCCCCCCCCCCCCAATCCGATGCTTGACTCCTGAATAGCAGGAAACAAAGCAAGGCAGTAGGAGGTGCTTCACTGCTTTCTGCACATGTACTACCTGTAGCTGTGCAGGATTGCTGGCAGCTGATTGGTGATCAATGAGACTGGGCGGACCTGAGCCAAATATGGGTGGGCCTGGGCCCACCCAGGCCCACCCGTAGCTGCGCCCCCTGCTTTGTGAGGACATCCAAATTCAGACTTGGATGACCTTTCGAAAATGCCCCTCCACGTGATTATAAAATTGCTCTGAAGGGACCGTGATCTGGAGCGTCCACATGCGTCTGTGGATTATCAGGGATTATAACTCTTATTTCATTTCAGGAGCTTTATCTGAACTATTATTATTAGACATTAATGGACACCTGTGTGAAATGACAAAGGCGTGCCTGTTTTCTAGAGGCAACATAAGTGCTTCTGTCAGAACTTTCCCCAGCAACAAACAGGTTTTCACACACAAGTATATACCTGCTCCGATTGTGTACAAGTATCTCTATATTCAATGTGTGTACATGTGTATTTCTAAAATATAGCTGTACATCAAGACCTTACCCCAGCTCCACCCGAACTATTCCCCCAGCAATGTGCTCAAATCACCTAAAAGCGCAATCTTCTTACACAGAAACAGAGAAAATGACAACAGAAAAAGACCATATGGCCTATCCATTCTGCCCATCCAATGCATCAACTATCCCTTCCTCTTGCGTAAAGATCCTGTGTACTTATCCCAGTCCTTCTTGAATTCAGATACAGTCTTCATCTTTACCACCTCCACCAGGAGGCTGTTCTATGAATTTACCACTCTTTCCATAAGGAAGTATTACCTTAGGTTACTCCTGAATCTATCCCCTTTCACCTACATCCTATGTCCCCTCATTCCAGAGCTTCATTTCAATTGAAAGAGACTTGCATCCTGTGTATTATGATACAGAGGTATTCAAATGCCTGTCTAGTATCACCGTGTCTTTCTTCCAAAGTACACATATTGAATATACATATTTTTATGAATATATACCCCAATGCCATTTTATAATAGACATTTCCAGAAAATACTACCCCCATAGAGCTTCCTAAACGTTACAAGAACCAGTTCCATTTGCTGCAGCCTCAGCCAGCTGTCTGCCTTCCTGTCCTCTGAGTGAAGCTGAAGATTGTCTGGGAGTTATCTTAGCTCTTTCTGTATGAGTTATATAGTGATATCAACATTCAAAGGTTTCAAAAACACTCTTGTTTACCTTACCTGTTCTATCATTATGAATCAGAGTGAATTAGGGTGTTGTGCTGAACACCTCCACCCATTCAACAATTCAGGCATCACTGTGATAAACTGCAGACACTTAGCATAAATTAGGTGTATTCCTGTGGCACAGCTGATACCAGGGCTTGCTGAAGCATTAGGTAAACTAGGTAGTCTCCCAGAGCATCATAATTTTGGGAGTGGCACAGGTTGATAGGAGAAAGCAACTACTTCAGTTTTGTTAGGTCCTGCTGCTCACCTCACTGATTTATTCAGTCTTCCCTCCATTGTGCCCTGCTGCCTGTGGCTCAGAACAAACAAAATGTTTGCAAGCAGAAGCAAAAAGCAGTGAATAAGAACTTTAAGCAACCACTCCAGAAGCAATTGCCAACACTGTTTCCTCTGCTCCCCCCCCCCCCCCCCCCCACAACAGCACGCATGTTGTTTTCACTGAGTAACCCTCCCAATGGAGCAAGAGTCATAGGCTGCAGTGCATGCCTACAATGCAGGACTTGCGTGGCTGTGTTCCTTTGAGACAGCTATTGTGATCTAAATAATAGCTCTTCTTTCGTTGAAATTTTTTTCAATTTTTATTGTCATTTTGCCTTTCATTCAAGGTATTTTTGACTATTTATTTTATTTATTTATTACCACAGTTTCTATACTGCGCTATCACTGTTATTAGGCAGTTTACAAATCAACATTCATAATGAAATCAAATACACAACCATGACATAAAATATTAATAATAAAATAAACATAAAAACTATACCCCCCCTGTTTACTAAGCCCAATGGCAATGCTGACACATCCTATTCAAAGTGAATGGGCTGTGTCTTCATTACAGCACCAACCGCCGCTAGGGCAGCTTAGTAAACAGGGGGGGGGGGGGGGGGGCGGATAATCATAATCAAAGTATAAAAAAATCCCCCCAAAATGGCATAACAGGCAGATCTACATATTTCTTTCAGAAAAACATCTAAATCATATAATCAAAAAAAAAAAAATCCAAATCCAACAGTCACAAAAACAAAGATGTTAAGGGGGCATTCAAGAATCTACCTCAGGTTTGACTGAGGGGAGATCACTGGCAGCTGGCCCCTAGATACGCAGTACAGATATTCCCAAACCCCATAACCCTTCCCCCTCCTAACCCTCAACACATTCCCTCCCTCTAGAAGCCCCCAGAACCCACAACCATTATACCACTTCCACAGGTCACCATACCAACTAATACACACCCATATGATCCCTAGCAGTAGTAGTGCGATTCTACTGCTAAGGGTTCCATTATGAAGGCGGCGCTGGACAGGGCAGGAGCGACTGAGCATTGCTCCTGCCTGAAGAGCCCTCCAGACCCCAGAAGATCCCACCCTGGGCCACCTACCTTTCAGGTGGGTGAGGGGGAGTGAGGGGCTTCAACTCTGGGAGAAAGTGCTTGAGTGGGGAGAGTAAGAAGTCTGGGGGGGGACCCTCAGTTAGTGGCCCAGGAGCACTGACCTGCTGTTTTGTGGCTCGATGCTCCCGGGCTGCTGGAATAATGCTGCTTGTGAGGTGGCTCACAAGCAGCGTTATGCCTCTAAGACAGGATTCAGCAACCTGTGGTATTGGAATCCCACAGGATGCTGAATCTCAGAGGAAATCAAGATGCGGAAAAAGACTAATTTTTACCGCATCTCGATTAACCCTCCCTCCCCAGTACTAAATTTAAAACAAATCAGAGAAAATACTTCTTCACGCAACATATAATTAAGCTCTGTAATTTGTTGCCAGTATATGTGGCAATAGCGATTAGCGTAGCAAGCTTTAAAAATAGGTTTGGACAAGTTCCTATAAGAAAAATCCATAGGGAATTATTAAGATTGACCTGGGAAAATCCACTACTTATTCCTGGGTTAAGCAGCATGAAATCTATTTTATTCTTTCAGGATCCTGCCAGATACTTGTGACCTGAATTGACCACTGTTGGCAACAGGATACTGGGCTTGATGGTGCTTTCGGTCTGACCCAGTATGGTGATGCTTATGTACTTAGATATTTCCTGATGGTCTTTCTTTTTCTTTTGCAGAGTACAATTAGCATGTATTCATGCACAATATTAATTTTGTAGGAAATGCCTCCCAATTTTTTAGGGAGATGTTTCTGGTTATATATATTTGGCAATAATAAGTAAGTGCCTACATCTAGGTTTGCATCCACTATTCTCCATATGAACAGAAGCAGGACAAGTCAGTCCTGGTTTTACCCCATTGAATCCATGAAGTGGTAATTCTAATTTATGTTTGGAGAAGAAATAACCAGACACAGTAAGGATCAAATCAGGCCTGGATCAATGGGTCTGATTACAATGTGGAGTCGCCTAAAGGACTCTGCAGGCTTTCAAACGTCTGAGTGCTATTTGTTTCACAAGTTAAAAATCTACACGCCCTCTCAATGTGAAATTTATTCTTGTGTCTTTGGAAGATGTTATAAGGTTCTAGTTTATAATTTAGCATAATTAGTATAATGACGAAATGCTCACTGCTCTTGTTTTTGAAGGTGACTTTATTTGAGAACCTTCACTGATGGGACACTGTAAGGGTGTTACGCTTGTAAGGTGGTAATGAATGGGAACAAATATGATACCCTATTTTACAACCAACCCTTATGAAAAAAGTAATCAAACCACAAATTTACATGGATACAGCCTCTCCCCCAACCATAAAATAGTGAGTAAGAAAGAATCAATTAATTCAATTTAAATGGAGGAAAGTACCTCAGTGGTTGCTAGCTCACCTTTTTGTGCTGTATATTCCAGCCCCTACAGTGATGGCTTAGATGCAAGTCCCTTATCAATCATAGTTCTAGAAAACATATATCAGCTATGAACATTTATGTGAACTCAATATTAATATAAGAATTTTTCTTTGCAGTAAACAAACATAAAAAAATGTGGGAGATTTTTTTTAGACCTATGGTTGATAAGGGAGTTGCATCTCAGCCATCATTGTATGGGTTGTAGTATACAACAGAAAAAGGTGAGCTAGCAGCCACTGAGGTATTTCCCTCCATTTAAAGTGAATTAATTGATTCTTTCTGGTTCAAACCTTGTTGGGGGGTGTATAATACCCTAAGTTGCCAAAAGCTGAGCATGGCTAAGGATGTGCTCTGCTGGAAGCCATGTTCAAAAACCACCGGGAAGTTTTCATCTTTTCTTCTAAAATTCTCTTGTTTTGGGGGGGAGGGGGTTGTCCTTCCTGGTTTATCTTTATTCTCCTGTCCTTTGCTCTGTGGTGTCTCTAATTCCTTTTCAGGAGCCTCTCTTGTTTTCCGTCCTCTCCTCTCTCTTCTTTCTGATTCAGTGTCTCCCATTCCCCTCTTCACTTTCATCTTGTCTATCTTTTCTCCTGCTTGTCTCTTTTTCCAGCCTTCTTTAAATGTAATCGCCTTTATGCTGTTTAACCTTGTACTCCTGAATTTGATTTCAGAAGTGAAGCTCAGTATGATGAAGACCAGCTCTGCTGCCTTCCTTTTCCTTGTCTTGGGTGAGTAGTTGCTTCCACTAGAGCAGAGACAATAAGGTTACTTAAAAATGTATATTTACAGTAACATTACCTAAGGAAGGGACTTAGCAGTTCTGATGACTTGTATCTTTAAACATTCATTAGATTATAAAGTGCAGAGATTGTTGACTACAGGGGGAAAATGTGGAGGCAGAAAAAGCTACATCACATACGATTACCCACTCCTAAATAAAATTACATTTGTTTTATGATAAAACAAAGGCAAATGGGGAAAACATGAGTAGCATGGATCATGGAATACTTTCCAACCCCTTTGCATGAGTGTATTTCCTCACTGGAATCTTTGTCCATGGCTTTCTGCCTGACATGTCACCTCCCTAGCACATGTTTGATGGGAGTGGTCTAGTAGTTAGAGTAGTGGGCTAAGAACAAGGGAGACTGTACAAGTCACTTTCATCCCAGTTGCCTTTGATGAGAAATGGACGTTTAGGTGCCAGGTGTATGCAGTACAAACATCTATTTTAGAAGAATAAACATACGTAATATTGACAGGTTGGAAGCCATCACATAACCAGTTATGCTATATAGTGGCAACATAACTAGTTGTGTGCCTGAACATAATTGGTTAACTTTACAGCCTTAAAAATATAACTAGGTATTATTAACCCAACACTCTCACAGTATCCAGCTTTCCTTGCCAGTCTGGTATTTGGGGGTGGGGTAGAAAAAAACCACTGGGAGATTAAGGGTGGGAATCCTCCCCCTCCAATCCCTCTAGTGGAGTATTGCTCAGTAGCAGCTGTTTATCAAATCCTAAATGTGCTTGGCATTGGCATATTTAGATCTGTAATACTGGGTAGGTAGCGGGTAGGCCTTCCAAAAACTCCCCCCCTTGTCCTACATTTCTCTCCCTATCCTCTGCCTCTTGATCTGGGGGGGCATGTGATTAAACTACAGTGTAGTAAATTTAAAACAAATCGGAGAAAATTTTTCTTCACCCAACGTGTAATTAAACTCTGGAATTCATTGCCGGAAAATGTGGTGAAGGCGGTTAGCTTAGCAGAGTTTAAAAGGGGGTTGGACAGTTTCCTAAAGGACAAGTCCATAAACCGCTACTAAACGGACTTGGAAAAATCCAAAATCCCAGGAATAACATGTATAGAATGTTTGTACGTTTGGGAAGCTTGCCAGGTGCCCTTGGCCTGGATTGGCCGCTGTCGTGGACAAGATGCTGGGCTCGATGGACCCTTGGTCTTTTCCCAGTATGGCATTACTTATGTACTTACTTACATTCTCTCATCAACTGCCACCTGGTCTACTTCAGTATCTTCGCCAGTGGCAGCAGCAACACACATCCACTGTCTGTGCTGGCCTCACAGGCTTCTGTCTGTCATATCCTGCCAGAAATGAAACAGAAAATGATGTCAGTGAGGGTAGGACACGGCAGATAAAGCCTGTAGGGCTAAAGCAGGCAATGGATATGTATTGCTGCTGCTGCCCACAAAGATGCTGGGGTATATCGGAGGGGGGGGGGGGGGTGTGAGGAGCTGCCGGCAAATGTCTGATCCAGGGGTGAGAGTGAGGTGGCTGCAGCTGAACTTTTTAGGTGGGCCAGACAGGGTAGGTGTGAGCTACCATAACTACCATTCAGGCCCACCCATTGCTACGCCATGAGTGCTTGGTAGTAGGTGTAACTCCCAGTGTTGATCCTTTAGGACATAGACACTTCCTCCCCTTCTAAAATGGGGAATAAACGTCTATGAACCTGCCACACCCTTATCTCACCCTGAGCACACTCAGACCATGCCCCCTTGCCATTTGCATGCACTTGGGTTTGAGGCATGAATATCCCAGCTTTGTAAAATGGGAAGGTAGATATTTATGCAAGATAAATGTTTAAGTGCCAGTTTCTCAAATGAGAATAGGGCTTGTAAATTCAAGACAAATGAGTCTAATCCTTTTGGTCCTGCACATCCTGGTTCACTTGTTCTCTGCCTCAGTGCCTCCTTCCACTGGCTGTAGGATCATCACTCGGCTCTCTTCTTTCCAGTAAGCAAACCTTCTGCCCACCCATGGCATCTTGTTATTCTAAGCTACACAGTTCTTCCATTCTGCACTACCAAAAAATAGTTCAATGCGGATTACAATAACAAAATAACCAAATAATCTGTGAATTTACATAAAATACAAAAGTTACAGAAAATACAATAATTGTAATATTATAATTACATTATGAAAGGTATTTGATGAAAAAGTAAGTTTTCATTTCCTTTTGAAAAATGAAATAATTCAATAAAATACAAATCTGTATTGATAATGATTTCCACACCAACACTATCTGATAATGTATCGCAGAGTCAAATACTCGCCTCACTTGCTTCACTGAAGGAAAACTGAGTAGCATTTGATTGCGAGTTCAGCTATTAACTGTATTTGAAAGAAATATTACCCAATCAGTCAAGTATACCAAGGCGTTTCCATACATTATTTTATAGGCTAGAGTACGTAGTTTAAATCGTACTTTAGCCCAGGGCTGCCGAGAGACTGGGCCGGGCCCGGGGCAAGGCCGCCCTCGGGTCCCCCCCACCTCCCCCCCCCCGAGGTCATCGTCGTTGCCACACCCCCCCCCTCCACCCACCCCCCTCTGTCCACCACCAGGCCAGGCCCCCCTGAATTCAAATCATAGCGCCTCACCCAGTGGTGTGCTGGTAAATGTTCAACAACAGGCTCTCTCCCCAGTCCCCCTCTGTGCCCCCACCCCCCTCTATGCCCCCCCCCCAAATTGCAGAGCTGGCTATAGCCGGGGAGAGAGCCTGGGGGAGGGTGGCAATGCATTACTCCAGGAAAAAAAATTAAATGATCCCAGGTTCCAATCTAATTCATGTTTAATGTGCAATAAAATGCCATAAATAAGTAAATAAATATAAACTTTTAATGTTAAGCACCTGATTCTCAAAGTGAACATATTCCAAACACTATAATGAAAATAAAATGATTTTTTTCTACCTTTGTTGTCTGGTGACTGTTTTTCTGATCATGCTGGCCCAGTATCCGATTCTGCTGCTATCTGTCCTCTTAACTTTATTTCCAGGGCTTCCTTTCCATTTATTTCTTTCCTTTCCTCCTTTCTTCTTCATTTCTGGTCCTCAGCTTCTGCCTATTTTCTTCATCCATGTGCAGTTTTTCTCCTCTCTTCCTTTTCCCTCATCTCATCTCCTTCCTCACTCTTCCCTCCCCTCCATCCATGTCCAGCATTTCTTCTCTCTCCCCTCCTCTCCCCTGCCCTCCATCCACCTATGTCCAGTGACCCTTCTCTCCCCCTGCCCTGCATTCACCCATACCCAGCGACCCTCCTCTCCCCTGCCCTGCCCTCCATGCACCCATACCCAGCGGCCCTCCTCTCCCCTGCCCTGCATGCACCCATACCCAGCGACCCTCCTTTCCCCTGCCCTGCATGCACCCATACCCAGTGACCCTCCTCTCCCCTGCCATGCATGCACCCATACCCAGCAACCCTCCACTCCCCTGCCCTGCATGCACCCTACCCAGTGACCCTTCTCTCCCCTCCATCCACCCATGCCCAGCGACTCCCTTCTCGCCCTTGCCACCCCCTCCTGAGTTGTTCAGTGAATTCTCCTCCCTCCCTCCCTCTGGATCCAGTCCCTCACCGACCTGACTCTGCCAGGCCTGCCTTGTCCTTCAAATTCTTTGGGGCAGGCAGTCTTGCCTGCCCGCTGCCAGCGCTGACTCTCCCCTGCCGGATCGCGCTTCAAAATGGCCACCGAGACTTACAAGGGCGGCCTCCAAGACTTCAGCAGAAGTCTCGCGGGGCCACCTCTGGAAGTCTCAGCGGCCATTTTTAAAGCACGAACTGGCAGCGGGGGAGAGTCAGCGCTGGCAGCGGGCAGGCAAGACTGCCTGCCTCGAAGAATTTGAAGGACAAGGCAGGCCTGGCAGGGTGACTCAGAGTCAGGTCGGTCAGGGACCGGATCCGGAGGGAGGGAGGGAGGAGAGCCGGCTCGCGCTTTTTAACAACCGGCTCGCAAGTCGGAAGAAAAGTTAACAACCAGCTCTTGCGAGCTGGTGCGAGCCGGCTCCAGTACACCACTGGCCTCACCTCAACCTCGTTCCGTGTGAAAGAAGCGCAGCAGAGGCAGTCTGCAGATCACCTCCCTTCAGGCCTTCCCTCCCTGTGTCCCGCCCTCGCGCAAGTTACGTCAGATGAGGGCGGGACACAGGGAGAGAAGGCCTGAAGGGAGGTGATCTGCAGACTGCCTCTGCTGCGCTTCTTTCACACGGAGCGAGGTCGAGGTGAGGCGCTATGACAGTGGCGTACATAGGGTAGTTGACACCCGGGGCCGGTCATTCTTTAACACCCCCCTCCAAAATCCTGTACTAGGCATACCGAGAATATAAAACACTCAGAACCTATAGAGCAATTCTAGCATACCATAAGCATTAATTTCTATGAGCCATACAAGGAAAAGGAAAGCATCTTAAGCACTACAGTGAGCACTAGAACATCAATTCACCTATTGTAAAATGAAACCAGACAGAATAGTACAGATCATCGATCCTGCACAGTCAATGCCAACTGAAAGCCATGTCTTTTTCACAAACACAGATACACCCTAATCCACTATAGAATAAGTAATCGTGAACTTTCTATTTAGACAAAAATTAAACTGAAACCCCAAGATGCTAGATTCTGCATACAATGCAACACCACAGAAACAGAAAATGTAAATTTGAAAAAACTAACAAATACCAATCACCACTTTACAAATTAAGAAATAGAAATAAAACAAATATAGAATAAAATAATACCATTTTATTGGACTAATACATTTAGCTTTCAGATACCAAAACCTCCTTCCTCAGGTCAATACAGTATAGTGCTGTTACAGTATCCTATCCTGACCTGAGGAAGGGGGTTTTGGTCTCTGAAAGTTAGTCAAAATGTATTAAAATTAGTCCAATAAAAAGATTACCTTATTTGCATGTTCTATTTATAAACATTTATTAACACATCTACAATACTACTTTATCCTAAAGCAAAAAAATAAAAATTTATATTTTATTTACAGTTTGTCTCTGGTTTCTGCTTTCCTCATCTTCTTTTCACTGTCTTCCTTCCATCCAGCATCTGTCTTCACTCTCTCTGCCGTCCCCTCCATCCAATGTCTGCCCTCTCTCATCCTTCCATCCACCATCTGCCCTCTATCTCTGCCCCTTCCATCCACCATCTGCCCGTCTGCCCTCTATCTCTGCCCCTTCCATCCACCATCTGCCCGTCTGCCCTCTCTCTCTCCCCCTTCCATCCATTGTCTGCCCTTTCTATCCCTTCCATCCACTGTCTGCCCTTTCTCTCTGCCCCTTCAATTTACCATTTGTCCTCCTTCTCCCATCCATCCAGGGTCTGCTCTCCCTCAAGCTCCCCCTTCCATCCAGGATCTGTCCCCTCTCTCTCTGCCCCCTCTTTTCAGCCCCAAGTTCCAGCCCCATTATCCCACCTGCCCTAGTTCCAGTCCCAGCCCACATCTCCCACCTGCCCCCCTTTTTCAGCCACCAGTTTCAGCCCCACTATCCCATCAGTCCCCCATTTCAGCCCCAGCCCTTTTCTCCCACCAGTGCCGAGCTTCAGCCCCAGCCACTTCTCCCTGTCCCCTTTTCAGACCCCAGTCTCCACAGTTTCAGCCCCTGCCCCTTTTCAGCCCCCAGTCCCAGTCCCCTTCATCCACATGCCTTGCATGAGGGCCCCCCTTTTTCAGCCCAGACCCATTCTCCCTTCTGCCCCAGGCATGGCCCCATTCTCCCTCCAGTCCCCTTCTCAGACCCCAGTTCCAGGCCCCTTCTCCCATCTGAGCCCCCCCTCCCTGACCCAGTCCCCTTCTCCCATCTTATCCCCTTCCCGACCCAGTCCCCTTCTCCCATCTGAGCCCCCCTCCCCTTCTCCCATCTGAGCCCCCTCCCCTCACCTCCCCATTCGCCACCTACCTACCAGCTTCGTGGATAGATGACCCTCTTCTCCTGCCACTCGGCACCTGTCCCAGCCTTTTTAAAGAATCTGTGAAGCGGCGGTGCGGCACGGCACAGCGCCTCGCGCCTGTCTGCTCTGCATGTAAAGGAAGCAAATCGCCTTGTCAGCCGGCCTTCCCTCACTGTGTCCCGCCCTCTGATGTAACTTCCTATTTCCGCGAGGGCGGGACACAGTGAGGGAAGGCCGGCCAATGAGGCGATTTGCTTCTCTTTACACACAGAGCTGACAGGAGAAGAGGGTCGTCTATCCACGGAGCTGGTAGGCAGGTGGGGAATGGGTTGGTAAGGGACGGATTTGAATTCAGGGGGGCCCGGCCTGGTGGTGGACAGAGGGAGGGGACTGCGGCGCCGGGCCCCCCTTGGAGGCCCGGGCCCAGGGAATGTTGTCCCCCTGCCCCCCCATCTCAGCGGCCCTGCTCTAGTCTGTATAGGCAACTAATGAAGTTTTTTCAACAACAGAGATGCTGAACAAAAGCTTGTAGCTGAAAATATTAACCTAGCAACTGTATTCTGAACAAGATGAAGATGTTTTAACAAAATTAATGAACAGCCAATATAAACAACATTACAATAATCAAGTCTCGAAATATCTGCGCCTGCACCAGCAATCTAAATTTCTGCCTGAAAATCCTTTCAAATTGATCTTAACTTCTTCAACATATAAAAGGACTTTGCAACCACCGATTTAACTTGAGGTGGATAGTCTTTTTACTTTCTCTACTCAACACCTAAAAATCTTGTATAGGACTCAAAAGTAAAAATATTATTAATAGAGAAATGTTATGATAATTCCATGGAATTCAATGGACCCAACCATAGAAATACTCATAATCCAATGTTCAATATTTTGTACACAGGAAATTATATCAGATAACGTGGATGTCCAATCATCAGAAACTGGGAATAATATAGTAATGTCTTCTGCATATATATAACATGGGACTATAATTTTTTCCACCATGGTACCCAATAACTGCATGAGAATATTAAACAGTAATGGAGATAAAGACGATCCCTGTGGGACCCCGCAGTCAGGGCACAACTCAAGGAAAAAGTTCCATCTTTCTGAACTTTATAACTTTGGGAAGATAAAACAAAAAACCCTAAACCAGTCCCACACTTTTCCATAAATGCCAGTATCACTTAACCTAGTTAGCAAGATGTTATGATTGACCAGGTCAAAAGCACATGACAAATCAAACTGTATTACTATTTCCCTTCGCCTTCGGTCCTGACTCAGCAAAGTTTTGCCATGGGCAGCAATAGAAGCTACCACAGTTTCTGTACTATGATTCTTCCGAAAACCAGACTGAAATGAATGTAATATGTTATTATCTGACAAATTGTCCAATTTTTTTGAAACATGACCCTCTATAATCTTTGTGAACAATGGAATTGATGCTATTGGGCAATAGTTATTGGGGTGTGATAAGTCCTCACTGGGGTTTTTAGGAATGGGTGTCAAAACAATTTCTCTACCATTCTCAGGGAACTTGCTGTCTCTCAAGCAGTTATTTAACCAATCAGTAAAAGTAGATAATAAAACATCTGTCGTGTTATTCATTAGATAAGCTGGATATGGATCTAAGCTGCAGTTAGACTTAGTTGATTTATTTCTTGGCAATTTCATGTCTGCTGTAGTCATAGGTTGAAATTCACACCAGAGTCTATCCACAGGAATAGAAATAGGATGCAACCTGTAATTCCAGTATATCCATAATCAGCTTTTTACAAATAGTTGCCACTTGTTTTTCAAAATAAGTAGCTAAAGTCATAGCAGCAGGAGAAATAGTATCTGCATTAGATGTTAAATTGGAAATATTAAAAAGGTTAACAACCAAATTAAAGAGTTTGTGCATATTTAAGATCTTACCACCAATTTGACTAGAATAAAATTTTCTTTTTTATTACTATTTATAAGACAGTACCTTAGATCACCGCCTTTCTTTATCCCCAGATAACAGTGACTTTCTTCAAACTCTTTCATTCCTTTTGCAGTGTTGTTTTAAAGCCAAAAGTTCTTCATCAAACCATTTCTCCAAATTATATATAATCTTAGTCTCAGTTTTACATGGTGCTATATCATCTAATATACCTGAAATGTGTACATGTCATCTGTCAAACAGGTCTTTCTATCGCTCCATGTGAAACGAATAATATTTATAATATAATATTTCTCTAGTTAATAATAGAATATGGATTAACAGAGGGAATTACTCAGAGCATGTGGTCGCAAAGAATTACAAAATGAAATGTTCTTATATTCCAATTCTAATTCCAATTCTAATTCGATTCTCTAGTCTTATACATATTTATTCTATTCCAATTAAAGGTAAATTGTTAAGAATAATAATCATGTAAGAATAGAGGGGAATTTTATATACTAAATTCGAATTAATTACATTAACCTGCCTTGTACGTTTTGGAACATGTGCTCAAAGCATGGCACTAAGTTTAAAAAGTGAACATGTGGTATCAGTATAACTTTAAAAGGTAACATGTGCTCAGAGCATTGGAGCTTGCACATGTGAGAACATGTGCTTTTCCCAATATAAAGGCCAGATAGTTAACTTTAAAAGAAAATGTTTATTTCTAGTACAGGCAAGGTAATAAGTTTACAATAGAGAGGTAGTTTTAGAAAGGATCTTTTACCAATGGAAGTATGCTACAAAATAACAGGTTTGATTGTAAATTAAGCTGGATAACTCACATTGATGCTATAGAGAGTCATGCATGAGAATCTTGCTGGAACAAAAGGTTTCTTTGTAGATTTGCTGTCTGATGGAGCTTGAAGCAGTTTCTTTTAAGGTGGATGTGATGTCCAGCTTGAGAAGTCAGGATTCTAGCTTGCTTTTAGATTTACTCAATTCAGGACAGCGGCGACTAGGACAGGAGCATCAGGAACTCAGGAACAGCCAGGAAGAACTCTCTCTCTAAAGAAAGAATCCCTGCTTTTTAAAGTGTCTGAACTGGGCATTAGACTCATGTCAGGTGGTTGCCCTTGGTCCAATTGGAAAGCTCCTGGATAGCTGAATCCTGGGCATCTGGCTTTGAGATGGAGCATGGCAACAGGTCACATGCTCAATGACATCACAAGACTTCCTGCCTGGACATCTGCTAGTCCATTGTCTGAGAGTGATTGAGCTTAGATGGGCTTAGTCTTTGTCTGAAAATAGGTGGAGGTGTAGTCTTTTGTTACTGCAGTCTCTGAGATAGCTGTCTTTGAAAGGAACATCTGCTGGTCCATTGTCTGAGGGTGATTGAGCTTCTTTTGTCTGATGGGCTTTTCTGAGTCTGAGTAATAGGTGGAGTTTCACTGTCTTTTGTTCTGTGATTGATTCTTTGGATAGGTGTTGATGGTCTTAGGTAACCACCCAGCTAGTAGTTTTCCAGAGGAAAGGGGGGGGGGGGGGTAGTGTCTTTGAAGCTGTATATTTTATATGATTTAGATCTGATGCAGCAAAATTAATAACTCTCACAATTAAACTTATATCATGCTACACATGGTGCAACAGACATGGGGATAGGAAAACTTCCATATGAGGAGAAGCTAAAGAGGCTAGGGCTCTTCAGCTTGGAGAAAAGAAGGCTGGGGGGAAATAAAATAGAGGTCTATAAAATAATGAGTGGAGTGGAACGGGTAGACGTGAATTACTTGTTTACTCTTTACAAAAATATTAGGACTGGGGGGCACGCAATGAGACTACAAAGTAGTAATGTTAAAACAAATCAGAGAAAATATTTCTTCACTCAACATGTAATTAAACTCTGAAATTCGTTACCAGAGAATGTAGTAAAAGCAGTTAGCTTAGCAGGGTTTAAAAAAGGTTTGGATAACTTCCAAGAAAAATCCATGCCATTATTAACAATTGACTTGGGGGAAATCCACTGCTTACTTCTAGGATAAGCACCATAAAAATGGATTGTACTGTTTTGGGATCTTGCCAGGTACTTGTGACCCATGCCATTATTAACATAGACTTAGGAAAAATCCATTACTTATTTTTAGGATAAGAACCTTTAAAATGTATTGTACTGTTTTGAGATCTTGCCAGGTACTTGTGACCTGGATTGGCCACTGTTGGAAATGGGATACTGGGCTTGATGGACCTTCGGTCTATCCCAGTATGGCAATGCAAATGTTCTTATGTAATCTTATCGAATATTTGTCTAACAACCCCATGAAACTTTCCCATCTTTGGACTGCTTGAATCAAAATAGAAAAAATATATGATTGTGTGGTAAATCATGTTCCTGGGTGTCAGTCCACAAATCAAATATAGTTGCAAATCTTGGGAGATATACTGTATGACATTCGGAGGAATATATCATAGACAATTCTGGAAAACATCAGACGTTTGATATTCGTCTGTAGAAGCTCCTTTTGTCATTGGTGTGACCCCTGACGCAGGTGCGGTAGAACCGAAACATGGCCCGTGTTGGGTCTTTCTTCAATCAAAGTTCATTATTAAAGGATTTTTTTTATTTGAAGAACTTTGTTCCCTTTGTTTTTAAAGGCCCTTTGTACTGTTTTTTTGTGTTTTAATAATCAAAAATGAAACAGAAAAAATTAGGAGTTATTTGGAAAATGGAGAAAAATATGGAGAATATCATAACACCTCTGTATAGATTGCCAGTGTGACCATATTTTAAATACTGTGTGCAGTTCTGATCACCCTATCTGAAAAAGGATATAGTATATTGGGAAATGGTACATGGAACAACATTCTGATGAAGAAAGGCTAAAAGGTTAAAATTAAATTTAATCAGTTGCTCACTCCTGTTATACTATCATTGTCCATACTTCAACTTTAATATGATATTCTGATGTCTTTTTCTTTTCAGCACTGCCTCTGCTGTTGGTATCAGGAATGCCAACATCAACAACAGGTAAGGAGCTCTGGGGCCTCTTTACTAACTTGGGGTTTTGCAGTTATTGTACAGGAAAGAACTTGCAGTTTAGAGCACTTCCAGTAGTTTCCCATTCTTTGTGCAGAGAAATATTTTTTGAAACTTATCTGTTATTAATTTTCCAATCACATAACATTATAATCTCAGTTGCCAAAGACAGCTACAAATGGTGAAATTATATTTTACCTGATAATTTCCTTTCCTTTAGTCAGACCATACCATCCTGAATGAATAGGTGTTATCCCTTCCTACCAGGAGATGGAGGTAGAGAAAACTGATTTTTGTTCCAGTGAACGCATGGGTACAACCTGCTGGTGCTCAGTGGAAAATTCCAGTATGTATCTGCCAAAGCAGAAGATAGTCCCTTTGTAGCACATACCCGTGCTCCATCAACCACTGCATCCGCAGTGATCATTAAGGGCTAGATTCTATATATGGCGCCTAAAAAATCCATATGAAAATAAATGTATTCTATAAAATGTAGGCGCGGTATATAGAATACGCCTTATCAATACTGCAGCGTCTAAATCTGTATTCGTTCATTTATGCCAACAAAAACCTGGTGTAAATCCATGTGCCTAGATTTAGGCACAGTGGCCCTTATTCTGTAATTATGCATGGAAATTTTAGAATACCTACAAAATGCCCATAAACATGTCCCTTTTCAGTTACATGTATTTATTTTGAATTGTGCACTTTGCAGTTTAGATGCAGTTTTTTATAGAATACGCTTAGCATTTTCCATGCATAATTTGTAATTATTGTCAATTAGTGCTAGTTATTGCTTGTTAAGTGCTGTTAAAATCACTGATTATCTTTTTCTACCAATTAAGTTATTCACTTATCTCCACGCAAACCTAGGCACCATATATAGAATCATGGGATAAGCATGCATAACACCACATCCGTGATATTTGCTATCCTGCATTTGCAAATATACTTCCTTCTCAAAATATATTTTTAAAAACTTGTCGTCTGGGCTAGTACCATCTCCCACTAAGTGAGAGAAAATAATGCCCCACCGAATGACGGCTCTATCAAAGTCTGAGCGGGCTCTGGCTAGCACATTCAGCCTGTAATGCTTCACAAAGGAAACAATCATGTTGCTGCTTTGAAATATCTTACAGAGAAACCACCCGGACCTCTGCCCAGGATGTCACCTATACCCAAGTCGAGTGAGCTGTCAATCCGAATGGCACTTGTCGATTTGTACAAATGTGACCCACCTCTGATGGCTTAGATGCTGCCTGACCCTTCCGAGGGCCATGAAACAGGACAAGGAGATGATCAGAGAAGCAAAAGTCATTGTAGTATAACAATGTCTGCCAGACATCCAGCTTGTACAGTCTCTGAGCCAAAGTGCTGCAACCCTCATCCACAAAGGACAGCAAACAGATCTCCTGGCTCCCATGGAACAGAGATATCACCTTGGGAAGAAAGAAAGCAATCATGAATGGACATTGAGTCTTCCAAAAAGGAGAATTATGGGTCCCAACAAGACAGAGCCTGCAGCTCCAAGACGCTCCGAGCCATGGTAATCACAGCGAAGAAAACTATAAGATCATAAGAATAGCCATACTGGGTTTGTCTATCACAAGTACCTGGCAGAAATCCAGATAGTAGAAACACTCCATGCTACGAATCTCAGACCAAACAGTGGCTTTCCCATGTCTGTCTCAATAGCAGACTATGGATTTTTCCTCCAGGAATTTTTTCCAAACCTTTTTTAAACCCAGATATCCTAACCACTGTTACTACATCTTCCAGCAATGAGTTCCAGAGCTTAACTATTCGTTGAGTGTGAAGTCCTTAATGGAAGCTGACCTCAATGGCTCAAAAGGAGTCCCAGAGAGTTCAATTAGGACCAGATTCAGGTCCCAGGAAGGAAGGAAGGAAGGAAGGCCAGACTGGACAGCAGATATGAGTAACTCCCTTTATTTCTTTATTAAATTTTTTTTAATTTACATTCATATATCATATAAATGTAGGAAACTTACCCAGCACCTTGCCCCTGGAAACTGGAAATGGCCACCACTTGAACCTTTAAAGAATTCAATGCCAGGCCCTGCTGCAAAAAGCCACGGATGTCGGGACCTATGCATTCCAAGGTAACAACACCTGCTCAGTACACCAGCCTTCAGAAGCTTTCCAGACCCACACATTATTTAGGAATGAGGAAGACTTCTAGGACTTAAGCAGAGTAGAGATAACAGCTCAAGAAACCACCTCACTAAGTACATCCTTTCAAGGGACAAACCATTAAGCCAAAAGGGATATAGATCTTCCATTTCCACTGGTCCTTGATGGAAAAGACCACGGCACCAGGTCCACATACCATAACCATCAAGGCCAATCTGGAGCCACCAGAAGTATGAAATGAGGGTGATGCGCAATCCTGCACAAAAGCTGGCCTATCAGCCAAACTATGCCGATGAAGTTACAATCTATGTCACTCTTGTCAAAGATATTGAAGAAATCTTAACCAATATAATATCAGACCTAGACCTAATGAAATCATGGGCAAACAATTTCAAACTGAAACTTAACAGAGAGAAAACCAAATTCTTAATACTAACAAACCCTCACCAACCAATTACTTCTTCTACTTTAACTATTGGTAACAAAACTTATCCACTGGAGCACAATTTGAAAATCCTGGGAATAATAATCAACATCTCTCATTTGAACCACAAGTAGCCAAATTACTGTCTAATGTACTCAAATCATTTTGGAAACTAAAAAGACCTTATTTTCAAAACACAATTTTCAGATCATTACTCAATCCTTGGTATGATCAAAATTTCATTACTGCAATGCGGTCTATGCAGGACTTAAGACCTCACTAATCAGAAAATTACAAACTGCTCAAAACACAGCAGTTCATCTTGTACTTAAAACTACCTGATACTCCAAAGCGACCCCAGTTCTACTCATACTACACTGGCTACCTATAAGTTCATGCATTACTTTCAAATTATATGCATTCACCCACCAAATAATTTATGGTTCATCCCCATCTTACATGCAGAATCTTATAGAGCTATCAACACGCAATGCCAAAAAAATCATCCATCGACCTTCTTGTATTACACTTCCCTCAATGTAATAAAATCAAATATAAAACTAACCACAATGCTGGATTTTCATACCAAAGTACAACCAGATGGAACTCTTTGCCCAAACAACTCCGTCAAACTGAAGACTTTCTCATATTCGTAAACTATTGAAAACTCACTTGATAAGATCGACCTCTAACAATAGAAATAACTAACCCTCTAACTAAACTTGCAATAACAACAACTTTGTCCATATTCACTTTCTGTACTATGTATTACAAGCATGTAAGATCAGGATTTAAAGTTATGCTGTTATTAGAAGATAGATAGATAGATAGATAGATAGATAGATAGATAGATAGATAGATAGATAGATAGATAGATAGATAGATAGATAGATACACACATATACTTTGTTCTATGTATTCAGAACGCCTTGTCAGTTCTACTTTTGTTATATTGTGAGCCACATTGAACTTGAATCCTATTTGAGATAATGTGGGATATAAATGGCATGCATAAATAAATAAATAAATAAATAAGACTACAGGGGCTCCTCCACCAACCATGGCTAAACAAGGGCATCTATACCCTCCAAGCCCATCTCCCTCATGCAGCTGAAGAAATGCTCCATCTTGGCATTGAAGTGTGTAGCCATCAGGTAGAACACCATTGTCCCCCACTGGTCCTAAATGAGCTGGAAGGCTGCTGGCCCCTGATCCCACTCTCTTGAATCCAGTGGGAATGGCTGAGACAGTCCGCCTGGACATTGTCCTTCCTGTGATATGGACCGCTGAGAAGACTTGCAGATGCACCTCTACTCATTGGCAGAGAATCTCTACTTCCAACACCACCATGCTCCTGGTGCCACCTGGTTTGTTGATATAAACCACCATTGTGGCGTTAGCCACCATCACTTGGACCACCTTCATCCTGAATCATGGAAAGGAGCTCCCAGAAGGCTAAGCGCATGGCCGGGTCACCAGGCAATTGATTGGTCCAGGACGCTTCTAGCAGGGACCAAGTCCCCTGTGCCACATGGCCCAGACAGTGTGCTCCTCACTCGAGAAGACTCGTATCAGTGGTGACTAAAACCCACTCCTGGGAGTCCTACGAGAACCCCTACAGGAGATGAACAGGATTATCTCACCTTTGGCAAGGAGAGGCCACTGGCAATCAAAGTCCTGAGAAATCGGGGCCCAGCAAGAAAAGAAGCCTGACTGCAAAGATCGTATGTGCACTTGCACACAAGGCACCACCTCCAAAGTTGCTGCCACAGAGCCTAGGGGCTGTAGATAGTCCCAAACTCTGGGAGCTGACAGCCTATACAGTTTGTGCTTTTGGCCTTGAAGTTTGGCCATCTAGTCCTCCGGAAGGGAAACCATCCCCTATGCTGTGTCAAAGTGGACTTCCAGATACTCTACGGCTTCGGAATGGAGCAGGTGACTTGACTCGACCCACCTAGCCCAGACCCTCCAGAAGGGTAATTATCTAAGTGGTAGTAATTAACTCAGAGTTGACCGAAATCAATCAATCATTCTGAGAAGGATGAACCCGAATACCTTGATGTCACAGATATGCCGCCACCACTACCGTTACCTTGGAAATGGTGTGGGGAGCCAAGGCCAACCTGAAGGACAGGGCCCAAAACTGATAGTGGTGCCACAGCACACAGAAGTAAAGGTACTCTTGTGATGATCTACTAATGGGAATGTGCAAATAGGCCTCTGTGAGATTCAAGGAGTTCAAACATTTACCCAGATGAACCAAGGTGATCACAGATCGAAGAGGCTCCATTTGGAAATTCTGCATCTGGAGGCAAATGTTCACCCTTTTGACATCCGGAATAGGTCAAAAAGAGCCTTCCTTCTTTAGGATCATGAAATAAATGGAGTAATGCCCACCACCACTCTCCCCACCCAACTCGAGAAGATGCTGCAGAGTAAGAGCGACAGCCTGTCACCTTAGCTCCAAGCCACAGGTAGACACCATGGAGGCATTGGGAACATGTGGGCTAGCTCCAGGGAATAACCCTTTTCAACCTCCTCCAGAACCTACTGGTCTGATGAGATGCAGGCCCACTCATGGTAGAAGATTTTAGTTTGTTAACTGCTTTGCTATGTCTTCAGGAAAGGCAATATATCAAATAAGAATAAACAAATAATAAACAACAGAGAGAAAACCTGCTTCCTACCAGGTCCACAAAGGGGCCTGGCGCACCCTAATTGGAAAGAACCTGAGCCTCAGGACCTTTTGAAGCTACGAAAGGAACCTGGCCTAAAGGGTCTTCCAGCTCCTGAAGTCTGGGCCATCGAGCATCGATCCACCCAAAAGCGGCCAGCCCCCTTAGAGCAACCGCTAGTTGCTGGGTACTGCTGAGAACCTTTATGCCTATGTTCAGGAAATTGGAGAGGCCTAGCTTTGCTCATCTCCTTCACTAGTCTCTCCAGGTCATCTCCAAATAGCAACTGTCCCTGAAAGAGTAGTTGACCGAGAAGCTTCTTAGAGGCCATGTCCACAAACCAATGGTGCAATCCCAACCAACAGTGACGTACCACAGAGGAAGCTACAAAGCGAGAAGATAAATGCACCAAATCCTAAAGGATGTCATACAGAGACCTCTGTGGACTCCAGCAACTGCAGCAACCAATGCAGCATAGCCGTAGCCAGCATCACCCCCACAGATGGCAGCCTGTACACTAGACACCACAAAGGCTAACCTGAGCCTTACCTGCTGATCCATCCACTTCCCTTGGAGATCCCTGAGAATTAAACCCCCTTACTCTGCTACAGTGGTCTGTGTAGTGACCACTGTGACAAGCGCATCTACTTTGGGGTACTTCCAGTTTCTTTGTAGCTCCTCAGGAATAAACAAATATAGGCAAATCTAGGGCCCTGGTACCTCTGAGGTCCCCATATGGGGACTCCTACTCCACCAACATTATGCGAGAGAGTGCTTTGTGAAGCAGGAAATACTTCAAGGACCCGCCACTCCCTTCAAAAGACGGCTTCCTTTGGAGGGGTTGGCAATAGGTGCTCTGGAGAGCCCAAGGACTCCAAAACAATGGCAATGAGATGAGAGAGTTCCTCTTGTCGAAAGAGCCTGATCTCTTGTAAGATGATCCTGTTTAGAATCTGAATCAGAGGGGGGACTTATAGTCTGAGAGACCTTCTGGATTCTCCGGGACGCTGCCGGCGTCGAAACAGCTGATCGCCGGAACTTCGTTGAATAAAGACGCTACTTGAGCGCGGAAGGAACTCTCTCTTCAAGAAAGGTATCATTTGCAGCGACGGGGTGGGCGGCGACGGCGGGGGAGAGTTGGTGGCGGGAGGGGGTTTGAAGGGGATCGTGGGCAGGCCGGCAGAGGGGGTCCGATGTGGTGGTGGCGGCGGCGGCTCAGGGGGGGGCGGCTAAACAGTGCCCCCCCCCACCTCGGGCTCTGGCCCCCCCTCCTGGCGAGGTCTGGCTACGCCCCTGCCTGAGGGTATCCTTTAAGCTCTACCACGTTGTTTGGCCTCAGCCTGCAGAACAGAGAGCTAGACCAGGGACCAGAAGCACCAGCCTGAACAACCTATCATCTGCTGGACGGATGAGAAAATACTGGAGTTTTCCACTGTGCACCAGCAGGTTATACTGGTAAGTTCATTGGAAATGATCAGTTTTCTCTACCTCCATAGTAGGAGGTGAAAAGACTCTCTCATTCAGGACAGCACAGCCCCAATGACAAGGAACAAATATTAACTCAAAACATCCTAAACAAGCAACTCCCATACCCTGAACTCTACCCTGGGGTTCAAGGCAAAGCATCTCTCATGCACCAAATACCGTTCATTCACCTCCAATCTACTTATACATTCACCTCTCAACACCTTGTACCATGGATTCCACATTTCCATGCTTTCATCTCTCTTCCAGTGATCTTGCATGCAAGAGCAGGTCTCTTGCCTGATTTCAGCCCTCCACATATCTGTGTGGAGGTGTAGCCTAGGTTAGCGCAGCAGCCTGAGAACTTGGGGAACTAGGTTCAATTCCCACTGCATCATCTTGTGACTCTGGGCAAATCACTTAACCGTCCACTGCCTCAGATACAAATGACTACCTATATATGATTTGTAAACTGCTTTGATTGTAATCACAGAAAGGCAGTATATCAAAACCCATCCCCCTTACCCTTTCAAACTTTGGGGTTCTTCCAATTAGCAGGAAGACTCCTTACTGCCAAAGCAACAGGGGGGGGGGGGAGTGGTTGGCAGCTGAGCTTCTATCCCCATGTCCAGCTTTGGAGGCATATGCAAGAGTAGGTAAACTTTCAAGTCCATGGTCTTAGCTATATGAACAAGGGCTTTGGTTTTCTTCTTTATATACTCCCAGTCATACTGGAAAAGTGGGCAGAATCCCAGAAAATATGACAATATGCCCTAATGGTTAAACAACCTCCAACCAAGTTACTCAAGGTACTCTCCATTGCCTTCAACCTGGCTGCTGTAATCTAGCCCCTAGTGAGAATTTTATGCTGGAGAGTTGGGAATTCCAAAGAAGCACTACAAGCCTGAAAGCTAAATTTTTTCTAAATCTATATATTTTCAGATTTTGAGTTTGATTTGATTCATAGATTCTATACTGCTGGCTTACCTGTATGTATCTCTCTAATTTCTTCCTAGAACATTGCTGATTTTACCTCTATCTATACTATACTGGAAAAGGGGGGGGGGACCCTTTCCTCTCACTTGCAGTGTTGCTTGCTGCTATAATTTGCTATATTTCTATCCTCCAGTTGACTTTATAGGATCCTCGAAGAGAAATTTAGACAGTATGTTTCTAGACATTTAAACTAGAGAGTGGGAGTGACAAAAGGAAGCAAGTGAATTCAGAAAGTCACCCCCAGGAAAAACATGATGGCTGTAGGAAAAGTAATGTTATTATAGAAAACCAGCCAAAGTAAAAAGGTTCAAGATTTATAAGCCCTGATGTTTGAGGAAGACTTGGATATTGTTGCCATTACAAAGGTATGGTTCAATGATTTCCAGGAATGGGATGCGAAGCTATAATCTTTTTAGGAAAGATAGGTAGGTCCAAAATGGTGAAATAGCACTGTATGTAAAAAATTAATATCAGAGCAGCAGAAATGCAGGGAACTTGGGGAAAGAAAGCAGCTATATGGATTGTCCTGGAAAGAGAAGCTGGAACATGTATCTAGACGGGTGTTATCCATTAGATTGTAAGCTCCTTTGAGCAGGGACTGTCCTTTTTTGTTAAACTGTACAGCGCTGCATAACCCTAGTAGCGCTCTAGAAATGTTAAGTAGTAGTAGTAGTTATCTACAGACTTCCAGCACAAATGGAGAAGCTGGATAAGGATCTGATCAAAGATAACCATAAACTTGGTGCTGTTACTGGGAGATTTCAACTTGTCTGATGTGGATTGGAACGACCCATCAGCAGAATTGGAAAGAAGCAGAGAGATTATGGATGCCTGTCAAACTGCTTTACTCAGATAAATTGTAAAGGAACCCACAAGGAAAGGGTCAACACTGGATCTAGTACTCACAAATGGGGGAAATGTTTCCAATGTCTGGGTGGGTTCCAAACTAGGCATTTGTGATCATCATGCAAAAGCAGAGTGCAGGTACACAAAACTCAAAGTACTGGATTTCAGACATGCTGATTTTAGCAAAATTGGGGAATACCTGAAGAAGGAGCTGATGGCATGGTTAGGCATAGTAGAAGGGCAATGGTCCAAGCTGAAAACTGCTGTAAACATGGCAACAGGTTTTTGATCCAAGATGGCACTTCTGAGTGGACGTGCGCTATGTTAGCTCTGATCTCCGTGCAGTCTTTCAGGCCGTGGAGAATCCTAGAACCCAGTCACGATGGGGAAAAGGAAGGGAAATCCGGGACACTCACCTCCACGAGTGCGGTGCAAGCCCCAGCCATGCGCCAGTTGACTCTCGAAGAGATGCGAACGCAGACGCCAGGAGAACAACCATGCCCTTCGGGAAGCCCCGTAGAGGAGCTCACGCATAGCGTCGAAGGAGTGACGCTGTGTCCTCCTTCGTTGACAGCGCCTCCAAGACCGGGGAGAGAATTGGAGGCTGGAGTGCTGCAGCTTATGGGAACTCCCACGGAAGGTATTGTCCCGGCGGCTATAGGTGGAGGCCCAACAGCCACTTCTACTCCTGTCGGAACATCGGTGCAGGCAGAATTAACATCTTCTATGCCATTAAATCTACAGGAGGACTCTCCCCAGAATATTGGAGGTATTGTAAGACCGTCTGTTATAACCCTTGAAACGTTATGGGACGCTATCCAAGTGTTAAACAAGAACATTCAACAAGGTTCTAACTTTTGGGGTGGAGAAGTGGCGGAGATTAAAAAAATCACAACAAATTACTGAAAATGTCATAGAACAAAATACCAAAGTGGAACTTTTGGAGACTGAAATTAAACTTCTCAAACAATTTTCCTCAGATATGGTTAAAACTAACAATATTCAGTCACGGAAACTTGAGCATTTAGAAAACCAAACCAGGAGGAACAACTTGCGTTTTCTGAATTTCCCTAAATCCCCGCTTATTTCCAGCAGGGATATGTTGAGTAAATATTTTAAAGAGGTTTTGGGTTTATCCCCTGAAGCTCTTCCACCTATTACCAATGCTCAATATATTACCACTTTAAGAACACTGCCAGAAAAAACGCAACCCGAGTTAAATATAACTGCTTTTTTGGAGAACTCAATTGAAACTATTACTGATAGGACCACAATGATTGTTTCATTTGCACTTGAACATGATCGGAACAGTATATTTCGTTTGTATTTCCGCCACTTGAACTCTGAATTCCTGGGTGCCAAAATACAGATTTTTCCAGATATTTCCAAAGACACTCAGAGAAGGAGAAAGGAATTCTTAATGTTAAAGGAGAGAGTTACCCGATTAGGAGCAACCTTTCTCCTTAAATTTCCATGTAAGTGCTTGATCTCCATGAACTCATCCACTTATATATTTTTGGACCTAAAGAATTTAGTTCAATTTATTTCTAGTAAAGAACAAGGTTGACCCTCTTGGTAGTAAATGCTATGTCGAATTGTGCATAATTTTTTCTCCTTCCACTCGATTTTTTTTTCTTAATTTCCTTTATAATATATTCTTTGTTCTTGGATCGAATTACTTTGTGGGCAAATAGTTACATTTAAAGTTGATAATTATATTATATATCTTTAATTTGTTATTTTCTAAATTGCATAAATTTATGTGTATTGTAAGCTTCCTGTCCCGCTAGTAGTCCTCCTAGCGGTTATTCGAACACAGATCAGGCTTCTTCTGCTAGGTTCACTCTAGCCAGTCGTCCTCTACCTTTGAGCAGACCAAGCCTTCTCAGTTCTAGGCCTGTAACTCCACCGGTATGATCCCTGGCTTCTCCCCAGCCAGGCTACCAGAAGCAACAATGCCTCTGTACGGGTCCTGTTCCTGGCACAGGCCCCTTCAGTTCATTGCTCTACCCAATGCAGAGTTCTACATTAAAGTTCAGTTTTTCAGTTCAAATAATATCCAGTCCCAACTTCCTCACTCTTGTATGAATTCCCCTAGGTTTAGCAATGCCTTCTCAGCTAAACCCAGAGACCCACCTCCCTCATTTGTCAGCAGTCACTCCTGACAACCTCCCGCTCAGGTCTAGAATTCATACTGTGTGTTTTCCCAGGACTTACTTTTCTTCAGTCTCCCCTCTTGGCCACGAGCAAAAACTGAGATATCCATTTCCTCTTGCTCCCCCCCCTCTTCTCCCACTTGCCAGTCCATATGCTCGGTCCCTCCCTCCCCCAGCAGGTGTTCCTCATTCCCTTCCTCAGATCTCATTTCCCAATCAGCCTCCTCCCCCTGGCTCCTCTGCGAGGTCAAGTCCTCCCTCTCCTGAGTCCTCCTCAACTCAGGCTCCTGGGACTTGTAGTTTCTCCTCTCCTCCCTCCCCCGGCCCTGCTCGGCCTTCTGGGATCGGTAGTTTCTGTAGTCTCCCCCTTTCCCCTTTGGAAGACGGGCACCTTTTCTCCCCTGCCACTTCTGCTTATCCCCCCATTCCTCACATACCCCCCCCCTTAAGTGATGGCTAGCCCGCTTCTTCCCCCTTCCTTCTCCATCCGGGCTAGTCATCCTACTCAGCACGTCCACATGTGGTAGCAACCTCCCTGCTCTATGTTCAATGTGATATTGAAAGGGTTGCAATGCCAGATACCACCTCGTCAGTCTAGCATTGCTATCCTTCATCTGCGCTAACCACTTTAAAGGAGCGTGGTCCGTAAACAACTTGAATGGCCGTCCCTCCAGATAAAACTGACATTTCTGTATGGCCCACTTTACTGCCAGACATTCTCTCTCAATGGTTGCATACTTTGTTTCATGAGGGAGCAACTTCCTGCTCAAATACAACACTGGGTGTTCTTCCTCCCCATAAACCTGTGATAGCACTGCCCCCAACCCGGTGCCAGAAGCATCCGTGTGCAGAACAAACTCCCTGTCAAAATCCACGGCCCTAAGTACTGGTTCCTCACACAGTGCTTGCCGAAGTGCCACAAATGCCCCCTGCTCTGCCTCCCCCCACCTCAACCGATTGGGTGTATCTTTTTTTAACATTCCTGTTAAAGGAGCGGCCAAAGTAGCAAAGTGAGGGATAAACCTTCGATAATACCCCACTAGCCCCAAAAAAACCCTCATTTGTTTCTTGGACTCCGGGCGGGGAAATAGCTGAATACTTTCGACCTTACCCTGTAATGGCCTAATGTGTCCATTCCCCACCCTATGACCCAAATATTTCACCTCCCTCTGAGCAAAATAGCATTTCTGTGGGTTGAGAGTCAGCCCTGCGTCCCGGAAAGCCTTCAGGACCCTCCGCACCTGCCACAGATGTGCCTTCCAGTCCTGGCTATGAATGATGACATCATCTAGATAGGCTGCTGCGTATGCCTGATGTGGCCTCAACACCTGATCTAGCAGGCGTTGACAGGACGCCGCAGCAGAATTCAAGCCAAATGGCATCCGCTTGAACTGAAACAGACCGAGAGGCGTACAAAATGCTGTTTTTGGCCTGGCTTCAGCAGAGAGCGGAATCTGCCAATAGCCTTTTGTCAAGTCCAGAGTTGACAAAAACCGGGCTGACCCTAGCCTATCTAGCAATTCCTCTATCCTCGGCATCGGATACGCATCCGGAACAGAGAGGGCATTAACTTGGCGGAAATCAATACAAAACCGCCATGTTCCGTCAGACTTGGGCACTAGCACGACCGGACTGGCCCAGGGGCTGTGCGATTCCTCAATCACCCCCAACTTCAACATTTCCTTAACTTGCCTATTCACCTCCTGTTGCTTAAGGGGTGACAACCTGTGCGGCCTCTGCCTTACCACCTTCCCTTCCCCGGTATGTATGTCATGCATAATCAGACGAGTTTCCCCTGGGAAAGGGGTCAGCACATCCTCAAATTCCCCCAAAAGAGCTTTTATTTGCTCCTTCTGGTGTCCGTCTAACGCCCCTCCCAGCTGTACCTCCCCCTGAGCATCCATCTCGGATATCTGGGGACCCAGATCCTCCTCCGCCCAGTCCTCTGCAGTGGCCCAACATACCTCCCGGGCATGCCATGGTTTTATCAAATTGATATGATACGTTTGCTTTCTTCCCTGATCATTCCTCACCTCATACGTAACCGGCCCCAACCGCCGGATTACCGTCATGGGTCCTCTCCAGCTACCACTAAATTTGTGCGGATTATCAGAGACCATAATCAGCACCTTATCGCCTATTCCCACCTCCCTTTCCTGGGCTTTCTTGTCATATACAGCTTTCTGATATTGCTGCGCGGCCTGCCATTTGTCCCTAGAGTAGACCCCCAACCGTCTTAACCGCCCCTTTAAATCATGCAGGTAAGCTACTACTGTGTTATCCCCTAGCTCCGGGGGTACCCAACGCTCCTTCACTATATCCAAGACTCCCCTTGGGGCTCGACCAAAGAACAACTCGAAAGGGGACACCCCTAGGGAGGCCTGGACGCACTCCCTCGTTACATACAGAACAAACGGCAGTAACTGATCCCATTTATCTAAGTTAGCGCCCAGTCCCTTCCTAAGCAGGGTCTTCAGTGTCTTATTAAATCTTTCGACCAGTCCATTGGTCTGAGGATGATATGCAGCAGTACAAATGTGGACAATGCCAAAGGCCTCCCATACCTGGGCCAGTGCTCGTGATCTAAAATTGGACCCCCTATCCGTGAGTACCTCCCGAGGGAACCCAACTTCGCAGAAAATGTGAATCAGTTCTGCCGCAATAACTTTAGCCGAAATGTTACGTAACGGAATTGCCCAAGGGAAACGAGTGGCCATATCCATAATCACTAAAATATAAGAGAACCCCCGTGTAGATTTCTGAATAGGTCCAATTATATCCATCGCAACCCGCCCAAGTGGCGTCCCTATTCGGGGCAAGGGATGCAAAGGAACCCTCCCTGGCCTCTGCTCGGATACCTTCTGACATAAAGGACAAGACTCACAATATTTTTCAACCTCCTTATATACCCCCGGCCAATAAAACCGTCTTAACAACTGTGAGACAGTATTCTGGGCTCCTTTATGCCCCCCCAGAGGGTGATCGTGAGCCAACCGTAACAGCAGGTTCCGAAACCCCCGTGGCACTACTAACTGCTTCCGTACTTCCCCCGTCCCCTCCCCCGCAGGTTCGCGGAACAGCAGCCCCTTGTCTATCACAAAACCTGGGCCCTGCGCCCCTCTGCCCCCATCCCTTACTCGCTCCCAGGCATACTGCAGAGTGGGATCCGCCCGCTGCTCCCTCTCAAAAGAAGGGAACTGCTCCCTTACCTCGCCTGCCTCCTCAGGGAAATCTGTCTCCTGCTCCAGTTCTTTCATAGATAAGGCTCTCTGACGCTGACCTGTCTTCTTATGCCCCCCTGTATCTCTGGTTTTCCCTGGGTCCCCCAATACCTCCATCTGAAAAGGAAATATATGAGATAAAGACTGTTCCTGCCCCGTCTCCCCCTTCCGCTGTGACCGGGTAACCACTAAACCTTTTCTCTCTCTTAAATACTCCGAAAATGGTGGCCAATCCCTTCCCAAAATAAGAGCTTGCGGCAACCTAGGCAGCACCGCCACCCAGACCCAATGCGTTCCCAAAGGACCTACTATCCTAACATGCCGCAGCGGGTATCTACTAGCCGCCCCATGCACACATTGTATTGTGACCTCTCGTCCCCTCCTCCCCACTCTTCCCTCTCCCTTCCCCATAATCTGTTCCCATAAGGACTGGGCCAGCATTGTTTGATCTGCTCCTGAGTCCAACAGTCCCTCCACCTCCACCTCCACCCCCATCACTTCGACTTGCTGGCAGAACTCATGCCCGCCAGCCCTCCTACCCCCCGTCACCAATTGCAGTTTAACCGCACAGTCCCTCCTCACATGGCCCTTCCTCCCACAACGATAACACATTCTCTCGTCCACCTTACTGCCCTCCCCACTCCTTAGAGCCTTTACTTCTGGTACCGTACTCCGCTTAGGACTACCCAAACCCCCCCCTTTCTGGGTCAGTTTGCGAGCACAATGCTGGGACTCTAGGAAGCAATCCATACTCTGAATTGCCTCCTCAAGGGTTCCACAGCCCCTTTTAATTAAATCTACTTGCAGCCCCCGGGGCAAGGACTCCAAGAACTGTTCCAGAACTAGGTCTTCCATTATTTGCTGCATTGACCGTCGTTCTGGCTCTAACCATTTCCCCGCCAAATCTCTTAATTTCTGCGCTAGCACCCTTGGGGTTTCCCCTTCCACCCACTTGAATTCCCGAAACCTCCTCCTGTAGGCCTGCTTGCTTAGTCCAAACCTGTCCAAAATAGCCGCTTTCAGCCTTGGGTAATCGGTTATATGTCCAGTAGCCAGCGCCCGAAAAGCAGCTAAAGCCTCCCCCGACAGCGCAGGAGCTAGCCTTATTGTCCATTGCTCCTGCGGCCACCCCGCGGCCACCGCCACCCTCTCAAAAGCCCCCAGATAATCTTCAATATTATCTGCATCAGTCAACTTTCCCCACGGAAGCCAGTTCACCCCAGCATGCCCTACCAGTCCAGCTGGCCCTTCGCCCCGAAAAGTGGCACCACTCTCGCCAGGCCCCGGCACTCTTCCTCCGGCTCTCAGGAATTCCTGAAACAGGTCCAAAAGTGGTTGCTGCTGAGCTCTGGACGCCGCCAACGACTCCTCCATAAGTTTGTGTGCCATCTCCTGTTGTTTTTGGAATTGGTGCGTCATAAAGGCAAACATCTCCTTCGGATCCATCCTGACCGCCCGGACTCTCCACCTGCCAAGAAAGAGAAAAAAAAAAACAAGTGCGGTCTCTTCACAATACTCTCAGTTTTCTGTCCACCCCGCCCTCCACCCAGCTCCCAAACTGCTCACCAGAAGCTGGAGGTTGGTCAGCTTTCGGGTTCAAGCTCCCCAGCTCTCGGGCGCGACTCCCGGTGTAGCCTCCGCGCTTGCGGCTCACTGGAACCTGGGCTCGGTCGATCCCACCACTGCCACCACTTGTAAGCTTCCTGTCCCGCTAGTAGTCCTCCTAGCGGTTATTCGAACACAGATCAGGCTTCTTCTGCTAGGTTCACTCTAGCCAGTCGTCCTCTACCTTTGAGCAGACCAAGCCTTCTCAGTTCTAGGCCTGTAACTCCACCGGTATGATCCCTGGCTTCTCCCCAGCCAGGCTACCAGAAGCAACAATGCCTCTGTACGGGTCCTGTTCCTGGCACAGGCCCCTTCAGTTCATTGCTCTACCCAATGCAGAGTTCTACATTAAAGTTCAGTTTTTCAGTTCAAATAATATCCAGTCCCAACTTCCTCACTCTTGTATGAATTCCCCTAGGTTTAGCAATGCCTTCTCAGCTAAACCCAGAGACCCACCTCCCTCATTTGTCAGCAGTCACTCCTGACAACCTCCCGCTCAGGTCTAGAATTCATACTGTGTGTTTTCCCAGGACTTACTTTTCTTCAGTCTCCCCTCTTGGCCACGAGCAAAAGCTGAGATATCCATTTCCTCTTGCTCCCCCCCCCTCTTCTCCCACTTGCCAGTCCATATGCTCGGTCCCGCCCTCCCCCAGCAGGTGTTCCTCATTCCCTTCCTCAGATCTCATTTCCCAATCAGCCTCCTCCCCCTGGCTCCTCTGCGAGGTCAAGTCCTCCCTCTCCTGAGTCCTCCTCAACTCAGGCTCCTGGGACTTGTAGTTTCTCCTCTCCTCCCTCCCCCCGGCCCTGCTCGGCCTTCTGGGATCGGTAGTTTCTGTAGTCTCCCCCTTTCCCCTTTGGAAGACGGGCACCTTTTCTCCCCTGCCACTTCTGCTTATCCCCCCATTCCTCACAGTATTCATAAATGTATTTTGAAAATCATAAATACAAAAAAAAAAAAATAGTAACAACAGATCTTTATAAAAAGAAAGTAAACAAAAAACATGAGAAACAAGAAGCCTATATATTTCTCCAAACAAATGGATGAAAAAATAAGGGCAAAAGAGGCTACGTTCAAGAAATACAGAAGAACACAACAAGAGGATCAGGGAAAAGATACTAGATTATACTCAAAAAACAAAGAGGGAAATATGGCTAACAAAAGCACTGGTGGATGAAAAAATTGCAAAAGGTGTAAAGAGAAGTGACAAGACCTTTTCCCGGTATATTGGGGAAAGGAGAAAAGCTAGGAATGGAATTGTAAGACTGAAAGATGCTGAGAACAGCCACGTGGAGAATATGCTACAGAAAATGCTTTCTTCGGTCTTCACAGAAGAAAATCCTGAAGAAGGACTGGTTGGCTGCCCAGAGTATATCTGGGAATGGAGTGGATATTGTCATTGTTCACAGAAGAATACGTTTATAAAGAACTTGAAAATCTGAAAGTGGACAAAGCTATGGGGCTGGATGGGATACATCTCAGGATACTGAGGAAGCTTAGAGAAATCTTAGCAGGATCTCTTAAGGATTTATTTAATAGATTTTTAGAGACCTGAGAGGTTTTGCGGGATTGGAGGCTTTCTTCACAACAGCAGGGACAGGGAAGAAGTGGGAAACTACATGCCAGTAATCCTGACGTCAGTGGCAGGAAAAATAACTGAGTCACTGCTGAAGGAAAAGATAGTTAACTTTCTAGAATCCAATGGATTACAGGATCTGAGGCAACATGACTTTACCAAAGGAAAATCCTGACAAACAAATCTGATTGATTTCTTTGACTCAGTGACCAAAGAACTGGATCAAGGACATGTGCTAGATGTAATCTACTTGGATTTCAGCAAAACCTTTAATACAGTTCCTCAGAAGAGAGTTTTGTATAAGCTGAGAGGGCTGAACTTAGAATGCAAAATGGTGAGCTGAATTGGAAACTGACCGACATGTGACAGAGGATGGTGGTAAATGTATTTCACTTAGAGGAAAGCAAGTGTCACGATTGTGATCATATTCCCGGTTGGACTTGCTTTGGGGTTCCTCCAGCCACGCCAAGTCTATGTGTGTAAATCCTGAAGCCTGGGGGAAAATCCTGAAATCCGGTCCAGTCCAAGCTAGTCCGTTTTGGGATCCTGTTCTAGCCAATCCAGGCTCTGCTGTAGTTGCTGCCAAACCCCACCCTTATTGGTGACCTCATCAGTTGTACCTTTATTATCACCTGGGAACTTTCTAAGTTTGCTTTTGCATCACCTAAGGTCTCTGGGTATGTTGGTATGCTCTGTTGCACTTCTGCCTAGTCTGTTTATTGTCTGAAATCCTTGCCTGGTTCTAGTTTAGCTTGTACTTTATTGCTTGTTTCCTAGTCTTGTTTCTTGTTTGTATTTCTTTGTCTGGTCCTTGGTTAGTCTGTGTGTAGGTTAGCTGTTAACATTTATTGCTAGTTCCATTCCTAGTGGCTGCTGGGCAGCTTTCTTTTCTTGCCCTTTTGTCTGTCAGTGTTTTTCCCTAGTGGCTGCTTGGCAGCTCTCAGTCCTTGCTGTTACCTGTCTTTGTACCCTTCTCAGTGGCTGCTTGCAGCTTTCAGTCCTGGTCTTTTTGCCTGACCACTTTCCTTCTAGTGTTGTATGGTTTCTCTGTGAGTTCTAGCCCAGTTACCGGCCTTGCCTCCCATGTTTGTTCCTTTCTCCTCTGACCCTCAGTTCCTATTCGGCCTAGCTGATTTCCAACCACTGTGTCCTGTAAGTCCTGCCAGCCGCCTGCACCCAGGGGCTCAACCCCTGGGGAACAGTGGTCAAGCGCAGGTGAAGTCTAGCTGTTCCTACTCTGCCTGTCCCAGCTTGCTTGCCTCAGTCCGGCGGTTCCAGTCCTGTTTCTACCAGCCTGTCAGAGTTCTGCCTTGTCTCTGGTTTGGGGTGGTTTTGTCTGCCACTGCCGCTCCTCGGCAGGGGTCCAAGGGCTCACGATTTCAGGTTCTCCTTGAAAGTCTCACAGCAAGGTGGAGTACCTCAGGGGTCGGTACTTGGGCTGAAGGGTTAGAAGGAAAAGTTTGCCTTTTTGCCGATGACACAAAGATAGCTAACAGAGTGGATATGCCGGAGAGAGTAGAAACCAAAAATTAAAAGAACGGTCAAAGATCTAGCAGATAAAATTGAATGTGAAGAAATGCAGAGTGATGCACTTGGGATGCAGAAATCCAAAGAAGATGTACGAGATAGGAGGAGAGAGATTGATCAGTAAATCTTAGGAGAGGGACCTTAGGGTGATAATGTCTGAGGATAGCAAGGTGACAAAACAATGCGATAAGGCAGTGGCCACAGCCAGAAAGATGTTGGAGTGCATAGAGATAGGTATAACCAGCAGAAGAAATGGGGTGTTGATGCCCCTATACAAGTCATTGGTGAGGCCGCACTTGGAGTATTGTGTTCAGTCTTGAAGGCTTCATTTTCCTAAGGATGTAAAAAAGACTTGAAGTGGTTCAGAGTAAAGTGACGAAAATGATATGGGGGTTTGTGCCACAAGACATATGAGCAGCGATTTGATGACTTGAAGATGCACACCTTGGAGGATAGGAGAGAAAGGGGTGATATGATACAGTCATTCAAATATTTGAAAAGTATTAATATACAAACAAACCTTTTCTCTGTAAAGGTGGAGACAGAGAAGAGGTGGAGTGTTCTCTCAGTGATGGGAAAGGTAATGGAGATACTATTGAAGGAAAGCATAGTCAACTTTCTACAATCCAGTGGGTTGCAAGATTTGAGGCAACATGGCTTTACCAAAGGAAAATTGTGTCAAATGATAGTAACATAGTAAATGACAGCAGATAAAGACCTGCACAGTCCATCCAGTCTACCCAACAATGTGCCCAGAACCGCACAACAACGTTGCAAACTGGCAACATTTTACTTTATATCAGCCTTAAGGTGTCTTCCCCTCATCCTCTGAGTTACACTCCTAGCATCTGACATGAATGAGAGATATAAAATATTCATACTGTGATAAACACAGTGTCTGTCCTTACTTGAGGAGGCCGCCAGAGGGCGCTCTCCCACTGAAAACAGGAAAATGCCCATTCTGGTCACTAGAGGGAGCTCCAGGGATCTAGCTGAGTATTGACTTGCATGGGCCAGTAGAGGGAGCTCCAGGGAGATAGCTGGGGGAGTGAGAAGAGACTGCTAGACCCAGATCTTTCTGGAACCAGAGGGGCAAGGTCTCAAGAGGTGGGGAGGTTTATTGGACACCTCATAAATAGCTTCCTCTCAGTAGAGGAGGGAGTTTTGCCCAAAGGAGAAGATAGGGGGATCTGCAATGTCCGGAAGCCTGAGGGAGTCCTAGAGAGAGAGAAGCAGGCTGAAAATTCTGGGGTAAGAAGTCCCCAAAGTATTGATGTTGGAACTGTGAATTGGTTAAAATGAACAAACAGCCGTGGGGTGGAGGATAGGACCGTAAGGTTAATGAGAGTAAAGAAGGTCCTATCCAGGGGTGGTGGCTGTTATACCCTGAGACCTAGGTGTCCCACAGTAAATGGGCTCAGGGAGCGAATTGGTAGTAAACGAATAATAGTTGGAAAGAAAGGTTCCCACAAGACGGAAGCATAGCTCTAATAAATGGAATTTACATTTACTCAGCTAATTTGCATATTTCTGAAAGCAGAGGAATCTGTGCTATCTTCCAGGGGCCCCACCAGAAGAACTGGTAAGGGGGTCGGTTACCAGGAGATACAGCGGGGAGGCCGGTCCAGGACCGGAGGTTAATGAAGAGGTCACCCTGAGGGAAAGAGGAGGCCCAAACATAGAGGCCCGAGTCACCAGTGTCACAGAGAAGTCTAGCTTCAAGGTTGTTTCCTGAAGCAAAGGGCTGGTGAGGTTAGGCAGGAGCCACTAGAGGGTTGTGGCACACCTGAGAGCACCCCTGTGGGCTTACAAAATGGTACCCCAGATGGGACCTTGTTAAGAAATAACTACCTGAAGACAAGGACATCAGAGAATCCCTGCTACCCTTGGCAGTTGAATACCACTGTCTGTGGAAGCTGAAGCCGAGGGAAGAGCAGAGGGTTGGTTGGATCCAGGCAGTAATTGTATTCCCAGGGAAGTGTGCTGAAAGGCTAACTGACTACAGGCCAGGTCTGGGGGACCAGGGAACTCAAAGTGAAGCCGAGTGGAAAAGGCATCAGTCTCCAGAGGAGGTCTCCTGTGTGGGGATAGTGGGAGCAGTCAAGTTCCAGAGGTAAGTCGGCGGAGTTCCATGAGGTCTCCTGTGTGGAGATGAGGGGAGCAGTCGAGTTCCGGAGGCGAGTCGACGGAGTTCCATGAGGTCTCCTGTGTGGGGATAGTGGGAGCGGTCGAATTCCAGAGGCGAGTTGGAGGAGTTCCAGAGTCCAGACGAGTGGCCAGAGTGTGGAGGAGGGGTCCGGGAGGTTCCTGAAGCCAGTCGAGGGGGGCCAACGCAGACAAAGGCGCTTTACTCGCCTACCCAGGTCAAGGGTACCTAGGGGGGGAGATGAGGGAGGATCGAGTAAGCTGAGAGAAGAGCAGTTCATGTAAATGAGAGAAAGGCCTGTTCTTGAGGAAATTCTGGTACGAGTTTAAGAAGTAGAGCAAGTGTAGGACCAGGGAAACAGACAGTCCACACTTGGATTCTTTTCTTGTATTACAGGCTGCATCCCAACAGACGGTCAAGGAGGATGTCGGAGCTATGGGAAGGCGGAGATGGTTCAGATCAGAGATAGAAGTCTGGAGGCCCGAGGAGCTGGAGCCCAAGTCGCCAGCAGAAGGAATGGACATGGCAGAGTTGGACACCATGATCCAGGTTCTGGGACTAGGAGGGAGACTGTGTTTAGAGACTGTTGGGACAATGTTTAAGCCTGAAGGGGTGTCTGGGGAAGACAGGACCCCAAGGAGAAGAGAAGAGTTTGAGCCAGAGTGTGACCAATGTGGGGAAATGGGCCATGCGCAGGTGAAGTCTAGCTGTTCCTGCTCTACCTGTCCCAGCTTGCTTGCCTCAGTCCGGCGGTTCCAGTCCTGTTTCTACCAGCCTGTCAGAGTTCTGCCTTGTCTCTGGTTTGGGGTGGTTTTGCCTGCCACTGCCGCTCCTCGGCAGGGGTCCAAGGGTTCACGAATCCAGGTTCTCCTTGAAAGTTTCACAGCAAGGTGGAGTACCTCAGGGGTCGGTACTTGGGCTGAAGGGTTAGAAGGAAAAGTTTGCCTTTTTGCCGATGACACAAAGATAGCTAACAGAGTGGATATGCCGGAGAGAGTAGAAACCAAAAATTAGAAGAACGGTCAAAGATCTGGCAGATAAAATTGAATGTGAAGAAATGCAGAGTGATGCACTTGGGATGCAGAAATCCAAAGGAGATGTACGAGATAGGAGGAGAGAGATTGATCAGTAAATCTTAGGAGAGGGACCTTAGGGTGATAATGTCTGAGGATAGCAAGGTGACAAAACAATGCGATAAGGCAGTGGCCACAGCCAGAAAGATGAAGTGCATAGAGATAGGTATAACCAGCAGAAGAAATGGGGTGTTGATGCCCCTATACAAGTCATTGGTGAGGCCGCACTTGGAGTATTGTGTTCAGTCTTGAAGGCTTCATTTTCCTAAGGATGTAAAAAAGACTTGAAGTGGTTCAGAGTAAAGTGACGAAAATGATATGGGGGTTTGTGCCACAAGACATATGAGCAGCGATTTGATGACTTGAAGATGCACACCTTGGAGGATAGGAGAGAAAGGGGTGATATGATAGTCATTCAAATATTTGAAAAGTATTAATATACAAACAAACCTTTTCTCTATAAAGGTGGAGACAGAGAAGAGGTGGAGTGTTCTCTCAGTGATGGGAAAGCTAATGGAGATACTATTGAAGGAAAGCATAGTCAACTTTCTACAATCCAGTGGATTGCAAGATTTGAGGCAACATGGCTTTACAAAAGGAAAATTGTGTCAAATGATAGTAAAATAGTAAATGACAGCAGATAAAGACCTGCACAGTCCATCCAGTCTACCCAACAAGGTGCCCAGAACCGGACAACAACGTTGCAAACTGGCAACATTTTACTTTATATCAGCCTTAAGGTGTCTTCCCCTCATCCTCTGAGTTACACTCCTAGCATCTGACATGAATGAGAGATATAAAATATTCATACTGTGATAAACACAGTGTCTGTCCTTACTTGAGGAGGCCGCCAGAGGGCGCTCTCCCACTGAAAACAGGAAAATGCCCATTCTGGTCACTAGAGGGAGCTCCAGGGATCTAGCTGAGTATTGACTTGCATGGGCCAGTAGAGGGAGTTCCAGGGAGATAGCTGGGGGAGTGAGAAGAGACTGCTAGACCCAGATCTTTCTGGAACCAGAGGGGCAAGGTCTCAAGAGGTGGGGAGGTTTATTGGACACCTCATAAATAGCTTCCTCTCAGTAGAGGAGGGAGTTTTGCCTGAAGGAGAAGATAGGGGATCTGCAATGTCCGGAAGCCTGAGGGGGTCCTAGAGAGAGAGAAGCAGGCTGAAAATCCTGGGGTAAGAAGTCCCCAAAGTATTGATGTTGGAACTGTGAATTGGTTAAAATGAACAAACAGCCGTGGGTTGGAGGATAGGACCGTAAGGTTAATGAGAGTAAAGAAGGTCCTATCCAGGGGTGGTGGCTGTTATACCCTGAGACCCAGGTGTCCCACAGTAAATGGGTTCAGGGAGTGAATTGGTAGTAAACGAATAATAGTTGGAAAGAAAGGTTCCCACAAGACGGAAGCATAGCTCTAATAAATGGAATTTACATTTACTCAGCTAATTTGCATATTTCTGAAAGCAGAGGAATCTGTGCTATCTTCTAGAGAAGGGTGACCAGGGGGCCTCACCTGAAGAACTGGTAAGGGGGTCGGTTACCAGGAGATACAGCGGGGAGGCCGGTCCAGGACCGGAGGTTAATGAAGAGGTCACCCTGAGGGAAAGAGGAGGCCCAAACATAGAGGCCCGAGTCATCGGAGTTACAGAGAAGTCTAGCTTCAAGGTTGTTTCCTGAAGCAAAGGGCTGGTGAGGCTAGGCAGGAGCCACTAGAGGGCTGTGTTACACCTGAGAGCACCTCTGTGGGCTTATAATATTTGTTCTGGATTTGTCATTTCTAGTTTCAGGTTACAGACCATAGAAGTCTGCCCAGCACAGTCCTTACTTCTCAATTGCTAGAGTTGTTATCAAAGCCCACTCCAGCTCATCTAGATCCAATTTCTAGATAGAAGGCATGCACTATATATGGTACATTTAGATTTTTAGCAAAGTCTTTGATACTTTTCCTCACAGGAAACTCATAAATTACCTGAGCAGCTTGGGGATGGGACTTGAGTTGATAAACTGGCTCAGAAATTGATTGACTCACAGGTGACAGAAGGTAGTAGTAAACAGAAATCACTCAGGGCACAATGCACAATGCTTACCGTGCTGTTAACGTTTGCTTTAGAGTGTCTCTAGCCAGTCTAAAGCAACGTTATAAAGGGGTTTTCCATGGCTTTAACTTGTGCTGTTAGCAGCCACCGAGAACCCCATGCAGATGAGCATTCCTGGAGATGCACAACTCTAGAGCACCTAGCTCTAATGAGCTAATTTTACAGCTGTTCTGGAGCTGTCAGAGAGGAGGGAAGCAGACAGCTGCAAAGGCTGCCTGCTTGTGCTCCCCTACCTCCCCCCTTGTGACTGCCCCCCCCCCACATCAAGCAAAAATGGCCCTATGACCTAGAGACCCCCCCCCCCCGCACCAAACATCAATGGCCCTGGTGGCCTAGGGACCCCCCTTCCCTGCAGCCTCCGGACCCCCCCCCCCCCCCTCTCCTGTCTCTTCTTAAAAGTTTGGAGACAGGAGAGCATGATCAACACCTCCCACCATCCTGACTTGGGCCCCACCACTTCCAAAATGGCTGATACATCCGGGGGAATGCATCGGACCGGGCTGGGCTCCATCATTTTGTAAGCAGCGGAACCCAAGTCAGGAGAGTGGGAGGGGGATAAGTCAGGAGGGTGTGGAGGGTCACTAGGCCACCAAGGCCATTGAAGCTTGGTGCAAGGGGGGGTGCAGGGTGGTCACTAGACCACCAGAGCCATTGATGCATCGTGCGGCTGGTCAGGAGGGTTTCGGGGGTGTGGGGCATTAGAGTCAGGGTCAGATGCAGGTGTGCATCGGGAGCTGTCAAATGCATTTGACAGCTTAGACTCACAAACAGCGACCAATGCACAAAGAGGGATCCATGCATCTCATTTGCATGTGATCTCCTGTGTGTATCACTTGCTGTTTGCGACTTGCTAAATTTTACAGCTACCTGTGTGCATCGAGCCCTCAAAGACAATAAAGGTGAATAATGGAGTGCCTCAGGGATTGGTACTGGGCTGATTCTATTCAATATATTTATGAGCAACATTGCCAGAGGGTTAGAAGGAAAAGTCTGTCTTTTTGCAGATGAGATAAACATTTTCAACAGAGTGGCCAACCCAGAGTATGCAACCCAGAGTATGCAACATGAAAAGTGATGTACAAAAATTAGAAGAATGGTTTAATATTTGGCAGTTAAAATTTATTAACGAAAAAAGTGCAGAGCGATGTAAGTGGGGTATAGAAATTCAAAGGAGCTGTATGTGATAGGGGGCTGAAGTACACGGACCAGGAAAGGGGCCATAGACAGCTTGATTGGGTGTGCTATATATATGCAGATAATGTACAATTGATTATTCCAATGAAGGATAATGATACCTTGGTGAGGCACCAGATTTGCTCGGTGTCAAGAGAGTATATTTCACAGGTTTAAGTTGAATGATCTTGTTGTGAATAAGGATAAAACCCAGAGTTGTTGAACATCAATAAATCAGAAGCCCTTGCATTGAAATTGGATTTGATGCTATGTGGAATAAACATAGAAACCACTGTAGAGAGCGTGAGAGATTTATGTGTTTTGATCTCTCCTGGTTTTGGTTTTGTAACCCATGTTCAGCGATTAAGGCAGTTTATGGAAAGACTGACCTAACTTTATTCAGGCAATTACCCAGACCCTGGTCTGAATATCATCTGGCACCTGGATAAATGCCAACAGCCGATAATGACCCGGATATTCAATGCCAGTGCCCAGATTAAGCCCGGCAATGATTAATAAGATCTAATTCAGCCCACAGCTGTGAAAGGCTTTAAACCTACTGACCACTGTGCTGAATTTTGGCACCTTATGTTATGTTCCATCTATTTCATAAAGGCAACATATGTGTCTTTACAAAATTACCGTGGGGAAAGCAGGTGTAAATATCTGCAAGTATGTGCCAATAAGAATTAGTGCAAATGTGTATTTTATAAAATATGTGCACAAGAGCTAATCTTGTGCCTAATCTGCCCCTGGGAATGGCTACAAGTATATCATTTTAAATTAGTACTCTGTGCCTGCCTGTACACATGTATACAAAGGGGTGGGCTGACAGTGATCTGTGCTCTGGGGCAGAAGGGGTCATTGGGCCCCCCCTGGGATGCTACTGCCCCCACCTTTATTTCCAACACCCCCCCAGCACCCTGCCACCACCCATAACATTATTTCCAGTTCCTTCCCCCCTTGCACACTACAGCCCCAGTGATCTGTGCTCCGGGGCAGAAGGGGTTATTGCCCCCCCCCCCGGCCGCTACTGCTCCCACCTTTATTTCCAGCACCACCCCAGTCCCCTGCCACCACCCCTACCATTATTTCCAGTAACTCCCTCCCTAGGGTTACCATATTTTGTCCCCCAAAAAGGAGGACACATGCCCCGCCCCACCACACACCCCGCCCCACCCCCTGTCACACCCCACCCCTTTCTCGACCTCGTTCCGCCCCCTGTCACATTTTCCCCTCCCCCCTGTCACACACCCCATCACCCCCCTCCCCTTACTACTGCCCTGGTGGTCTAGTGACCTCTTTGGGGCAGGAAAGAGCCCCCTCTTTTCTGCCCAGAGCGCTGCCCTGCATGCATCCTTCCTGTTGCTGATCTTGGCTCCGATTCAAAATGGCCACCGAGAGTTGAAGTCTCGTGAGGTCACTTCAACTCTCAGCGGTCATTTTGAATCGGCGCCTGGTCAGCAACAGGAAGGATGCATGCAGGGCAGCGCTCCGGGCAGGAAAGAGGGGGCTCTTTCCTGCCCCGAAGGCGGAAGAGGTCACTAGACCACCAGGGCAGTAGTAAGGTAAGGGGAGGCTAGCAATCTGCCCATTTGTCCGGAGCAGCAGCAGCAGGCCGGAAAGAGTGGGGTTCTTTTCTGCCCATGAAGAGGCCACTAGATGATCAGGGCCTTTTAAAGTAGGCCAGGGTACAGCCCACTGAGGCACGGGGAGCTGTAGTGTGCAAGGGGGAAGACAGCCTCTGGGCCTCCCAGAGTCTTTGGGCCCTCGGGCACTGCCCCGTAGCCTGTATGGTCAGTCCGCCCCTCTGTATACATCAGGTCATTTTTTAACTGACTAAGAGTGTAAAAATCTGTTCTACATGTTTAAATCCATCCTTCGGCCCGCCCACCAGCCTGCCCGTTTGTCCAGAAATCCGGACAAACAGGCAGATTGGCAAAACCCGCCCGGTTGCCTGGACAAGTCCTCAAAAGAGGGCATGTCCGGGTAAATCCGGACATATGGTAACCCTATCCCTCCCCCCATGCACACTACAGCCCCTGGGCCTAGCTGGTAATCTAGTGGCCTCTTCGGGGGCAGGAAAGAACCCTACTTATTCCTGCCCACTATTACTGCTCCGTCAGGCACCGCCACTTCTTAATGGTTTCCGAGACTTCCTGCGGCAATTTCACAGGTCTTGGCAACCATTCTTTTAAGAAGTGGTGGTGCGGGACAGAGCAGCAGCAGCGGGCAGGAAAGAGTGGGGTTCTTTTCTGCTCATGAAGAGGCCACTAGATGATCAGGGCCTTTCAAAGTAACATAGTAACATAGTAGATGACGGCAGAAAAAGACCTGCACGGTCCATCCAGTCTGCCCAACAAGATAACTCATATTCGCTGCTTTTTGTGTATACCCTACTTTGATTTGTACCTGTGCTCTTCAGGGCACAGACCGTATAAGTCTGCCCAACACTATCCCCGCCTCCCAACCACCAGCCCCTCCTCCCAACCACTGGCTCCGGCACAGACCGTATAAGTCTGCCCAGCACTATCCCCGCCTCCCAACCACCAGCCCCTCCTCCCAACCACCGGCTCTGGCTCAGACCGTATAAGTCTGCCCAGCACTATCCACGGCCCACTGAGGCATGGGGAGCTGTAGTGTGCAAGACAGCCTCTGGGTCTCCCAGAGTCTTTGGGCACTCGGGCACTGCCCTGGTGCCTGTATAGTCAGTCCGCCCCTCTGTATACATTAGGTCATTTTTTAACTGACTATTTAAGAGTATAAAAATCTGTTCTACATGTTTAAATCCTCCCTAAAATCAACCCAAAACTGTTTGGAGAGACTGGAAATAAGGAAACAAGCTGTGTTATTACTGATAAGGCACATAAATAACACTGAACAAATTTTTTAAATTTTTTTTATTTATAACCATTTAAATTTTTACAAGCGATAAAACAACTTGCCAGAAATACAGAGAAGGTAATATATAGGAATTATTTCAATCAGGTAATTCTATTCTCTTCCTTAGACCACTAAATAGGGAGAGTGAAACAAGACAAGGAGATCAATTAAACAGTAAACAGAATAAAAAAACGTGGTATTAACCTGTATTTCCCCAAATATTATTCATCTAATTCATTATTCCACATTGATCATCTGGTTGGCTTCTTCAAGCTCAATACGGTGTAGAGTCAATTCATTTCATTGAAAACATACTTATTATCCAATATTAGTTAGAAATAATACATCTGATTACATTCTTTCTCTTTTAAAAAACTAGACGTTATTTAACAATACATATACTTAAGTCTCTAATTCAGATCCCACTGATTAAAGTAATCCCAGTTTTCACAGGCTTCACTCCTTTTAAAGTAATAATTGAGGAAATATTTCTGAGGAAAACTTTAGGAGTCATACCCACAGTGGTGTGCTGGAGCCGGCTCGCACCGGCTCGCAAGAGCCGCTTGTTAAATTTACTGGCATCTTGCGAGCCGGTTGTTGGGCAGTGCGAGCCGGATCACCTCTGCTCCCCCGTTGCCCCGGTCCATCATCCATCTGCCCTCTGCTCCCACCCCGACAGACCTGGTTTCCTTCCTGCGCCGCTGCTTGCCTTTAAAAAATTTATTTTCCTTCGAGGTGCGCCGGCGTTGAAGCAAAGGCTTAGCTCGGTTTCAGCCTTCCGTTCCCTTCCCTCCCCTCGCATCATGGCTCCGCCCTCGCGCAAACAGGAAATACGTCCGAAGAGGGCGGAGCCATGATGCGAGGGGAGGGAAGGGAACGGAAGGCTGAAACCGAGCTAAGCCTTTGCTTCAACGCCGGCGCGCCTCGAAGGAAAATAATTTTTTTAAAGGCAAGCAGCGGCGCAGGAAGGAAACCAGGTCTGTCGGGGTGGGAGCAGAGGGCAGATGGACGACCGGGGCAGTGGGGGGGGGGGGGCGCTCAAAGAACGCAGATGAAGGGGAGGAGGGCAGGGGGGAGACGAGGGTTGCTGGACATGGGTAGATCATGGAGGGGATGGCAGGGGGAGACAAGGGTTGCTGGACATGGGTGGATGCAGTGCAGGGGGAGAGGAGGGTCGCTGGACATGGGTGGATGGAGCATGGAGGGCAGGGGGGAGAGGAGGGTTGCTGGACATGGGTGGATGGAGGGCAGGGGGGAGAGGAGGGTTGCTGGACATGGTGGATGGAGGGCAAGGGAGAAGAGGGTTGCTGGACATGGGTGGATGGAGGGGAGGGGAGGGTTGCTGGACATGGGTGGATGGAGGGGAGGGGAGGGTTGCTGGACATGGGTGGATGGAGGGGAGAGGAGGGTTGCTGGACATGGGTGGATGCAGTGCAGGGGGGAGAGGAGGGTCGCTGCTGGACATGGGTGGATGGAGCATGGAGGGCAGGGGGGAGAGGAGGGTTGCTGGACATGGGTGGGTGCAGGGCAGGGGGGAGAGGAGGTTTGCTGGACATGGGTGGATGCAGTGCAGGGGGGAGAGGAGGGTCGCTGAACATGGGTGGATGGAGGGCAGGGAGGAGGAGGGTTGCTGCTGGACATGGGTGCATGGAGGGCAGGGCAGGGGGCAGAGGAAGGTTGCTGGACATGGATGGAGGGGAGGGAAGAGTGAGGAATGAGATGAGAAGAGGGAAAAGGAAGAGAGGAGAATAACTGCACATGGATGGAGAAAATAGGCTGAAGCTGGATCCACTGGACAGTCAAGTCTGCGGAGGACCCAGCTTTTACTTACAGATGTAGGGCAAGAAATGAAGAAGAAAGACGGAAAGTAAAGAAATAAATGGAAAGGAAGTCCTGGAAATGGAGTTAAGAGAACAGATAGCAGAATCAGATACTGGGCCGGCATGATCAGAAAAACAAAGTCACCAGACAACAAAGGTAGAAAAAATCATTTTATTTTCATTGTAGTGTTTGGAATATGTCCACTTTGAGAATCAGGTGCTCAACATTAAAAGTTTATTTTTATTTACTTATTTATGGCATTTTATCCCACATTAAACATGAATTAGATTGCCCCCCCCCCCAGGCTCTCTCCCCGGCTGTAACCAGCTCTGCAATTTGGGGGGGGGGGGGGGGGGGGCGCAGATGTGGACCGGGGAGAGAGCCTGTTGTTAAACATTTACCAGCACACCACTGCATACCCAGAACTCTGGGAAAAACAATAATCTCGATATTAATCATCTATAATAATATTCATTTTATTATTCAAAGTTTCTGGTCTATTATCATTTTCAAGATCATAACCACTTCTTGCTGGTGTAGAACTTTTGTTATATCAATTTTTCACTCTCAAAGGGTTCAGTTAAATTGTCCATGTAACTCTCTAATAAGATTTTATCTGAAACAAAATTATTTACTGCCACCATTAGGTCCTGAAGGACCTTCCAGATGATATTCAATGTAACCTCCACGGGAGCCAAAAACTCCAAGCTGATTTCTCTTAGGTGTTTAGGAATGGTTCCGCTGATTCGGGTTCTGCTGTTAACGTCCTCTGTTTCAGCAAATGCCTCTAACTCACTCCTCCACTCCTTTGGACATGGTGGTTGAATAATTCGTGAGCGATGGAGTTGTTTTTTCCAGGTCCAAGAGCGTTGACGCTCCTTCGCCGGCGCTAATCAAAGGACTCACCAACCCTTTCATCTGTGGGCAGTTCGTCACACAGCGGTCCCGCACTCGCTGCTCAGGGGACAAAATGCTGGCCATCGGCGGCTGACCGCCGGTTGTCCCCTTCCTCTCAGTTAAGGTAACTGCAATTACAGAGAGGGAAAGCGCGAAAAAATTTACGTAGAGAAGACAAAACTTCAGAGGGCAGCTAGGCCATTGGGCATACGAACTACAGGTCGCCATCTTAGCACTCTCCCAGTTCGGGACACTCTTTGTCTGGTTTCTCCTCAGAGGCCTGTCTGATATGGGTAACCCTTCAGCATAGCCCTCTGAGTCATTGAAACACAGAAGCCCCTCCACCACTACAAGGTGGTGTCCCTTCGGAGGGGACTGAACAAATTTTATACATTTTAAGCCTAAATAGGTTGTCTAGTTCAGAAAAGAGATATCCAAATCAGGCCATTCACAATTTGCAGGGTATTTTATGACTCACTGAATTTTGTGAAATACCTTTAAGGACACAGGAAAGGCACATGTATTTGACAGCACATGTAGCAGGAACAGCCATTTTACACAAAAAACACATTCAGAAAAAGAGCATCACTCAAGATCTTGTGTATATAAGTAGCAGATTTTGCTATTTAAACCTGTAAGTCCTGGGTTTTGTAAATCTCCATCTCCTGGGGGAGCCAATAAAAGAGCCACGCTCCAAAACTCAATTTTATATTATTTTCAGCCCAACAGATGTTGGAAAAAAAATGATACAAAAGGGGTCGAGCAATGTCTGTCCATCTGTCTGGGGGAAAAGTATCTATCGAAAATTTAATGGAAGTGGATAACATTTGGAATTCCAGAAAAACATTGAAGAGACACAGTTTTCAAAAATGGGCCAAATTAGACCAGGGATTCCAGAGAAATAAGCCATCCCCCCCCCCCCCCCCCAAAAAAAAAAAATCCCAATATATTTGTGTGAGAGAAGCAGTACCAGCTTCTCTAGTACAAAAACTTAGGGCCCCTTTTACAAAGCGTGGGTAAGCCCAACATGGGATTACCACTCACTAAAAAGGAAGTACCGTCGGGCTACCACAGCAGCCCAGCGGTACTTCCCACCACCAGTGTGCTGTCATATCCAGCGCTGCTGGTTACTGTCAGGTTAGCACGGGAGCCCTTAGCACCATCTCAGTGGACAGTGGTAAGGGCTCCCCTCTGACATGCCTGCGCGGCAAGTGCTTCACTTGCCGTACAGCCATTTCTTTCAAAAAAAGAAAGACTACCCTTTTACCCACTGAGCTAAAAGGGGGTCTCGGCGCACATCAAAAACACACGCCAAACACCAGTGCAGGCCCCCTTTTGCCACAACTTGGTAAAAGGGGCCCTTAGATTGTGGAAAACAGCAGTTGGGTAATTGCTCCTTTCAAACAACCTCTCCCTCCTCTCTACTCTCCCAACCCCCAAACTGCCCCACCCCCTAAAAATACCCACAAACATTTACACCAAGCACAGAGACTACCCACCCAGCAACTGCCCAACCATTCCACAAACTGTCCCCAACTTCTACCCACCTCCCCCATCATCAAAAACTCTAACCCTGTAACTTCTTCACCATCTTGCAAACTACCCATACCCAAAAACTACCCCCCTGTAGCTGCTCTGGCTCACTCCAAACTGTACCTGCTTTCCAAAGTTACCACTCTACAACTGCCCCAAGACACGCACCTGTCCCCCTCCACAGACACAACACGTGCACAGCATATACACGAGATACACACATGAATTGTAGATTATTTCCTACCCCTAATTCATATTTCATCATCTTTGTTGTTGATTCAACACAACCAAAAAGATGTTCTACTGCATGTGGAAACTGAAAAGAATAAGATCATTCTTCCCAAGATCCGTTTTTCGCAGCCTAGTGCAATCCCTCGTACTCAGCCATCTGGATTACTGCAACTCACTGTACGCAGGCTGCAAAGAGCAAATCCTGAGGAAACTTCAGACAGCCCAGAATACAGCAGCCAGACTCATCTTCGGAAAACCAAAATATGAAAGTGCAAAACCCTTACGAGAGAAGCTACACTGGCTCCCACTTAAGGAACGCATTACTTTTAAGGTATGCACATTAGTCCACAAAATCATTCATGGCGAAGCCCCAGCTTACATGTCTGAGTTAATCGACTTACCACCCAGAAACGCTAAAAGATCATCCTGAACTTTCCTCAACCTCCACTTCCATAACTGCAAGGACCTGAAATACAAGGCGCTACACGCGTCAACCTTTTCCTACATGAGCACGCAGTTCTGGAACACACTTCCGCGCAACCTAAAATGATTTACGAACAAACCAACTTCCGCAAATTACTGAAAACACATCTTTTTGATAAAATCTACGGAAAGAACCAAAACATATAAAATCCACACTCACTGTTCAGTTATACATCAACACATCCACTTATGAATTCTCAATCGTGAAATCTCACCACACTCATACCTTTAATCACAGAAAATGTATACCATATGTTTTTCGTTATTATATATTATATATTGTCCTCAGACCCTCTAGTTTCCCATTGTTTTCCTTCCAATGTTTCAATGTTCTTTTCCATTGATATATTCCTTAACGATACTTTGATTTTGTCTCGTATAACTCTTCACAATGTAATCCATAACTGAATTGTAACAAACTGTATTTCCATCATTCATAATGTATTGTAAGCCACACTGAGCCCGCAAAAAGGTGGGAAAATGTGGGATACAAATGCAATAAATAAATAAATTCTACTGTGAAAACTACTGACAATCAGACAGTTTTCTTATTGGTTGCTATGTGTATAGCTAAGCAGGGCCGCCGAGAGCCTGAACTGGGGCAGAGCTACCGCCACAGGGCCTGGAGCAGGGCCGCTACCACCCTCTCCCTACAATCGTCATCCGCTGCCACCCCTCCCCAATCGCTGCCGATTGAAATACCTTGGCTGGCGGTGATCCCGAGGCCCCGCCAGCAGAAGATGTCTTTCTCTAGCGTTGACTGCCTGCCCCTGCGGCTGCTTTTCCTCTCAGGGCATGCTCGGGTTCAAAACCGAGCATGCACGCCTGAGAGGAAAAGCAGCCACTCAGCAAGCAATGAGCAGAAGAGCAGCTCTGGAGGAAGCTCCGGGACCTCCTCAGCCTCAAAGGGGGACCCAGAGCCAGAGTTTTCTCTCTCCTATTCCTGTCAGAATGCAATCACTCGGGTCCCGTCAGGAGCAGGAGAGAGAGAGAGAGACCCTGGTGCCGGGCCCCCCATGGAGGCCTGGGCTCGGGGAATTTAACCCCCCCCCCCCTCCTTTTGGTGGCCCTGTAGCCAAATACTGTGTTGCCATAGCAGGGCCAGATTAATAAAGGGCAATTTCTGCTTTTCTCTTCACTCTCATGCACAGTCTCCTTGTTCATTTTGACATTTTTTGACACTTCTCTCTCCATGTCCACCATCCATCCATAAATGCCAATGGATAATTTTTTTTTTTTTTGCTATAGGCATTTTCTCTGAAGAAATAGAAAATTCACACCCCTTCAGATCTGTGTGTTCTGGATGAACACATGTATAAGTAGCACATTTTCTAAAAGTACATTTTTTAAACAAGTAAATCTTCTACAATCTGTGCCCTGAAAAAGACAGGTACAAATCAAGGTAAGGTATACACAAAAAATGACACGTGAGTTTATCTTGTTGGGCAGACTGGGTGGACCGTGCAGGTCTTTTTCTGCCGTCATCTACTATGTATCGTCTCCTTGAGTAACTTTCTGGAGTTAACATTCCTTTTCTCACTGGTGTTCTGCTAATGCTCTAACATTCTCCATGTACCATTCCTGTTTAAAGCAGCTTTGAATTTTAAGCATTCCCTTTCATTTTCTCTTGCTCTTCTCTTTTTCAGAGGAAAATTGCCCACCGGACATGTATTATGACTCGTGTGGCACGACGTGTCCCGAAGCCTGTGACAATATAAATTTAACAATGATATGCACAATGATGTGTGTGCCGGGCTGCTTCTGCCAAGATGGTTATGTGATGATATGTACTGGAAATGACACATGTGTACCTGAGAGCGAGTGTGACATCGAAATGTGTTAAAAAAGAAAAGCCCTTGCAAACCTTGCCCTCCAGGTTCAATGTGTCCAGCAGTGTGTTTGCCTCCGGACTGCTAAATGCTTTTGCTGTTGCTGGCAGTGGATTTCCTGGGCTGTTGTCTGATTTCTTTTGTATTTACCTGATACCTGTCTACCTGGCTCTCATCAGAAAGCCATCATGCATCACATTGTTTTATGTTTCCCATCAGTCTTCCCATACTAGTCTCTTAACCCTTTATCAGTTCTGACTTTCAAAGTAACCTGCTGTATGTTATTCAAGTTAACCTAGTTCTTAGAACCAGTTTAGATATATATTAATAACTGCTATTCAGAAACAGTTTGGAGCCTTGAGGCCTGGAGTGGAGAATCACTATCTTATGATGATAGAATATTTCTCCTATCAAATGGCTTAGTAAATCAGCCTGGTTTGCAGCCCTCAAGGCTAGCCACAATGAATATGCATCAGATATATCTGCATACATGGGATCTAAGCAACAGATTAATGTTCAGTATGACTACCACGAACCCCTTAGCTGGTTTGTTGCCTTCATAGCCTGCAGTTCTGTTTCCAGAATGATTTTAAAATAGGGCTTCATGTGTCTACAGTTTGATGTCTTGAAAGTGCTTTAACAGAAGAAATTCCACAGAAAATACAGGCAAATGAAATCTTGTGTGGAAAGCATTGGGACTTCTCCCAAATGTACTACCAAAATATGCTTCCAGCTCAGCTCCTGAAATGTTTGCAATCTTGTTCAATGTCCTTTTAAATAAATTGCTTCTTGTGTGAAATGTGTTGTGGGAAATATAATTCAGACTGTACTAAGGGAGCAATATAACAAACCAGATTTTATTTCACTTCAACTGAATTTACAAATATTTAGTTCATTCACTGTACAGTACTTTGTTCACTGACAGTTTCATTAAAGTGCCAGCATACACAGAACAATATTATCACATAGCAATAATTATTTCCAATGTACAATCTGGCCACAAAATAAACTGAAGAAAGAGTAGGGGCTCATTTTCAAAACTACAAAAGTCCAAACAATATCATAAGGTGGTAGATGGATTTTTTTTTCTCTCAAAAACATCCAAGTTGCAATTTTCAGTTCAGAATATTTTTATTGAAAAAGTTTTCACCATTAAAAATGAAACATAACATTGAAATACAATATAGGAGCAATATTCATATTCAAGTATCAAAGATAATACCATCAAAATCAATTCTCATTTACCATAATATAGAAGAGGAAAATCCTGTAGATTGGAAAGAAAAGTTGGTTATGCTGAAATTGCTAAAGTACAACCTCAGATGTAAAGTACTAAGAGATTTGGGAAATTATAGACCGGTGAGTCTGAGGTCGGTGCCGGGCAAAATGGTACAGACTATTATTAAGAACAAAATCACAGAGTATATTCAAAAGCATGGATTAATGAGACAAAGTCAATATGGGTTTAGTGAAGGGAAATCTTGCCTCACCAATCTACTACTACTACTTAGCATTTCTATAGCGCTGCCAGGGTTACGCAGCGCTGTACAAGTTTAAACATGGGGAAGGACAGTCCCTGCTCAAGAGGGCTTACAATCTAAAGGTGACAAACTATGTAGTCAGTGTAGGTATCCTGAATGGGGAGGGTGGTTAGGCGCCAAAAGCAAGGGAGAAGAGATGGGCTTTGAGTAAGGACTTGAAAATGGGCAGGGAGGGCGCATGGCGTATGGGCTCGGGAAGTCTGTTCCAGGCATAAGGTGATGCGAGGCAGAAGGGGTGGAGTCTGGAGTTAGCGGTGGTGGAGAAGGGTACAGATAGGAGTGATTTGTTCTGAGAGCGGAGGTTACGGGTGGGAACATATGGGGAGAGGAGGGTAGAGAGGTACTGGGGGGCTGCAGATTGAGTGCACTTGAAAGTCAATAGGAGAAGCTTGAACTGAATATGGTAGCGGATCGGGAGCCAGTGAAGCGACTTGAGGAGAGGGGTGATATGAGAGTATCGGGTCACGCGATAGATAAAACGTGCGGCAGAATTTTGGACAGATTGAAGGGGAGATAGGTGGCTAAGCGGGAGGCCAGCGAGGAGAAGGTTGCAATAGTCAAGACGAGAGGTAACGAGCGAGTGGACAAGGGTTCGGGTGGTCTGTTCAGAGAGGAATGGGCGAATTTTGCTAATATTATAGAGGAAGAAGCAACAGGTCTTAGCTGTCTGCTGGATATGGGCAGAGAAGGAGAGGGAGGAGTCGAAAATGACTCCTAGATTGCGGGCTGAAGAGGCGGGGAGGATGAGGGCGTTGTCAACAAAGACGGAAAGTGAGGGAAGAGGAGAAGCGGGTTTGGGTGGAAAGACAAGGAGCTCAGTCTTTGCCATGATCAGTTTCAGATGCCGGTTGGACATCCAGGCAGCGATGTCTGAGAGGCAGGCCGAAACTTTGGCCTGGGTTTCGACTGTGATGTCGGGAGTGGAGAGGTAAAGCTGGGTGTCATCAGCATAGAGATGGTACTGGAAACCATGTGACGAGATCAGCGAGCCAGGGAAGAAGTGTATATCGAGAAAAGAAGCGGTCCCAGGACAGATCCTTGAGGAACCCCAACAGAGAGCGGGACGGGGGTGGAAGAGGAGCCATTAGAAAATACTCTGAAGGTGCGTTGGGAAAGATACAAAGAGAACCAGGAGAGGATGGAGCCCTGGAACCTGAAAGAGGACAGTGTGTCAAGAAGTAAATTATGATTGACGGTGTCAAAGGCAGCAGATAGGTCGAGGAGGATGAGGATGGAATAGTGACCTTTGGATTTGGCAAGGAACAGGTCATTGCAGACTTTAGACAGTGCTGTTTCTGTCGAGTGTAATGGGCGAAAGCCGGATTGAAGCGGATCGAGGACGGCCTGAGAGGAGAGGAAATCAAGGCAGCGGCTGTGGACAGCACGTTCAAGTAATTTGGAGAGGAAGGGTAGAAGAGAGATGGGGCAGTAGTTGGAGGGATAAGTGGGGTCAAGTGATGGTTTTTTGAGAAGTGGTGTGACTACAGCGTGCTTGAAGGTGTCAGGGACAGTAGCAGTGGAGAGGGAGAGGTTGAGGATGTGACAGATTGAGGGGTTAACTGTAGGAGAGATGTTGGTAAGCAGATTGGTGGGAATGGGATCAGAGGAACAGGTGGTGCACTTAGAGGAAGAAAGAAGGCGAGCAGTTTCCTCTTCGGTGATCTCAGGGAAGGAGGAGAAGGAGGCCAGGTTAGGTTGGTTGAGGGAGTGGGTTGAGAAGTCGCAGGGAGGAGAAGGCTTGGAAGTGAATTCAAGGTTTATCTTCTGCACTTTATCGCGGAAGTAGTCAGCTAGTGTTTGAGGAGAGAGTGAGGGGGGATGGGAGCGGAGGGCACTTTAAGTAGGGAGTTGAGGTTGGCAAAGAGGCGACGAGGGTTGGAGCCAAGAGAATTGGTTAATTGAGAATAGTATTCCTGTTTGGCAAGGAATAGGGAGGACTGGAAGGAGGATAGCATGAATTTGTAATGGGTGAAGTCTGACAGAGTGCGAGATTTCCTCCAGAGTCGTTCAGCAGATCGGGTGCAGGAGCGAAGGTAACGGATGCAAGGGGTTAGTGGGGCGATGCAAGATGCTTAGTGGGGCGAGAGACAGATGGTGCTAGGGTATCCAGAGCACTGGAGAGAATTTCATTGTAGGTAGAGACAGCCGTGTCGACAGATTCAGAAGACGAGATGGAAGGGAAGAGATTGGAGATGTGAGAGGATAGGGTAGGGGGGTCGACAGCTTGGAGATTCCTGAAGGCAGTGGTTATAGTTGGGCGAGGTGAGGGGGAGGGTGATGAAGTGTGAGGGTGATTAGGTGATGATCTGAGATAGGAAGGACTGAGGTGCAGAAATTGGAAGGTGAGCAGGAAGAGAAGAGAACGAGGTCGAGACAATGGCCATTACGGTGAGTAGGGGTGGTAGAGCATAGTCGGAGATTAAAGGAGGATGTCAGAGTGAGGAATTTAGAAGCGTAGGAGTTGGATGGGTTGTCAACGTGAATGTTGAAGTCACCAAGAATGAGGGATGGAGATGAGGGATCAAGAAAGACGGTGAGCCAAGCGTCGAAGTCAGTAAGGAATGAAGAGAGGGGCTTATCAGGGGGGCGGTGGATGACTGCCACTCTGAGTGGTAATGGGTAGAATAGCCGGATGGAGTGAGCTTCAAAGGACGAGAAGCAGTGAGACTGCGGTAGGGGGAGGGGTTGGAAACTACAGAAGGGCGAGAGAAGTAGCCCGACGCCTCCACCGCGGCCATCTGGGCGGGGAGTGTGGGAGAAGAGATAACCTCCATGACAAAGGGCCGCGACTGAGGCAGAGTCGTCAGGGGAGAGCCAGGTTTCAGTTAGGGCGAGCAGTTGAAGGGAACGAGAGATGAAGAGATCGTGGGTGAAGGGCAGTTTGTTGCAGACCGAGTGGGCATCCACAAGGCACATGAGAAGGGGAGGGAAGAGGGGGGAGGAGGGGAATAGAGACGAGATTGGAAACATCACGGAATCATTTGCATGGATAGGAGGACGACAGGTGAGTGGGGCCTGGATTAGGATTAATGTCTCCCGCGGATAGCAGGAGGAGGAGCAAGAGAGTGCTGAGGAGGGTGGGGGAGGTCGGGCAACGAAGGCGACGAAGACGGGGTGCACTTAGGAGGAATGGTGAAGGGTTAATGGCAGGAAGGAGGTGTTGAAGATTAAGGGCTAGGAAGGAGGAGGGGGACAAGAGAGATGGTGAGGTGGTGAGGGATGGGAGTGAATATGGTATTTCCGTAGCGGGCAGGACGGGAGGGAACACAGGTGGGCAATGAGTTCTGGCGGTAGACAGCGGTAAGGGGAGGGGGAAAAGATTAGGAAGGGACAGGGCAAGGAAGAGGATGTGGACAGGGGCCATAAGTAGTGAATGCGGTGTAACAGGTGTAAATGTAGTGACTGAGGTGAGAAGCAGATAGATAGAGCGGAGAGCCGGAGGCTTGGAATGGAAGGATTGACAGACTGGAGAGCAGGTAAGTCAGTGGCTGACAAGTTAGCAGGCAGGCAAGTGAGGCAGTGGCTGCCAAGCTTGCAGGCGGGCTGGGGCAAGCTGGTGCGGATGGACAGGAACGAGCAGGGAGAGGCTGGGGGCAGGTAAGTCAATGGCTGACTATTTAGCAGGTAGGCAAGTAAATCAATGGGTGATAAGCTAGCAGGTGGGTTGGGGCATGCTGGTGCCGATGGACAGGAACGAGCAGGGAGAAGCTGGAGAGCAGGTAAGTCAAGGGCTGACAAATTAGCAGGCAGGCAAGTAAGACAATGGCTGACAAGCTAGCAGGCGGGCTGGAGCATACTGGTGCAGATGGACAGGAACGAGCAGGGAGAAACTGGAGAGCAGGTAAGTCAATGGCTGACAAGCTAGCAGGTGGGCTGGAACAAGCTGGTGCAGATGGGCAGGAACAAGCAGGGAGGAGCTGGAGCAAGCAGGCTGGAGCAGATGGAGAAGCTGGTTCAGGTGGATTGGAACACGCTGAAGCAGATGTACCGGAGCAGGCAGGCTGCAGCAGGTGTACTGGAACAAGCAGGGAGAAGCTGGTTCAGGCAGGCTGGAGCAGATGTATTGGAACAAGCAGGGAGAAGCTGGTTCAGGCGGACTGGAACACGCTGGAGCAGATACTACATTTCTTTGAAGGGGTGAACAAACATGTGGATAAAGGGGAGCCGGTTGATATTGTGTATCTGGATTTTCAGAAGGTGTTTGACAAAGTACCTCATGAAAGACTCCAGAGGAAATTGGAGAGTCATGGGCTAGGAGGTAGTGTTCTATTGTGGATTAAAAACTGGTTAAAAGATAGAAAACAGAGAGTAGGGTTAAATGGTCAGTATTCTCAATGGAGAAGGGTAGTTAGTGGGGTTCCCCAGGGCTCTGTGCTGGGACCACTGCTTTTTAACATATTTATAAATGACCTAGAGATGGGAGTAACTAGTCAGGTAATTAAATTTGCTGACGACACAAAGTTATTCAAAGTCGCTAAATTGCAGGATTGTGAAAAATTACAAGTGGACCTTACGAGACTGGGAGACTGGGCGTCTAAATGGCAGGTGACGTTTAATGTGAGCAAGTGCAAAGTGATGCATGTGGGAAACAGGAACCCGAATTATAGCTACGTCATGCAAGGTTCCATGTTAGGAGTCACGGACCAAGAAAGGGATCTAGGTGTCGTCATTGATGATATGTTGAAACCTTCTGCTCAGTGTGCTGCTGTGGCTAAGAAAGCAAATAGAATGTTAGGTATTTTTAGGAAAGGAATGGAAAACAAAAATGAGGATGTTATAATGCCTTTGTCTCGCTCCATGGTGCGACCGCACCTCGAATATTGTGTTCAATTCTGGTCGCCGCATCTCAAAAAAGATATAGTGGAATTAGAAAAGGTGCAGAGAAGGGCGACGAAAATGATAAAGGGGATGGGACAACTTCCCTATGAGGAAAGGCTAAAGCAGCTAGGGCTCTTCAGCTTGGAGAAAAGGCGGCTGAGGGGAGATGATAGAGGTATATAAAATAATGAGTGGAGTTGAACGGGTAGATGTGAAGTGTCTGTTCACGCTGTCCAAAAATACTAGGACTAGGGGGCATGCGATGAAGCTACAATGTAGTAAATTTAAAACAAATCGGAGAACATTTTTCTTCACTCAACGTGTAATTAAACTCTGGAATTCGTTGCCAGACAATGTGGTAAAGGCGGTTAGCTTAGCAGAGTTTTAAAAGGGTTTGGACGGCTTCCTAAAGGAAAAGTCCATAGACAGTTATTAAATGGACTTGGGGAAAATCCACTTTTTCTGGGATAAGCAGTATAAAATGTTTTGTACATATTTGGGATCTTGCCGGGTATTTGTGACCTGGATTGGCCCCTGTTGGAAACAGGGTGCTGGGCTTGATGGACCTTTGGTCTTTCCCAGTATGGCAATACTTATGTACTTATGTACTAATATTTATGAGGCATGAGCCAATCTATACCAACAGTTTCTATAAAAGCTTATTAATTGACAAAATATGCAAGCGTATACATCAATAGTATAGAGTTATTGAAATTATAAAGACTGTATATTTCCACAGAGAAGAGATATTGGTTCCCAAATTTTAAGAAAATGGCCAACTCTATTAGCTTTTTCTGCTATTTTAGCCTCATATTTGTAAGTAAGACATATGGAATTCCACCAGAATGTAAAGGAAAGTTTACTATTATCCTTCCATTCTCGTAATATGTCTTTCAAGGCAATCGATAATATCAAATAGTTTGCATTGTTCCACTGATAAGGACCTTCCAATACAGGTAGAGCAAAGATTAATTTGTTGGTAAGAAATTGGAAAGTTAATATTTAATACAGATGAGATTCTATCCCATATATGATTCCAGTACATACCTAGATTGGGACAGGAAAATAACATATGTTCCGTTGAACTAACATCCGAGTTGCAAGACCAACATAAATTGGATAATTTATGATCAATTCTATGTTTTCTAACTGGGGATCATATTGATCTACTGCACTGTAAAAAATAAAGATTGTAAAATTGGAGCAGAGGTGAGGGGCTTATTTATTTTAGTCCAAAATCAAGACCACTGTTTTTCAGTTAGAGAGAGAGATAATTCAGTCTGCCATATATTCTGGAGTGTATTATTATTATATCCTAAACGCACTTAATAGTAGGGAGTGGGAGAAAACAATCGCTAGATAACAGAGCTAATACCTTATCCCACTATAGGATATAGACCCGCTCAAAAAATTAAAAAAACTTCTCAGTTCTGGAAGGAAAAAGGCCTCAAAGAGCTCTCAGATATGAAATCTTTGAAAGAGCTGACCTGATCTTATCGATCCTCTCTTCATCATCGGCCAGAAAAAAACCTTCTGAGTCTTCAAATATTCTTCTTTTTAATATTTTTTTTTATTTTTTCAGGAATACTGCATTAGTGATTGTAAGCAAAAAATTATCATATTATTATTATAAGCAGAACAGAATCTTTCTCATGGCAGGTACAGTCTATCCACTATTCAAAGCACTGGTAGTATGCTTAGAACACTTATCTTTTCTGTGTCCGTATCCCAGGTCGTCGGCATTCAACTGCAGTGCCGTTGTCTCTCTATCATCAGCACTGAAAAACTCCTGTGCTGCAACTTGCCCTCTTCACCCTTCTACCTCCAAGCCGATGGTGGCCAGCGTTTCGCGCTGCTGCTTCAGGGTTCTTGGCGGCGGGGTTAATGCTGCAAGCAGAATAGGGAAACCAAAAATCAGCTAGAATCAAAAAAGCACTGCCAATTTATACTTTAATGCTCACTGAACTCAATAACCAATGCCACAATACTTGGGGTAGCCATAGGATTTCACTGCAGGACGCTCCACTCGACATCCGATCCACTGACTGGACTCAGCTATATATGTCAGTTATGACGTCAGACGCTGTCAGGCTGATAACCAATCACTAGTCTTGCTTTCACAAATTAGAAAAACTGACTCCACTCTATACGTGAATTCAAAACAATTGGTTCTAAGGAGCATAATCTGAATATCCATTTTTGCTCCTGCAGTAACAAAATACGCCTGTGATCTCCTCCTATCGAGGAGCAAAACTCCGCTTGCAGTGCTATACATCTGAAATCTGTGAATGAATGTTGTTGCTGTGAACAGTGAGATACAAGGGGCACTCCAATTCTCCCTGCTTGAATGGCACTTTTATGTTCTGTCAGCCGGATCGAAAGCTTTCTGGAGGTCTGGCCCACGTATACTTTCTTACACGGGCATGTGAGACAATAGATGATATTGGTCGATTTGCATGAGGTACATGCTCGCAACTCATAAGTTCTGCCATCAACTGGGTTAACAAATGTGGAGGTTTCCTCCATTATTGAGCAATAAGTACAGTTCCCACATTTATAATGGCCCGTCCTAGTTCCTAACTGACTGGTAGCCACAACTGAGTCTGGCAAAACTGCCGGGCTCAGATGTTCTTTAAGATTTTTAGCTCTGCTATGTAATGGAAGTGAATTTTAAAGATTGTTTTTCAACCCTGTCTGGACCGACCAGTGTACTCTGGGTCTGTATTGTTGATTAGGAGTAATTCTGTTTAAAAATGGTTGTTTAACTTTGATTGTGTGAAAATAAGTTGGAATGCAGAAGATAAGACACAGCTCTAACTACTTTGGTATGTGAAGGGGAGGATGGCACTTGTTTTTCCTGGCCCAGCTTGGCCACCTGGACTTTGGAAAGCATGTGACCACGTTCCCACAGTCCTAAATAGAGAAGCATTCTGTAGCTTTCCATAGCTCTGAATATGCGCTCAGCGCCTAATAAAAAGGGACGGCTTGTCACAGCAGAGTGGGGGTTCATCTGTGGGCAGACGTGTCATGTAAAGGGTCTGTTCCTGGTCTGAAGCTCCTAGCTCTCGCTGTGAACTGGGCCCCCCCAGCAGATGATAAGAGCCTCAATGATGGAGACCAGTGTTGTATGTGTATGTGCAGGGCTTTTTTTGAGGGGGTACTTGGGGGTACTGAGTACCGGCACCTTTTCCATTGTTTGCTAAAATTGACCCATGGTCCCCAAGTTTTCATGAAAGAGCTTGGGCTCTACACACCAATGTGTCATAGATTCTGTGACTGGTTGAAGGGGGCCTGGCTATTGTAGGGTGGGTCCCTCAGTGATCACCCCACCCCGAAGGGTGGCCCTGGCATTTGAGTACCGGCACCTTTTTCACTAGGAAAAATGTACTGTGTATGTGTGTGTGTGTGTATATATATATATATATAGTAGACCTGATACATAGTTCCAACAGCAGCATTTACCTTCAATCTTAAGCACATGTAAGCCACCTGAAAGTGTGTGGCAAATAGTCCCCTTGAAGCAGTAGGCTATCAGCACATACCAGGATTCAATACAGGCTCACAGTCAGCTCCAGTCTGGGCTCTTTATCCAGTGCACAATAAACAGTAGTTCAATTCCAAATAGAAGCAGTTCATTCAATTCATCATCATAGTTAAATCACAAAGCAGCAGTTTCTACCTTCTACTCTCTTTACCTTCATGAGAGTTCAATACTTTAGGGACTCCTCATACCCAAGGGATTTCACCCTGCATCAGCTTCACTGGTAAATTCAATACTTTAAGGACCTCCCTTACCCAAGGATTTTCAGCCTGCAAATACTTTTGGAACTTCCTCACCCAAGGGATTTCAGTCTGCTTCAGTACTTTAGGGACCTCTCTTTCCATGTGGGTGTTCTCCTCGCCCGCTGGTGGCCAGAACTGGTGGCTGCTATGGACTGTTTTCTGCTGTCTTCCATGTTCCAGACTTCAGAGAGTCCGGTCCGGATTTTCCAGGTTGCCAGACTTGCTCTGCTGGTTTGTCCTTGAACAGCAACCTTACTTGGCTGGTGATTGCTGCAGCTGAGTGTCAGCTGCTGATGGGCTTATTAGCTTCTATGAGCCTTGCTTGCTTTGCCTTGGTATCAAAAGTCTTCCATGAGTTCCTGTTGGTTTGTTCGAGTTCCTGCTCTGAAAGTTTCCTGTGTGTTTGACCCTGCCTGTTCCTGGACATCTCTTGATTTCTGCCTGCCTAAAGACTCTGGTTAGTTTATGGATTACCCTTGTTTGCCGCCTGCCTAGAGACTTTGCCTGGACCTGATTACTGCTTTTGTTAGCCACTTGTCTAGAGACTTTGCCTGGACCTGATTACTGCTTTTGGTAGCCACCTGCCTAGAGACTTTGCCTGGATATGATTGTTTGCTGCCTACTATTAAAGTCTCTTCTAGGTATCCTGTGGTTCCTGCATGTTATGTTCAACCTTGCTTTTTGCTTGGGTGATTTGCCTGCCGCTGCTGCTCCTCGGCAGTGGTCCAAGGGCTCACAAACCTAGTTGCTGCTTGGAGAACGTGACAGAATACCAAGGCCATGAGCTCGGCAAGATCACCCTACCAGCTGGGGTTTCAGCCCAAGACTTTTTGCCCTGTTGTCCATTCGGGTTCCAACCCCGGTTCAGTTCCTGATTCCAGTTTGGATCCCAGGTCCAACCCAATTTTTGATCTGGATCCGTTTCTGACCCTCCATGAGTACCGCATTAAACTTTTGTCTGATCCAGCTCTGAGGAATACTCCTGAAGCTGCAACAGAGAGAAAGCGTCTCTGGGGCCCTGTTGTCCCTGGAAACCCAGTTTCTGCTATTGATCCCTCTACCAAGCTCTTCTTGTACCGCGTCCAACTTCTCTCGGAGCCAGCCCTGCGGAATACTCCTGAAGCCCAAGCTGAAAGAAGGTGGCTGCCTGATTCCGGTCCAGTTCTTGATTCTGATGTTAGTTCCAGGCAAACCTCTGAGTCCAGTTCGAGTGACGCTTCCAGCCAAGTCTCTGAGGCCAGGCCGGGTGGCGCGTCGTACCACGCCTCCAATTCCAGCCCAAGAAGCGCTTCCACTTAAGTCCAAGCGACGCTTTTGATCGAGTCTTCAATTCCAGTCCAAGTAGCGCTGTCATGCAAGCCTCTGATTCTAGTCCGAGCGAAGCTTCTGACTGAGCCTCCAGTTCCAGTCCAGGAAGCACTTCCACTTAAGCCTCCGATTCCAGTCCAAGCAAAGCTTTTGACCGAGTCTTCAATTCCAGTCCAAGTAGCGCTGTCACGCAAGCCTCTGATTCTAGCCCGAGCAAAGCTTCTGACTGAGTCTCCAGTTCCAGTCCAGGAAGCACTTCCACTTGAGCCTCTGAGTCCTGTCCGAGGGACGCTTCTAATTGAGCCTCTGATTCCTGTTTTGGTGGTGCTTCTGGCCGAGCCTCTGGTCCCAGTTCAAGTGGCATGGCCAGTTAAGCCCCTGAGTCCAGTCCAAGGGACACTTCTGACCGAGCTTCCGATGCCAGTTCGAGTGGCCCTGCTAGCCAGGCCGCTGCTGAGTTCCAGTGCCAGTCGAGATGCTGAGTCCGGATCGAGTTGCAGTTCTGGCCAAGAGAATGCCGAGTCCACTCTGAGGTTGAGTTCCAGTCCAGATGATGCTGAGTTCACTCCGGGTGCGAGTTCCAGCCGGGATGTTCCAGAGTCTGCACTGAATTCCAGCCAAGTGCTTGAGCCTGCTCTGAGATCCTGCCAAGCGCCGGAGTCTGCTCTGAGATCCTGCCAAGTGCCGGAGGCTGCTCTGAGTTCCAGTCAAGCTTCTGAGCCTGCACTGAGTTCTAGCCAAGTGCCTGAGCCTGCTCTGAGTTCCAGCCAAGTGCCTGAGTCTGCTCTGGGTTCCTGCCCAGTGCCTGAGGCTGTTTTGAGTTCCAGCCCAGAGGATGCTGAGTCTGCTCCGAGTTCGAGCCCCAGCCAAGCTGTTCCTGAGTCTGCTCCGGGTTTGAGCTCCAGCCAAGCGGTTCCTGAGTCCGCTCCGAGGTTGAGTTCCAGCCCAGCTGTTCCTGAGTCCGCTCCGAGGTTGAGTTCCAGCCCAGCTGTTCCTGAGTCCGCTTCGAGGTTGAGTTCCAGCCCAGCTGTTCCTGAGTCTGCTCCGGGTTCAAGTTCCGTCCAAGAACCTGAAGCCAGTCCGAGGTCCAGTCTTGCTTCCAGTCCGAATTCCAGTCCAGCTACCCATGATCATGTTTTGAAACTCCTCCGTATGTTTCACCACTGTTACCCATGGAGACCTAAATCTCCCCTGGAGAGTGGGGGGGCCTTGAGGAGGAGGTACTGTCACGTTTGTGACTGCTTTCCATGTGGGTGTTCTCCTTGCCCGCTGGTAGCCAGAACTGGTGGCTGCTATGGACTGTTTTCTGCTGTCTTCCATGTTCCAGGCTTCAGAGAGTCCGGTCCGGATTTTCCAGGTTGCCAGACTTGCTCTGCTGGTTTGTCCTTGAACAGCAACCTTACTTGGCTGGTGACTGCTGCAGCTGGGTGTCAGCTGCTGATGGGCTTATTAGCTTCTGTGAGCCTTGCTTGCTTTGCCTTGGTATCAAAGGTCTTCCATGAGTTCCTGTTGGTTTGTTCAAGTTCCTGCTCTGAAAGTTCCCTTGGTATATATATGTATATAAATATATATATATATATATATATATATATATATATATATATATATATACACACACATATATATATATACACATATATATATATATACACACACACACACACACACAGGAAACGTTCAGAGTAGTTGTGATAGTGTGGTTGTGGTTGTGGGGGGGTTGGCTGGTGGTTATGGGAGTTTATGAAGGTTGTGATGCTTGTATGGTGGGAAGGGAGGGGACATGGGTGGAGGGTTGATGGCTATTTTCTTTGTGGGGTGTGGGACAGCCTTAGGGTTGGCCAAAGACAAGAGGGGGAGGGCTGAGTGAGGCTTTGGGGAGTGTATATATATATATATACACACTCCCCAAAGCCTCACTCAGCCCTCCCCCCTCTTGTCTTTGGCCAACCCTAAGGCTGTCCCACACCCCACAAAGAAAATAGCCATCAACCCTCCACCCATGTCCCCTCCCTTCCCTTCCCACCATACAAGCATCACAACCTTCATAAACTCCCATAACCACCAGCCAAACCCCCACAACCACACTACCCCACTCGCCACACTCATTCCACACCATTTCCCTCTCCCACTAAAACTATACCCAGATACAAAGCACCCCCCTCTCCCCTTCCACATCCATTGCAACATAATTCAACCCCTCCATAATAACAAACTTGAACTTATAAATCAGCGTAGAGAAAAAACAGTTGGGAAGTATATCGGATGCCAGGCAACAAACTCACAGAACCAGTCAACCGTGCCAGGCTCACAGCCTGCAGCAAGTCTTAAAGTTTTACTGAAGTGGGCTGTGCTGGCCACGCCACCTCTCAGAGCTCAAAGATGGACAGTACTCTGCAAACCACTCAAATTGGAAAGCAAGTGTGGCTGGGTCCCCAGCCAGGACCTCCACAACTCCAGACCTGCCAGGGATCCAGCATTCATGCTAACTCACTGATAGTTTGAGTAAAAAGTCTTCTACCTCATAATCTTGGGAAAAATAGAAATCCATTTGCTCTGTATATCCCCCAAATGTGACCCGGGCATGGCCTCCTTTATATCAAGTGTCGAGGCCAGGTCCGTAAAAACAGTGGGTCCCCACTAGCGAGGAGGGATCTTTTCCAGAAAGGTTTTCAGCTCCTCTGCACTCGTCATAGAGACTGTGCAGTTCTCATGAGTAATCCGCACCCAAGCGGGGTAGTGAAAAGTGAATTTGATTCCTCTTGCATACAGCTGGGAGCAGTAAGGAGCCAAGGTTCTCCTTTGTTCCATAACACATATGGAAAAGTCTTGAAAAAGCAGCAATCAAGTACCGTTATACTCTACTGAACGTTGCTTCTTATAAAGCTCTAGCAGCTTAGCCTTGACTGCATAGTTTAAATAAATGCTTTCCAGACTCCTCTAGTCACATCCTAATGCGATGTACTCGCTCCACATGACGGACAGAGCCAACATCCGACGGAAGCCCCAAGGTCTGTGGAAGCCATCGTTCAGTAAGTTCTCTCAACTCAGTCTCTGAAGCGTTTTCAAGGACGCCTATAATACGAAGATTATTCCTGCGACCCCGATTTTCCTGATCAGCCACTTTATCCATTAAGGTTTGTACTTGGGTTTCCAAGGCTCTAATATGGCTCTCTGCTGCGGCCACAAGGTCCTCCTGGGTGGCGGTGCGATCTTCCGCTTGTTGGATCCATACCGCATGGCTGGCCACACTGTCTTTCATTTCCTCTAGCCTAGCATGTAGTTTGGCGAGCTTGTCATCTAATAACTGTGATAGATGCTTCATAGACACCTGCACTGCATCCTCATTCAAAATTGGAGGCTTTGGCGCAGTCTGTATAGGTGGGCACGTCACCGCCATCTTTTTCTGTGCTGTGTTCACTTTTTCCTGCCTGGGCTGCAGAGGTTTTACTGGCATCTCGAAGAAGCCTCTCAATAGCTCCGAATGCCACACCCGACTCTTGCAGCTCCTGTCTGGCAGTCCATGCACATTATTTGAGGGTCGATCCTAAGAAATAACGCCGTTTAAATAGATGTAAAGAGAAGGGAGGAGAGGAGCCGAGCCTTCCTACAGCTGTGTCCCACCCTTGCTGAAGTAAGGCCCTGGGATTGGCTAAAGCTGCCTGCTACTCAGCAATACCTGCTTCAGCCAATCCCAGGGGCCTTCCTTCAGCTACATCCTGCCCTTGTTGAAGGAAGACACTGGGATTGGCTGAAGCAGCCTGCTATTGCTGAGAGTGCCAGCACTGCATAGATTGTAGCAAGAAGAGATACTGTATTGGGGGGTGACAAAGTGGGAGAGAGATGCTGTATGTCCCAGTCCCTGTGTATTATGGGCAGTGGCGTAGCTAGAACCAGTATTTTGGATGGGCTCAGAGCTAACTTAAATGCGCCTTTCCATGGCACGGCACGGCACTCCATAGCTAAAACCCCCTCCCCCTGCGATAATTAAAAAATTATAGATTTGTTCACCTAACCCACATCAATCTCTCTCCTCCTCCGCAGCATCCAGGCATCTGACCACCTGTCGCTGAACCCCGTCCCTTCCTGGTGTACCTTAAAGGCATCCCTGGTGCCTGCAGTGATTCAATTATTGCTGCCTGTGTTGGCTCTGTAGACTTCCATCGGCCAGGTCCCACCAGACAGGAAATGATAAAAGTGAGGGCAGGACACTGACGATGGAAGCCTGCAGAGCTGGTGCGGCAGCAATAATGAATCACTGCAGGCACCGGGGATGATGTGTTCTTGCACTTTCTGTTTTCTCTGGCGCATGCCACAGGAGTTTTGTGATAAGCGCAGCTCTTGTGCACATGCGTCACTCATGCACCTCCCCCTTCCTTTCGCTTTACTAGGGTGCATAAAATTTGCAACCCATTTTCTTTGGGCATTGGGGGGCGATTTTTCAGCACTGTTCTTTCGTGATGGTAAGTGCTCTCTTGCCTTTAGTACCAGACAGTGGCGTAGCCACAGGTGGGCCTAGGTGGGCCGGGGCCCACCCACTTAGGGCTCCAGCCCACCTAACAGTACCACATGTTTAGCGGTAGCTGGGGGGATCCCAAGCTTTGCCAGCTGAAGACTTTCCCCTGATGGTAATGAAAACGCTATTCTCCATGATACTGGCACCTGTACATGCTCAGTTTTCAGCGCATGCCTGCTGCAGACCGCCAAGATGGAAAGAAGCGTTTTCTCACCAGCTGAGATATTTTTTTGGGTGGTGGGTGAGGGGAGAACACTTAGTGCCCACCCACTTCTTGCCTAGGCCCACCCCAAATCTGTTGTCTGGCTACGCCCCTGGTACTAAGGTTTTGAGCATTTGGCCCTATATGTGTTTCTTGGTTTGGTTTCCTTCTCGGCTCAGCTACTAAGCCCTTGCTTTCCATTCTGACTCATAGCACAACTCTGTTGCTCAACTTCTGATTCAGATCAGGCTAGCTTTGGGGGGAGGTGACCTGTGTGGCTCTGCAGGGCACCATGAATGATATTCTTCCACATTATGTGGGCCAAGGAAAGAGGGAAGTGGGGAAATAATGGTGCTGAGAAAAGAATGGAGAAGAAAGAAGGGGGATGTTTGGTTAAAGGAGAGAGAAAGAAGGATGTTGTGCTGGAGTCACCACTGTTAACAGAAAGGGCATTGTGCCAAAGGTATCAGTACCAAATGAGGTGCCAATTTCCATTTTTGCAGAAGGCACTAGAGTCAGTACTAACTCAGCTCCTCAAACCAACCACAGTGGGTTGATATGAATGAATGGCTTTGAGTTCACTAAAGTTCCTGCTCAGCATGTGATCTTTGGCGTTTTCAATCTGAGGCAGAAAAGAACCACATGCAATATGGCCCTGGGGCTGTTGAGCAACTGATTGCTGAGCTTTGTGCATGCAGGTGGTGGAGCAGCTCATAGGGCGTTTCTAGATGTGAAACTGCTATGTATTTCAGTTTGTGAGTTCCAGATGTGAATGGTATCTGGGGCTCTGGGAAAGGAATGTAAGGATATGATCCTTTCTGGGAAAGGTGGGCATAAAAAATGTGAAATGTGAGATGGATCTGCTTAGGAGGTATGAGGGATCTCCCGAGCCTAGCCTGCAGGGGAGGAGTACTGGCCAAGGTGAAATGAGAGGGAACCTAATGGGGGGAGGAATTAGAAGGGGGCAAGGCAGGTCAGGTCTGGAGGAAGTAGGGAGCACAGCAGTATTGAATGGGGGAGTAGAGTAGGTTTGGGGGGGTATTAAGCATCCTATCCCAAAATAAAGTCAAATTACAGAGTAGGAGAAAGAAAGGAAAAACAGAATAAGATGAAAGGAGAAAGAAGGCATTAAGGCAGGAAGGATCTGAGAATGAAGTAGGGATAGTCTGAGAGAAGAGAAAGTGTATGGTATGGACAGATTAAGTAGGGAAGAGGGACTATTGAGGACTGACTAGGAGGAAGAGAATATGGGTTAGAGAGATGGACAGGGTGGACTGGAAAGCACAGAGTGAGTGTTGTGTAGATGGGCTGGGAGTAGGGTGGTAAATTGTGGCGATGAGTTGGGTTTGGGGAGGAAGAAAGACTGGTGGGACTTGTGCTACCTCTGGCATTTCTTTTACCCACAAGTCCTCCTTGTGTGCATAACACCTGCTGTGCACGGTTGCCAGATGGGCGGTTTTCCCGCCCAATTGGGCGGTTTTCCACAACCCGCCGCGGGAAACTTTTGCCCGCGGCAGGTTGCGGTTTTTTGGGCTTGTTTTGTTTTTTCTGTGCGGGTTTTGGGACGGTTTTTCAGCCGGTAGGGGGTGGGGCTAATGGTGTCAGAGGCGGGGTTTGTGACGTTCTGGGCGGGGTTTGCTGACATATTGGGCGGGGCGATGATGGTGGGGGCAGGGCTGATGACGGCGGGGGCGGGGGTGATGACGGAAGGGGCGGGGTTGATGACGGCGGGGGTTGGGTGTGTGTGGTTTTTGGGCGGGTTTTTGACGGTTTTGTGGGGGAATTTTTTTTTTTTATTTGGCAACCCTGCTGCTGTGCTCTTCATTGAAAGACAGTCTGGCTAGCTGTGTTCACAACCCACCATGCTTTAATTTCTTTTATATGGACTTGGTAATTTGGGCCTAGTTAAGCACCCCAATCATTTTGAAAAGTTGGCTCCTAAGGCTGTGGTTTATTTTGTTGTTTGTTTGAGTCAACAGCCACAGGTTGCATCTTAATTAACAAAGTTGCCTTGAAACAAAAATGTAGAAAGACAAAACAAAATGTAAAAAAAATACTGCAAATGACACAGGGAACCAAAGAAATCTAAATATTTTTTTTATCTGCACACTCCTAGTTCTCAATTGGTTCTTTTCTTAGGTCCATGATCACATATACTGAGTTAAACTTCCTTCCTGCTTTTCATCCTGTCATCTTCCCTTTGGAATTGTACAAGGAACAATTCTTGAAAACAATTTTTTCTATGCAGATACTTGCTACTATCATACAGATTCTGGGCCTTAGTGGCTACATATTTGATCTAACTTCAACATATGCCTGAATATTATTAAAATCATCCCTACCAAATCAAAAGTGATGAGTATTTTAGACTGTCCTCTGCTGTCTATTTAACCTTGTATTAATAATACCCCTTCTCCTTTTTCACTACCGAACAATCCTTACTTTTAAATTTGACTCTTTACTGACTTTAAATTCAGAGCTATTAAATCTCCTTATTTTGCACTCATACAAAATTTGCTTTTGTGAAACCCTTCTTCCCAGAAGATTTAAAGATAGTGTAATCCCGACCCCTGCCCCTTGGGAGAGGAATACACTTCAGCCCTAGAGAAGTTCTACTTGCTTAGAGAAAAACTCCTTGGCTGTTTTTAGTCTTATACCTATGACTCCTTATCGGACAGGCTGCAAAATACCCATGACTCCTTATTAGACAGGCTGCAAGATGCCAGGCTAAACTTTCAAACACTTATGCTCTGGATAAAACAAATTTGAACTAAAGAACACAGGAAGAGATACACCATTAGACGTTTACGGTACTATGTAAGCCACATTGAGCCTGCAAATAGGTGGGAAAATGTGGGATACAAATGTACCAAATAATAATAATAAATTTATTATAGAAACTTATTACAAATATGAAAATAGACATCTAATTTGCTATTTTGCCCATTTACAATTCATAAGTAGTACACACAAAAAAGAATCTTTTTCCTTTCTATGTTCCTGTGGAGGAATTACTCGCCTGGAGCAAAAGCGCTATGCAGTGCTAGCAAGATTCCTGTTTCTGTAGTAATAAACCATTACTTTTATACGCTTATCTAACTGTGTGTATGTGACCATTGGGCTCATTTTCAAAACAGAAAAACGTCTAAAAAGTGGCATAAAGCAGCATTTGGACGTTTTTATTTATTTTATTTGGTGCAGTTGTACCCCACATTTTCCCACAAAAGCAGGCGCAATGTGGCTTACAAGAGTACACAATTCAATATAGAGATGGCACAGAAACAGAATGTGACAGGAGGGGAAGGTACATGGGATGACACGGGCAAAGAACAGGGGTGAAGAACCAACAAATGGTAGAGGTTAAACAGAGGAGTAGCCAGGGGAATAAGCCTTGGCGAATAAGAAGGTCTTTAAGGACTTCTTGAACTGCTGATGGTCGATGAGCTCCTTAAGCTGTCGTGGCAGGACATTCCAGGATTTTGTGCTGATGAAGAGGAAGGACGAAGCATAAAGAGTCTTGGATTTTACATGTCTACAGGTGGGGTAATGAAGATGGAGGTAAGTCCTTGCAGAGCTCTGGGCATTCCTAGAGGGCAGATCGATTAGTGTTAGCATGTATTCAGGGGCTTCTCCATATATTATCTCACAAAAACGTCCAAATCGGTATTTTCAAAACCTATTTTTAGACATTTTTCTTTGAAGTCCGTCAGAAGTGCATCCAAATCTCAAGGGGGCATATCAGGGTGGGACTTGGGCATTCCTGAGACTTGGAAGTTTTTCAGCCATAATGGAAAAAAAACAGAAAATGACCAGGACTAACACTAAGACGTTTTGAGCTAGACCTGTTTTTATGTTTAAATCTGTTTATTGGCAACAACATTGGATAACGTACACTTTAGCCAAAAGGAGGCAACATTGATACAGAATATCTTCATAAACATAAGATACAGCATACATTTTCTCATTTTCACCCCTTCTCCCTCCTCCCTCCATCCTTCTGTATCGCTTTCTGTTTATGTTTCAATCATTTTTATGGCATAAATCATACATCATATCAAAACCAGAATCAGAAGAAATGAAACAACAACGACATAACATTGGCCATTAAAGAAAAACAGTGTCCCCCCCCTCCCCATTGAATCCCCCATCTACCCCCCAAACTGGTATCCTCCCCCCCCCCCCCCCCTTTTACTCTCCCCTCCCCACTGCTTCCCCTTAACACATTATTCTTCTATGGCTACCATGCACAACTCTGCAGAGATCAATGGAGCCAGGTGTCTTAAAGAGGAGTACAAACCACCATTTCCAATAACCACCTGGAGTTGCTTCACTCCCTTCGAGAACAAAATGCTCCCCCCCCCCCCCATCCCTCCCCTTCTTGTGTCATGTCATATGGAATTAAGAATTTAAAATTCTACTCCACACTACTGCTGTCAATGAGTCCCAAAACGGGGCCCACATGCGGCAAAAGGCATCTCCTCTAGGTGAGGCTAAATCACCAACTTCCCTGCGCTCCAAGGAACACAAATAAATCATCCGGGACCGCCACTGGGACAGCCCCGGAGATTCCGCAACTATCCATAGATGAAGGATGAATTTCTTCCCCATCATGACAGCCTTTCTGAGGAAGGCTGTACAAACTGGAATTTGTTAAATAACAACATTGGTCTGCAAAGCCAGGTGACCTCCCCTTATTCCTCTCGTGGTCACTAACCCCCTCCCACCCCCCAAAAATGTGATGAAAAACATTACTTGCCAGCCTCTGTGCCAGCCTCGGATGTTATACTCAGGTCCATTAGAACAGCATGTAGGTCCCTGGAGTAGTCTACTGGTAGGTGCAGTGCAGTGCACACAAGTGGACCCAGGCTCCTACCTCCCCCTACCTGTTACACTTGTGGAGGAAACTGTGAGCCCTCCAAAACTCACTAGAAACCCACTGTACCCACATATAGGTGCCCCCTTCACCCATAAGGGCTATGGTAGTGGTGTACAGTTGAGGGTAGTGGGATTTGGGAGGGCTTTTGGGGGGGCTCAGCAAACAAGGTAAGGGAGCAATGGTCAGATGTGTACCTGGGAGCATTTTATGTAGTCCACTGCAGTGCCCCGTAGGGTGCCCTACTGCTTTCCTGGGATGTCAGAGAGACCAGTGCACTAAAAATGCTGGCTCCTCCTACATCCCAATGGCTTGATTTTTGTGCGTTTTGCACTTGGACATTTTTTTTTTTTTTTTTTTTTTTCGAAAATGGACCAAAAATTAAAACGTCCAAATCACAAAACCATTCTATTTTCAAAAACAAAAGATAGACATTTTTCTTTTTTGAAAATGACCTTCTTTGCTATTCAGATTTTGGATGTTTTTTGCAAAACGTCTAAAGTTGGACTTAGATGTCATATTGAAAATGCCCCTCCGTATCACATAACTCTGTTACTATATCACATGACTTTGTGGTATTATGTCCCAGTTAACATAACTTCCACCAACCAGCCTACCAGACTCTTGTTTATAGTTTTTCTCCATTGTCATTGGTTGGCTTCACAGCATGATCACTGCATGAACCTTGCATTTTTACTCACCTGCTCCACATCTGCTTCCCCCCCCCCCCTTGCATAAATATGTGTACATGTCATTTCACATACTCATTTCATTCCCTTCTAAACACCTAGATTGCTCCATCTCCTTACACACAATACCCTAGAGATTTCTTCAGACCATCCCCTTGTCTTATTTGCTATTAACCACTTATCTATCCAGCATAACTTATCTCTCCAGCACAAGATTGCCTACAGTTGGCCAGACTGGTGACACCATGGGAACTTAATTGAGCTGTCTATTTGTATTCCATACTTCAGATTCTTAGACCTGGTCATGCTGGATCTTGCAGGGCATAAACTACAGTACATTTCTACAATGGCCTTTGCTCTGATTTTAAAACCATATTATTGCAATTTTCTTTACTTAACTGGTTAGTGCTGCTGAATATGAGCGCAAACAGCTACAGCTGTAGCTGCCTATTTTGTGGGCGGTCCTTGGGTGGAGTCGGTACTTACATGGTAAAGAGCTGATATTCAGCACTTAAGGGCCCTTTTACAAAGGTACAAGAGGGCTAATGAGTGGGTTGCACTCACCAAATCAGCACTACTGCTGGGGTAGCACATGTGCCCTGCAGTAATTCTGAATCCCGCGGTAGAATATAATTTTATAGTTTATACCACAGGGGGCATTCCCAGCAGTAAACAGCAGCACGCCCAAGTTGGCATGCACTGCATGGTTACCACACAGGTAGCATGTGAACCCTTACCTCTAGGTCAATGGGTGGCAGTAAGGGCTCAGGTTGTAAATAGGCGTGCTAGAATTAAATTTGGCACACGCCTATTTCCCAGCCCTTTAAAAAATTGCCTTTTTCCCAGCTGTGGTATAAAATGGCCCAGCACGCTCCCAAAAGACGCAGCCACACTACCGCAGGCCACTTTTTACTACAGCTTTGTAAAAGGACCCCTTAATTGCCTCACGTTAACTGGACAAATCAGACCACATAAAAAGCAGATCATACTTAACCACATAGGGGATAGCTGGCTGAATATAACTGAATATTCAATGCCAGTGCCCAGACATGGCCCAACAATGAATATTTGGCCATAACACTGGTGGCAGCCAAAAAACCACTGAATAATTATCCCTCTGGTTTTAATTCATAAGGCACTTCACACTGGAATCACCACTTTCTATTGGACCTCTTCATCCCACGTCACTCCTGATTATCCTACTCACGCTCAAAAAATATCATCCAACTAGTCATACCATCCCCTTCCTTTCATTACCTCGATACCACTACACAGCTTATTTCTTGTTCTTTGGCCTTGTTAAAGAACTGAAGGAATCATCTAAACTGAGTCAGCACATGTAATATGCTGTTATGACTGTGGATGTGTGAGCCCTTGTGCCCCGTCTGAGCACGGCGAGGATGGAGTGCCACCGCACTTGGTCAGGCAGCCAGATAACCCCTAGCTTCACCTGCACTTAGCCACAGTCCCCCAGGAGTTGAGCCCCTGGGTTCAAGCGGCCGGCAGGACTTCCGGAACCGGCGGGGTTGCACGACCACTGACCAGACAGGTGGGCAAACAAACACAGTCCAGGAGCCCGTAAACAGCAGAGCAAAGAATAGTCATAGAACAGTCCAAGGTCAAGGCAGGCAGCAACACAACACATAGTCCAGGAACAAACCAAGGTCAGGAACACCGGAACACAGGAACCGAAGACAAGGAGCACCGGCATGAAACTCAAACACAATTGAGGCCGAAGCAATGAAGGACTGGAGTCGCAATTGTTGGGAAATGGACAGTTGCATGAAACATATGTCAGTAGGAAGAGAGTGTGTAAAAATAAATCTATGGCACAGGGAGTGGTGAGTCAAGAAGTTGAGAGAGAAATGGCTATGAGGCAGAAGTTTCTTCCTTGATGGCATCTGAGGATAGATTTAATGTACAATGTTCAACTGTCTCAAGTACTTCTGGAGCTGATTTGCAAGATGAAGAATTGCTGGGTGTAGAGCAGGATGCAGAAGTTCCTGGCACATCGGCTCAAGGTCTATGTAATGATTTGGAGAAAAGAAATTATGGCTGAAGGTCAGATGTTAAGAAAAAAGAAGAGAGGGAGTGCAAAGTTAAGGAAGAGGCTGAGAGATATGAAGTTTTTAAAGAGTCTAAAGAATACTGTCAAGCAACTTGATATGGAGAAATGTATGTGTCACTCAAGTTTAGACTCATTGAAATCTGGTAGTGAACAAGTTTGGAAGTGTCCTGACTCATTCAACTACTGACTCAGAGGACACTATAATTAATAGGGAGGATCAAAATTATGTGCTATTAGTGCTCTGGATAAATGCCTTTATTTGTTTTAATCTCATTATGTAATTTTTTTGGATGTACTTAATTTCTTGATGTAAATTGCATTGAACTCTGTTTGGGCATAATAAAGGGGCCCTTTTTCAAAGCAGGGTAAGCCCAACACAGTCTTACCAGTCACTAAACCAGAAGTACTGCTGGGCTACTGCAGTAACCTGGCAGTAGTTCCCACCCCCACCACGCACCATTTCCAGCACTAGAAAAATATTTTTATTTTTGTAGCGCTGGTGTTTACCTGGCAGTGATCAGGCAGTGCTGCACAGTTAATCAAGCGGGTTAGTGTGGCAGCCCTTACCGCCACCTCAATGGGTGGTGGTAAGTGCTTCCCCCCCCCTGAAATAGCCATTTCCTTTTTTAAAAAACAGCCTTTTAATCGCTGCGGTAAAAGGGGGCCTCAGCACATGTCAGAAACACATGCTGATGCCAGCGCAGGCCCCCTTTTGTCATAGCTTAGTAAAAGGATTTCAAAGTAAAGAAAGATATTGAGGCTAAAGATCAGGAATTAACTGACAAGAAAAAGGATGATGAGAATAGAGAAGATGGTAAGAAAAAAGGCTAAAATTTCAAAAACAATTACAAGTTGGCTTTTAGCATTTCATGTTCTTCCTAGTATTATAGATGAGGCAAGGCCAGACCTCTACCCAGGGCTTCTGAAATATTCTGATGTAACTTTGCAGGCTAATCGTACTTAGGGCAAATGGGCCTGGCTAAATTATGATGAACAATTTAGGAAAAGCTTGGCTAAGAAGAGATTAGATGCTTTGGGTTATAGGGATATGGATAGCTGGTTAGCAGAAATGACTCCTGTTAGGTCAGGAGTTTTTAGTATGAGTACGCACAGACAATGGGAGGGTTTGAAAGACAAGCAGTTTCTAATAGTTGGGGAACAGGAGCTTCTATGGGTTGTGCGTTTTCTCAGCCATTACGTTGAGGAGTTAGTGGTGGTACAGGAATATATGTAGAGTTAGGGTCGGAGGTCAGCCTAATTTTTGCTTTCATAGATGTAGTTTGTGTGGAAATAATCATCCTGCTTTTAAATGTTCATCTGGCGGAGTTGGTGTACAAAAGGATTTGTTTTTCATCAGTCAGGAAAATTTGCCACTCCAAATATTGTGCAAGGCACCATCTCCAATTAATATTAATGCTGTGATATTGTGGTGTAAAGGATACCCTGATCGTTTGGCTGCAAAGCTGTTACATGAGGGGTTTTTATTTGGCTTTCACATTCCTTATGATGGGCCATGTTTAGATCATAAAGCAAAGAATGCTGTCTCTGTTTGTAGGATGCAGGAGATTGTAGCAGCCAAATTAAAAAATGAATTAGATATGGATAGAATTGCTGTGCCCTTTGATAAGCTTCCAATTGAAAATTTGATGATTTCTCCATTGGGCATTATTGCTAAAAAAAGACAAAGGAAAAATTAGATTGATCCACAATTTATCCTACCCAAATGGAATGAGTATGAACAGTTTTATAGACCCGGCAGTATGTTCAGTACAATATGTATCATTTGATTCTGTGGTGGCTCTTTTAACAGCATGTGGTGCTGCTTCTTTAATGGCAAAGGCACATATTGAGTCTGCTTTTAGATTACTGTCTATTCACCCTGAATCTTTTTATCTTTGAGGTACTCATTTTTCAGGGAAGTATTATTTAAAACCTTAACCTACAAAACTATCCATAATTCTAAGTTTTCTTACCAAAGTACCAAACTCTGGAACTCATTACCCAAGTATATCAGACACTCAGTCGATTATATGTCATTTAGAAGTTCACTTGTTTAGATCCGTGTTCAGCTAATATGAAAAAAATGTATTCTTAAATTAATTTTTCCCTATTAGTTGTATTCTTGTATTAATTGTCTTGTAATGCTTGACCTTTCTTGGGGAAAATGAGGGGTAGAAGTGTCATAATAAATAAATAAATAATGTAGACAAATGCTTACCTATGAAATTCTCTGTAGCATGCAAATATTTTGAAGCATTTGTTTCCTTTTTCCATTGGGTAGTAGTGTAAGCTGCTTAGGTGGATTGAATTATTCATTATCTTGATGATTTTATTTGTTTGTGGGTCCAGCTGCTTCTACTGTTTGTGCTGATATGGTTGATACATTTTTTTTTTTAGTTACATTTGTACCCTGTGCTTTCCCACTCTTGGCAGGCTCAATGTGGCTTACAGGTACTTATTGTATGGAGGGTTAAGTGACTTGCCCAGAGTCACAAGGAGCTGTGCCTGAAGTGGGAATTGAACTCAGTTCCTCAGGACCAGCATCCACCACCCTAACCACTAGGCCACTCCTCCACTCCATTTCTACAACTGGCAAAAGTTTTTGGTGTGCCATTAGCTGCAAAGAAATCACGAGGACTTTCTTAGGAACTGAACTTGATTCTGTTAAGATGGAGTCTGGCTTGCCAGAGGAGAAGTTAACAAAATTAGTGGAGACAGTTTCAGCTGCAAAAAAGGTTACTCTAAATCAATTGCAAAGTTTGATAAGACATTTGAACTTTGCTTGTAGAGTAATACCAATGGGAAGGGTATTTACTAGAAGAATAGGATTGTTTATTTTATTTTATTTCTTTCTTTATTTATTTATTTATTTGTTACATTTGTATCCCACATTTTCCTATCTATTTGCAGGCTCAATGTGGTTTACATAGTACCGTAAAGGCAATCGCCAAGTCCGGTGGAGAAACAAATACAAGGTGATGGTGGTCGAATAAAGGTACATGTGTTTCAGGTACAATGGGGATCAAGGAGATGGAAGGTTATGTGGTGTCCATTACGAGCTTTGGTTTTGCTGTGTTGCAGAGTATAGGTGTTATGTTGGGTCGCTGGGGTATGCCTTTTTGAACAGGTTGGTTTTTAGTGATTTCCTGAAGTTTAGGTGGTCATAGGTTGTTTTCACAGCTTTTGGCAATGCGTTCCATAGTTGTGTGCTTATATAGTAGAAGCTAGATGCATAGGTTGCTTTGTATTTAAGTCCTTTGCAGTTTGGGTAGTGAGGTTTAGGTATGTTCGAGATGATCTAGTTATGTTTCTGATTGGTAGGTTTATGAGGTCTGTCATGTATCCTGGGACTTGGCCGTAGATAATTTTGTGGACCAGGGTGTAGATTTTGAAGGTAATACATTTTTTGATTGGTAGCCAGTGCAGTTTTTCTCAGAGGGGTTTGGCACTTTCGAATCACAATTTTCCAAATATCAGCCTGGCTGCTGTATTTTGAGCGGTCTGGAGTTTCTTAGTAAGTTGTTCTTTGCATCCTGCATAGATTCCATTGCAATAGTCTGCATGGCTTAATACCATTGATTGTATTAAATTGCAAAATATTTCCCTCGGGAAGAAAGCTTTCACGCGTTTAAGTTTCCACATTGAGTGGAACATTTTCTTTGTTGTGGAGTTCACTTGGCTCTCGAGTGTGAGGTTGCGGTCGATTGTGACGCCGAGTATTTTCAGACTGTCTGAGATAGGGAGTGAGTGATCTGGGGTGATTAAGGTTGTGGGTTTGTACGTATTGTGTTGAGATGAGAGGATGAGGCAGTGTGTTTTTTCAGTGTTCAGTTTCAGTTGAAAAGAGTTTGCCCATGAGTCCATAGTGTTCAAACCTAGTTTGATTTCGCTGGTGATTTCTGTTAGATCATGTCTGAAGGGAATGTATATTGTAACATCGTCTGCGTAGATGAACAGGTTGAGGCCTTGCTTTGATAAGGACTTGGCTAGGGGGATCATCATTATGTTAAAAAAGTGTTGGTGATAGTGATGATCCTTGTGGTACTCCACAGTCTGCTTTCCAAGGTTTAATTTTGATTTCACTTGGTATGTTCTGGTGGTTAGAAAACCCTTGATCCAGCTGAGTATGTTTCCACCAATCCCTAAGTAGTCTAAGAATCTTAGTAGTATATTGTGGTTTATCATGTCGAATGCACTCGACATATCAAATTGGAGGAGAAGTATGCTTTTACTTATAGCTATTTCCTGCTTGAATTTGGCCAGGAGAGTGACTAGCACTGTTTCGGTACTATGGAGGGGGCGAAATCCCGATTGTGATTCATGTAGTATTGAGAACTCGTCCATGTAGTCAGTGATCTGTTTGGTTACCATGCTCTCCATCAGTTTGACTGCTAGTGGAATAGATGCAACTGGGCGGTAATTGTTGAGTAAGGGTGTTACAGAAAACATAACTTTTTTATGTTTAAATTGTTCTGTAAAGGAGGATTCAGACATTTGGAAGGCATTTTGAAGAGATTTTAATGGTATTTGTATTTGGCAATTTCCAGCAATTTCTAATATTGATTTAGAGTGGGGTTTGGAATCTCCTTTAAAGGGACTTGGTGTTCTGGTAGTTGGCCAACTCTCTGTTTGGAGAGAGGGTGGTGTAAGAATATATGCTTGTGCATTTGTGGAAAACAATTGCAAAATAGAAGAGAAGTGTTGTATTCAGAAGGAGCGTAGCCAGACCTTACGGCGGGAGGGGGCCAGAGTCCGAGGTGGGGGGCATATTTTGGCCTGCCGCCACTGCCCCCACCACTTTGCTGCTCCCCTGCCACCTTGTCACTCCTTCCGCTACCTTGTCGCTCCCCCCGCCGCCCTGCTGCACCCCACAGCAACAAATAATTTGGCTGGCGGGGCTCTACAACCCCCCCCCCCCCCAGCTGAAGCCTTGTCCAGCACTGGTCTCCAGTGCCACCCCATTCCCTGCCCTGCTGTCTCTTCCTCCTGACATCCTGCATGCTCCTTTAAGTGAAACTGAGCATGCTCAGTTTCACTTAAAGGAGCATGCAGGATGTCAGGAGGAAGAGACAGCAGGGCAGGGAACACGGCGGTGCCTCAGACTGGCACTGGACAAGGCTTCAGCTGACAGGGGTTGGGGACCCTGAAATCAAAACCAGGGGCACAGATGAAATTTGGGGGGCCAGGCCCCCGTGGCCGCACCTAGCTACGCCACTGATTCAGATAACTGTGCGGTAAAAGAGAGTATTAATATACAAATGGTCCATTCTGCTCTTTTGATGGAATGTCTGCAAGTTTTAGTTTTATGCTGTTTCAGTTGAATATAACATTTTCTGCTAGACATGTGCCAGGAGTTGCTAACTGTATAGCAGATTCTTTATCTTGTTTTCAGTGGGCACGATTTTGTGCTTTAGCTCCTGGTGCAGAAGAATCCTCGACGGCAAATCCAGAAGACATTTGGGAGCTGATTCCAGCAAAGTTGTCAGAGTTCTTTGTCTGTAAATACTTGGAAACTGTATGAAACAGGATGGAATCAATTTGTTCATTTTATAGCGTCAATAAAAGTAACTCCACGGAGGCCGATTTGAACGGGAAAAGGGGTGCAGTTTATTTCAAGAGCATGGGGTTTAAAGTTTTCCAGGTTTGTTGTGAAGGCTTCACTATCAAGTGTTAGTTTTGCGTCCAAGATATTTCATTTTGCTGACCCAACCAGAGTCTTTTTTGTTCAGAAATGGCATTATTTAAAGTAGCCTTCTGTTTGGCATTTTTTGGTGTTTTAAGAGTTGGAGAATCAGTTGCACCTTCTAAATCAGCAGATAAGAACATAAGAATAGCCATACTGGGTCAGATCAATGGTCTATCTAGCCCAATATCCTGCTTCCAGCAGTGGCCAATGCAGGTCACAAGTACCTGGCAGAAGCTCAAACAGTAGCAAGGTCCCATGGTATCAATCACAAGGCCAGCAGTGGCTTCCCCATATCCAACTCAAAAGACTATTCCTCCAGGAACTTGCCAAACCTTTTTTAAACCCAGATACACTAACTACTGTTACAATATCCTTGGACAACGAGTTCTAGAGCTTAATTATTCATTGAGTGAAAAAAATATTTCCTCCTGTTTTTAAAATATTTCCATGTAACATAATTGAGTGTCTCCTAGTCTTTGTACTTTTTAAAAGAGCAAAAAAATCAATTCACTTATACTCGTTCTACGCCATTCAGGTTACTGTAGACCTCAATTATATCTCCCCTCAGCAGTCTTTTTTTCCAAGCTGAAGAGCCTTATCCTCTAACCTTGCCTGACCAATTTACTTCAATTTTCTGAAGGAGTAAACAAATGTGGACAAAGGGGAGCCGGTTGATATCGTGTATCTGGATTTTCAAAAGGTGTTTGACAAGGTACCTCATGAAAGGCTACAGAGGAAATTGGAGGGTCATGGGATAGGAGGAAATGTCCTATTGTGGATTAAAAACTGGTTGAAGGATAGGAAACAGAATGGGGTTAAATGGGTAGTATTCACAATGGAGAAGGGTAGTTAGTGGGGTTCCTCAGGGGTCTGTGCTAGGACCGCTGCTTTTTAATATATTTATAAATGATTTAGAGATGGGAGTAACTAGCGAGGTAATTAAATTTGCTGATGACACAAAGTTATTCAAAGTCGTTAACTCGCGACAGGATTGTGAAAAGTTACATAAGGACCTTACGAGACTGGGAGACTGGGCGGCTAAATGGCAGATAACGTTTAATGTGAGCAAGTGCAAGGTGATGCATGTGGGAAAAAAGAACCCAAATTATAGCTACGTCATGCAAGGTTCCACGTTAGGAGTTACGGACCAAGAAAGGGATCTGGGTGTCGTCGTCGATAATATACTGAAACCTTCTGCTCAGTGTGCTGCTGCGGCTCGGAAAGCAAATAGAATGTTGGGTATTATTAGGAAAGGTATGGAAAACAGGTGTGAGGATGTTATAATGCTGTTGTATCGCTCCATGGTGTGACAGCACCTTGAGTACTGTGTTCAATTCTGGTCGCCGCATCTCAAGAAAGATATAGTAGAATTGGAAAAGGTGCAGCGAAGGGTGACTAAAATGATAGCGGGGATGGGACGACTTCCCTATGAAGAAAGACTAAGGAGGCTAGGGCTTTTCAGCTTGGAGAAGAGACGGCTGAGGGGAGACATGATAGAGGTATATAAAATAATGAGTGGAGAGGAACAGGTGGATGTGAAGCGTCTGTTCACGCTTTCCAAAAATACTAGGACTAGGGGGCATGCGATGAAACTACAGTGTAGTAAATTTAAAACAAATCGGAGAAAAGTTTTCTTCACCCAACGCGTAATTAAACTCTGGAATTCGTTGCCGGAGAACGTGGTGAAGGCGATTAGCTTAGCAGAGTTTAAAAAGGGGTTAGACGATTTCCTAAAGGACAACTCCATAAACCACTACTAAATGGACTTGGGAAAAATCCACAATTCCAGGAATAACATGTATAGAATGTTTGTACGTTTGGGAAGCTCGCCAGGTGCCCTTGGCCTGGATTGGCCGCTGTCATGGACAGGATGCTAGGCTCGATGGACCCTTGGTCTTTTCCCAGTGTGGCATTACTTACTGTATGTACTTATAACCTTTCCTCATCTGAGAGGAGTTCCTTTCCCTTTATCATTTTGGTTGCTCTTTTTTGAACCTTTTCTAATTCCGCTATATCTTTTTGATACGTCAACTAGAACGTAATGGACATAACACAACTCTTCCGTTATACGATGCCCTAATGTGGCTGTGCCACATGAACTTTATCTTACCACAACATCACTTTGTATTTGTTCTCACCGGAGTCTGCAAATGCCTCTCCGGTACTATGTAAGCCACATTGAGCCTACAAATAGGTGGGAAAATGTGGGATACATATGTAACAAATAAATAAATTAAACACAATACTGAAGGTGAGGTCACACCATGGAGTGATACAGAGGCATTAAAGTATTCTTGGTCTTATATACCATCCAATTCCTTATAATTGCTTATTTGGCCGCCACTGCACACTAGGCAAAATATTTCAGCCTATCATCTACAATGACACCTAGATCTTTTCTTGGGTGCTGACTCTAAGGTGGACCCTAGTATCAGGTAACTCTGATTCAGATTATTCTTTCCAATGTGAATCACTTTGCTTTTCTTCACATTAAATTTCATCTGCCATTTGGATAACCCAGTCTTCCAGTTTCCTAAGGTCTCCCTGCAATTTTTTACAGTCTGCATGTGTTTTAACAACTTTGAATAATTTTGTGTCATCTGCAAATTTAATCACCTCACTCATTGTTCCAATTTCCAGATTATTTATAAATATGCTAACTAGCGCCAGTCCCAGTACAGATCCCTGCAGCACTCCACTATTCCCCTCCTCCACTGAGAAAAATGGATGATGGAGGAAAGGGAGAGCAGAGGAGCAGTGAGGATATAATAAGAGAAAGAGTATGCATGCTGTCAAGCACTACTGGAAGCATGAGTAGCACCCTATTCACTACCAGTTGCTCCACCACATTTATCTGCCATTATAACACTATTTTTATTGACACAGCTTATAGCAACAGCAATAATCATTAGAGACCAGCACGCAATGAAGCTAAAAAAATAGTAAATTTAAAATGAATCAGAGAAAATTTTACTTCACTCAACATGTAATTCAACTCTGGAATTTGTTGCCAGAGAATGTAGAAAAAGCCGTTAGCTTAGCGGGGTTTAAAAAAGGGTTTTGGTGGTTTCCTAAAGGAAAAGTCCACAGACCATTATTAAAATGGACTTGGGGCAAAGCCACTTCTTAAGCAGCATAAAATGTATTGTACTTTTTTGGGATCTTGCCAGGCACTTGTGACTTGGATTGGCAACTGTTTGTGTGTCCCAGAATGGTAATGCTTATGTACTTCTGTGACAAAAGTACCTCTCATAATATCTTACTGCGTGAGAAGAGTTCCTTCAAAGTCACTGTTTCCAGAAAGAAATTAAAACTCTAGTTTTATTGGTTACTCACCATCCACACCCTCTGAGCTCCTAGCTATAAATCCTGAGAACTTTGGGGAGCTCTTCAGATGTGACTTAGCTTGGGAAGAAGATAGCATCAGAGGCTGAAGGAAGGACACTTGCCTTTGCTTTCTGCAGCTGTTTAAGGATCAGGTAAAAGTTCCACAAATCTTCCAGTACATCTGCTTGCATGATTTTTTTCTGTGGCAGTTTTTCCTCTACTGTAAATTGCACTCTTTGAAATGTTGGGCTAAGGCTACCTATTTTAAATAGGTGTAAACAGACTGACTTGCTGGCTTTTGCCCTTTTCTTGCACTAAAATGAAATCTTTCCCTATGAGTGAAAATGTGAAACTTCCTGCTCTGCTGCTGGTAATCTTCCAGATCTCCTTCAAGGAGGAGAAACTTTTTCTTTTTTTTTTTTGAGATTTAAATAAATGTTATTAGATTTTTAAGGGTAACAACTACTACTACTACTACTACTATTTAGCATTTCTATAGCGCTACAAGGCATACGCAGCGCTGCACAAACATAGAAGAAAGACAGTCCCTGCTCAAGAGCTTACAATCTAATAGACAAAAAATAAATAAAGTAAGCAAATCAATCAATTAATGTGAACGGGAAGGAAGAGAGGAGGGTAAGTGGAGGCGAGTGGTTATAAGTGGTTACGAGTCAAAAGCAATGTTAAAGAGGTGGGCTTTCAGTCTAGATTTAAAGGTGGCCAAGGATGGGGCAAGACGTAGGGGCTCAGGGAGTTTATTCCAGGCGTAGGGTGCAGCGAGACAGAAGGCGCGAAGTCTGGAGTTGGCAGTAGTGGAGAAGGGAACAGATAAGAAGGATTTATCCATGGAGCGGAGTGCACGGGAAGGGGTGTAGGGAAGGACGAGTGTGGAGAGATACTGGGGAGCAGCAGAGTGAATACATTTATAGGTTAGTAGAAGAAGTTTGAACAGGATGCGAAAATGGATAGGGAGCCAGTGAAGGGTCTTGAGGAGAGGGGTAGTATGAGTAAAGCGACCCTGGCGGAAGATGAGAAGGGCAGCAGAGTTTTGAACCGACTGGAGAGGGGAGAGGTGACTAAGTGGGAGGCCAGCAAGAAGCAGATTGCAGTAGTCTAAACGAGAGGTGACAAGGGTGTGGATGAGGGTTTTGGTAGAGTGCTCGGAAAGAAAGGGGCGGATTTTACAGATGTTGTAAAGAAAGAAACGACAGGTCTTGGCAATCTGCTGGATATGAGCAGAGAAGGAGAGAGAAGAGTCAAAGATGACCCCAAGGTTTCTAGCTGAGGAGACAGGGAGAATGAGAGAGCCATCAACAGAAATAGAAAACGGGGGGAGCGGGGAGGTGGGTTTGGGGGGGAAAATGAGAAGCTCGGTTTTGGTCATATTTAATTTCAGGTGGCGTTGAGACATCCAGGCAGCAATGTCAGACAAGCACGCTGAAACTTTGGTTTGGATGCAAGGTGAGATATCAGGGGTAGAAAGGTAGATTTGGGAGTCATCAGCATAGAGATGGTAGGAAAAGCCATGGGATGAGATTAATGAACCAAGGGAAGAAGTGTAGATAGAAAAGAGGAGGGGACCAAGAACAGAACCCTGAGGTACGCCGACAGGCAGAGGGATAGAAGTAGAAGAGGATCCACCAGAGTGAACACTAAAGGTGCGGAGGGAGAGGTAGGAAGAGAACCAGGAAAGGACAGAGCCCTGGAATCCAAGTGAGGACAGGGTATCGAGAAGTATGCTGTGATCGACAGTGTCAAAAGCAGCGGAAAGATCAAGAAGAATGAGGATGGAATATTGACCTCTGGATTTAGCCAGTAATAGGTCATTGGAGACTTTAGTAAGCGCAGTTTCGGTTGAGTGGAGAGGGCGAAAACCAGATTGTAGTGGGTCAAGAATAGCATGTGAGGAGAGAAAATCAAGGCAGCGGCGGTGAACAGCACGCTCAAGTAATTTGGAGAGAAAAGGAAGGAGGGAGATGGGTCGGTAATTAGAGGGACAAGTAGGGTGAAGTGAAGGCTTCTTAAGGAGAGGTGTGACCACAGCATGTTAAAGGCAGCAGGGACAGTCGCAGTGGAAAGTGAGAGGTTGAGAATGTGACAGATAAAAGGAATAAGAGTAGGAGAGATGGCATTAAGAAGGTGGGTGGGAATGGGATCAGAGGAACAGGTGGTACATTTTGAGGAAGAAAGGAGAAGTGTAGTTTCCTCAATAGTAACTTCAGGAAAGGAGGAAAAGGAATGAGGGGAAGTAGAGAGAGGGGAACGGACTAGTGGAGGGAGAGCTGGTGAGGTAGAGAAAGCAAGGTTTATCTTTTGAACCTTGTTGTGAAAGAATTCAGCAAGGGTCTGAGGAGATAATGAAGGGGGAGTTGGGGGAGGGGGCACCTTGAGGAGAGAGTTCAATGTGGTGAAGAGAAGTCGAGGATTAGAGCCAAGAGAGTTGGTCAATTGGATATAATAATCCTGTTTGGCACGTAAAAGAGCAGATTGGAAGGAGGTCAGCATCAACTTAAAGTGTAAGAAATCAGCAAGGGCCCGAGATTTCCGCCAGAGGCGTTCGGCGGAGCGGGTACAGGAACGTAGGTAGCGGATATTAGAAGTCAGCCAAGGTTGGGGTTTTGTACGCCTTACAGGGCGGGTCATCAAAGGTGCAAGAGTGTCTAAGGCAGAGGATAGAGTATTGTTGTAAGAAGAAACAAGCCTCCAAATTCAATACAAAAATAACAATGTTTTATAACTTCCATTCCATAAGAGAAAATATAATAACAGGCAGTACTTATAAATATATCAATAATATAGAACAATAAGACATGTAACTGGATAAAAAATTGAATAATGTTGTAGTTCAAAAGCTTAAATTGAGTGAATACACAACAAGTATACAGATAAATGAAGCTGATATACACTTTAATGGAAGTTAAATTAATATGAATAGTAATTTTTTAAAAACGAGGAGAGAGGGAAAAAAAAAAGGGGGGGGTTAGATATTATGCTCAGGTGGCTATTTAGACTCCATAAATTGTTGTAAAGCTAACCAAATTTTATGATTAGATATCTGAAAATTACCAGTATTGGTTGTACAATATCTATGAATTTGTAAGACATTATTCTACCAAAAATGTATATTAAGTTGTGAATTATCCTTCCAATTGGATAGTACATATTTAAGGGTAATTGCTATCAATGTGTCAACAAGTTTAGATTTGTAAACATCTACAGAATGATCTAATATCAATGAACCAAAGATAATCTTTTTAGGAGTCATAAATTGATACAACGGCATTCAAAGGTGATACATTTTAATCAAACTGCCAAGAGATGGGATGGAATGGGTCGGACAGGGTTATAAACTGGCCTTTTTCTCAAAATACTGACTGCAGGGAAAGAAAGGTACAACCAGAGTCCACTTTAATTGGTGGACGTGGTAAAACTGTCTGATTCTTTGGGGATCTCTGGAAGAATGGATTTCAGAGAGTCAGGTCCTGATAATGCTAGCAGAGCATGAGCTAAAGTTTAGTTTATTAGGCACTTGCTTAACTGCCTTTCAAACTAAATCAAAGCGCTGTACAGCCTACATGGAAACAGAAAAGAACTCCAACACACACACACGCACACACAGAGCCTATAGAAAGACTCCATGGGGGATGAATTTTGGGAGCTGGTCAGGGAATAGGGGATGATTTACTATGTAATTATAAAATTGTTCTGAAGGGACCGTGGTCTGGAACGTCCACATACATCTGTGGATTATCAGGGATTATAGCTCTTATTTCATATCAGGAGCTTTATCTGAACTATTATTATTAGACATAAATGGGCACCTGTGTGAAATGACAACGACATGCCTGTTTTCTAGAGGCAACATAGGTGCTTCTCTCAAAACTTGCCCCAGCAACAAACAAGTTTTCACCCACAAGTATATACCTGCTCCGATTGTGTACAAGTGTCTCTATATTCAATGTGTGTACATGTGTATTTCTAAAATATAGCTGTAAGACCTCACCCCAGCCCCACCCAACTATGCCCCCAGCAATGTGCGCAGATCAGTGGCATAGCCAAGGGTGGGCCTGGGTGAGCCCAGGCCCACCCACTTTGGGCTCAGGCCCACCCAGTAGCAGCACACCTATGATGTAGCTGGCAGGGATCCCCAAGCCCCACCTGCCGAAAACTCCCGTCCCTCCTACATACTTTGAAAATTGCAGATCTTTGCTTGCAGCGAGCAGCAACTGATACATACTGCTCACTCCGGCCCCACAGCCTTCCCTCTGCTGTATTCCCGCCTATGCGGAAACAGGAAGTTGTATCAGAAAGAAGGCTGTGGGGCCAACATGAGCAGTGTGTATTAGTCGCTGCTCGCTGCCAGTGACTATTTAAAAAGTATACGGGGGGAGGGGGATGATTAAGAGACAATATGTCATGCAGGCGAGAGAGGGAGAGACCAAATCAGTTGTGGGACAAGGCAGAGTTCTTATGCCCACCCATCTTAGTCTCAGGCCCACCCAAAATTGGGTCTCTGGCTACGCCCCTGGTGCAGATCACCTAAAAGCACTATCTTTTTACACAGAAACAGAGAAAATGACAACAGAAAAAGACCATATGGCCTATCCATTCTGCCCATCCAATGCATCAACTATCCCTTCCTCTTGCGTAAAGATCCTGTGTACTTATCCCATTCCTTCTTGAATTCAGATACAGTCTTCATCTTTACCACCTCCACCAGGAGGCTGTTCTATAAATTTACCACTCTTTCCATAAGGAAGTATTACCTTAGGTTACTCCTGAATCTAACCCCTTTCACCTACATCCTATGTCCCCTCATTCCAGAACCAGAGCCGCTGAGAGACTGAACTGGGCCCAGGGCAGGGCCACCACCACCAGGCCCGGGGCAGAGCCACCACCGCCCCCTCCCGATCGCTGCCACAAAATACCTTATTGGCTGGTGGGGATCCCGAGGCCCCGCCAGCAGAAGACGTCTTCCAGCGCTGCCTCTTCTGCTGATTGCCTGCCCCTGCAGCTGCTTTTTCTCTCAGAACATGCTTGGTTTCAAAACCAAGCATGCGCGCCTGAGAGGAAAAGCAGCCTCTCAGCTGTGCAGAAGAGCAGCATTGAAATTGCTCTTCCGAGCTCTCCCCAGTCTCCAAGGGGGGCCCGGCTGTGGCACTGGAGATTTCTCCGTCCTGCTCCCGTCAAGACGCGATCACTTGGGTGCCAGCAGGAGCAGGAGAAAGACCCTAGCACCGGGCCCCCCTTGGAGGCCCAGACCCAGGGAATTTTGCCGCCCCTGCCCGCCCCTCAGCAGCCCTGTCCAGAGCTTCATTTCAATTGAAAGAGACTTGCATCCTGTGTATTATGATACAGAGGTATTCAAATGCCTGTCTAGTATCACCGTGTCTTTCTTCCAAAGTACACATATTGAATATACATATTTTTATGAATATATACCCCAATGCCATTTTATAATAGACATTTCCAGAAAATACTACCCCCATAGAGCTTCCTAAACGTTACAAGAACCAGTTCCATTTGCTGCAGCCTCAGCCAGCTGTCTGCCTTCCTGTCCTCTGAGCGAAGCTGAAGATTGTCTGGGAGTTATTTTAGCTCTTTCTGTATGAGTTATATAGTGATATCAACATTCAAAGGTTTCAAAAACACTCTTGTTTACCTTACCTATTCTATCATTATGAATCAGAGCGAATTAGGGTGTTGTGCTAAACACCTCCACTCCCTCAACAATTCAGGCATCACTGTGATAAACTGCAGACACTTAGCATAAATTAGGTGTATTCCTGTGGCACAGCTGATACCAGGGCTTGCTGAAGCATTAGGTAAACTAGGTAGTCTCCCAGAGCATCATAATTTTGGGAGTGGCACAGGTTGATAGGAGAAAGCAACTACTTCAGTTTTGTTAGGTCCTGCTGCTCACCTCACTGATTTATTCAGTCTTCCCTCCATTGTGCCCTGCTGCCTGTGGCTCAGAACAAACAAAATGTTTGCAAGCAGAAGCAAAAAGCAGTGAATAAGAACTTTAAGCAACCACTCCAGAAGCAATTGCCAACACTGTTTCCTCTGCTCCCCCCCCCCCCCCACCCATAACAGCACGCATGTTGCTTTCACTGAGTAACCCTCCCAATGGAGCAAGAGTCATAGGCTGCAGTGCATGCCTACAATGCAGGACTTGCGTGGCTGTGTTCTTTGAGACAGCTATTGTGATCTCAATAATAACTCTTCTTTCGCTGAATTTATTTTCTATTTTTATTGTCATTTTGCCTTTCATTCAAGGTATTTTGGACTATTTATTTTATTTATTTATTATTTTTTACCACAGTTTCTATACTGCACTATCACTGGTATTAGGCAGTTTACAATCAACATTCATAATAAAATCAAATACACAACCATGACATAAAACATAAAAAATAAAATAAACATAAAAGCTATACCCCCCTGTTTACTAAGCCCCAACGGCAATGCTGACACATCCTATTCAAAGTGAATGGGCTGTGTCTTCATTACAGCACCACCCGCCGCTAGTGCAGCTTAGTAAACAGGGGGGGATAATCATAAAGGGGTTCATAATCAAAGCAAAAAAAAATCCAAACAAAATGGCATAACACGCAGATTTACCTATTTCTTGCCTCTGTGTCTCATCTCCTCAACTCTTTGCCCACACCTGGTAACCCCCCGAGCCACACCCATCTCTCATCTCAACTCCTTGCCCCATACCTGATAGACCCTCCCCCAGCCATACCCATCCCTTCCTCTGTATCTTGCCCCCTTCCCTCACCAAGCCTTCAGTATTCCCAAACTCCCACACCTCCCATTATACCTCCTACCTGCTTTTTCTGTGTCTCTCATTGTTCTTGTTTGTCCACTCCCAGTTTGTCACTGTGCTTGTGCTGCAGCTGTGTGTGTGACGGACTGTTGCTTGTGGTGGAAGAGTAAGTTCTTAGTGCTGCAGCTGTGTGTATCAGAATTGTTTGTTGGTGGTGGGAAAGCACGTGTTTTGGGCAGCTGGTGTGTATCTCATGACTGTGTGCTGGGTGTAGGTGCTAGTGCTGGATCTCACAAAGTGCAGTAGGTGGAGACGTGCATAGTGGTGTTTCTGGGGTCAGTGGGTTGCACCTGTCCGTGGGAACACACCATCAATCATGGATGCAGTGAATGTTTTGGTGGCTCACTCCTCCTCCTCCTCTCCGTCCTCCGTGGTGTCCCTATTTCGTTTTCAGGAACCTCTCTTGTCTTCCGTCCTCTCCTCTCTCTTCTTTCTGATTCAGTGTCTCCCATTCCCCTCTTCACTTTCATCTTGTCTATCTTTTCTCCTGCTTCTGTTTTTCCAGCCTTCTTTAAATGTAATTGCCTTTATGCTGTTTAACCCTGTACTCCTGAATTTGATTTCAGAAGTGAAGCTCAGTATGATGAAGACCAGCTCTGCTGCCTTCCTTTTCCTTGTCTTGGGTGAGTAGTTGCTTCCACTAGAGCAGAGACAATGAGGTTACTTAAAAATGTATATTTACAGTAACATTACCTAAGGAAAGGACTTAGCAGTCCTGATGACTTGTATCTTTAAACATTCATTAGATTAAAAAGTGCAGAGATTATTGACTGCAGAGGAAAAATGAGGAGGCATTATGAACGATTACCCACTCCTAAATAAAATGACATAAAACAAAAGCAAATGGGGAAAACATGAGTAGCATGGATCATGGAATTCTTTCCAAACCCTTTGCATGAGTGTGCTTCCTAACTGGAATCTTTGTTCATGGCTTTCTACCTGACATGTTACCTCCCTAGCACATGTTTGAGGGGAATGGTCTAGTAGTTAAGAGTAGTAGGCTGAGAACAAGGGAGGCTGGGCAAGTCACTTTCAACCCAATTGCCTTTGGTGAGATTTACAGGCATGCAGCCCCATTTTAGCCAGGTTGTAGAAGTAGGAATTGAAATATGCAGGTCAGTGTGTCTCAAGTTTCAGCATTCTATTTTAACAGAATCTGCAGACATAGATTCTGCTCTAAAATACAGGAGAAATGGATGTTTAGGTGCCAGTTGTATGCAGCACAAACATCTATTTTAGAAGAATAAACATATGTAATATTGACAGGTTGGAAGCCATCACATAACCAGTTATGTTGTACAGTGGCAACATAACTAGTTGTGTGCCTGAACAATAATTGGTTAACTTTACTGCCTTAAAAACATAACTGGGTAGTATCCCAACACTCTTCCAGTTTCCCTTTCCAGTCTGGTATTTGGGGGTGGGGTAGAAAAAAACCACTGGGAGATTAAGGGTGGGTAACACCCCCCCCCCCCCAATCCCTCTAGTGGAGTATTGCTCAGTAGCAGCTGTTTATCAAATCCTAAATGTGCTTGGCATTGGTGTATTTATATCTGTAATACTGGGTGGGTAGAGGGTAGACCTTCCAAAAACTTCCCTCCCCCCTTTGACCTACATTTCTCTCTCTATCCTCTGCCTCTTGATCTGGCATTCTCTCCTCAACTGCCTCCTGGTCTACTTCAGTATCTATCAAGCTTATTTTCAAAAGTGATCGCCGACATAAATCAGGAGATGGCCGGCGATCTCTCAAAAGCGGCCAAATCAGTATAATTGAAAGCAGCTTTTTGACAGCATCGCCGCCTTTCCCGTCACCTCGCCGGCGAAAGTTCAAGGGGGCATGTCAGCGGCGTAGCGAAGGTGAGACATGGGCGGGCATGGGCGTGGCTACCATATGGCCGGCTTTTGCGGATAATGGAAAAAAAAGCGGCGATAACCAGTATTTTGCCGGGTTACGTGGTCCTTTTATTTTCACGACCAAGCCTCAAAAAGGTGCCCCAACTCACCAGATGACCGCCGGAAGAAATCGGGGATGACCTCCCCATACTCCCCAGTGGTCACCAACCCCCTCCTCCCACAATAAAAAACACAATTATAAACATATTTTGCCAGCCTCTATGCCAGCCTCAAATGCCGTACCCACCTCCATGACAACAGAATGTGTTCTATCCTCTGACAGCCTTTCCCTGGTTGTGATGTGGCTCTCGGTGAGTGTGACACCTTTTCTGTTTAGGTGCACTGCAGAGTCACATCAGCAATGCATTGTGGTGGGTGTAGGGTAGTGGGCTGTACTCCCATGGAGCTTTTCCCCTGCTAACTGTGTCACAGTGTGTCCAGTTTTGTTTCCGGTAGTCCATGAGGTAGAGGCCATTTTTGTAAGCCAGTTTTAGATCCCTTTCATGTGTTAATTAGGTTAGAGAACTTAGTTATTACCTTGAATGTTACTGAAAATGAATGTTGCTGAAAGAGGGCATTGTACACCATTCTCCAGCTCTGACCTACTGCTAATCTCAGTACCAGGGAGACTCTTTGCCAGTGGGGCACAACCTCTGATCTGCAGTTAACTGTGAGTAATGTGCTTATTCAAATAAAGGACTTTTTCAAAGAGATTAGTCTTCTGGTGTCAATGGTGTGCCAAGGTTATATAGCAGCAACAAGTCCTAGAAGCCTGCTTGTATGCCGGTCCCTGGAGCACTTTTAGTGGGTACCGCAGTTCACTTAAGGCATGCGGACCGAGGCCCATCCCCCCTACCTGTACACATTGTGCTGGTAAATGGGAGCCCTCCAAAACCCACTGTACCCACATGTAGTTGCCCCCTTCACCCCTAAGAGCTACGGTAGTGTTGTACATTTGTGGGTAGTGGGTTTTGGGGGGGGGGCTCAGCAACCAAAGTAAGGGAGCTATGCATGTGGGAGCTTTTTCAGAAGTCCACTGCACTGACCCCTAGGGTGCCCAGTGGTGTCCTGGCATGTAAGGGGGACCAGTGCACTACAAATGCTGGCTCCTCCCACGACCCAATGCTATGGATGTCGCCGGGTTGGAGATGGCCGGCATTTTTTTTCCATTATCGCTGAAAAACAAAACTGGCCATCTCAAACCTGGCGAACTCTGGCATTTGGCCGGGCTAAACCGTATTATCGAAAAAAAAGATGGCCGGCCATCTTTTTCGATAATACGGTTCCGGCCAGCTGTAGCGCCACCGCCAAAATAGATCGGCAATCTATTTCGCTGGCAACGTTCGATATATCCCTCTTTGCCAGTGGCAGCAGCGACACACATCCACTGTCTTGTGATGGCCTCACAGGCTTCTCTCTGTCATGTCCTGCCAGAAATGAAACAGAAAATGATGTCAGCAAGGGTGGAACATGACAGAAAAAGACTGTAGGGCTAAAGCAGGCAATGGATGTGTATGCTGCTGCTGCCCACGAAGATGCTGAGGTATATCAGGGGGAGGAGCTGGGGGCTAATGTCTGATCCAGGGGTGAGAGTGAGGTGGCTGCAGCTGAACTTTCAGGTGGGCCAGACAGGGTAGGTGTGAGCTATCATAACTACCACTCCGGCCCACTTGGTAGTAGGTGTAACTCCCAGCGTTGATCCTTTAGAACATGGAGAGGCTTAATCGAATGGGGCGCCTAAGTTTCATGAGGGTGTCCTCGCAGGACGGCCCCGTAAAGGGGCGGGGCAACATGTATTACCAAAACAAGATGGGCATCCATCTTTCGTTTCAATAATACGGTCGGGGACGCCCAAATCATGAAATTTAGGTTGACCTTAGAGGTGGTTGTCCTTAGGTTGTTTTTTGAGATAGTCGTCCCCGGTTTTTGGCAATAATGGAAAACAAGGACGCCCATCTCAAAACGACCAAATCCAAGCCATTTGGTCATGGGAGGAGCCAGCATTCATAGTGCACTGGTCCCGCTCACATGCCAGGACACCAACGGGTAACCTAGGGGGCACCGCAGTGGACTTCATAAATTGCTCCCAGGTGCATAGCTCCCTTACCTTGTGTGCTGAGCCCCCCAAACCCACTCCCTACAACTGTACACCACTACCATAGCCCTAAAGGGTGAAGGGCATAAGAGTAGACTGGGGGGGGCGAGGGGGGGCAATGCCCCCCCAAACGACGCGAGGCGCCGCCGCGCCATTAGTTTTTAAAAAAAAAAAAAAACCACATGCAGGCAGGCACGCGCTCCTCTCGGTCCGCTTGGCTTCCCTGCCCTATCTGCGTCCCGCCTTCCTCTGACGTCATTTCCTTTCGGGCGGGACGCAGACAGAGAGGGCAGGGAAGCAAGCGGACGAGAGGAGCGTGTCCGTCTACCCCTCTCTCTTCCTCCCTCCCTCCGGCGCAGGCAGCAGTCTTCCAGCGTTCCTGGCAGCGGTAGCGTGTACACGCTGCCTTCGGCTCTGCCCCAAAGCCTTCTCTTCAAGTTCCTGTCCCGCATAGGTGGGAACAGGAACTTGAAGAGAAGGCTTCCGGGGCAGACCGAAGGCAGCGTGTACATCGCTACCGCTGCCAGGAACGCTGAAAAAGCTGAAGACTGTTGCCTGCGCCGGAGGGAGGGAGGGAGGGAGGAAGAGAGGGAGAAGGGGGTAAACGGAGTCACGATCTTGGACCTCGCGGGGGGGGGCAGTAGAAGATGGATGGGACTGGGAGGGGTGGGAAGCAGAGGGAAGGAGCAAGAAATGAATGGGACTGGGAGGGGTGGGAAGCAGAGGGAAGGAGCAGGAGATGAATGGGACTGGGAGGGGTGGGAAGCAGAGGGAAGGAGCAAGAGATGGATGGGACTGGGAGGGGTGGGACGGGGAGGGGTGGGAAGCAGAGGGAAGGAGCAGGAGATGAATGGGACTGGGAGGGGTAGGAGCAGAGGGAAGGAGCAGAGATGGATGGGACTGGGAGGGGTGGGAAGCAGAGGGAAGGAGCAGGAGATGGATGGGACTGGGAGGGGTGGGAAGCAGAGGGAAGGAGCAGGATGGATGGGACTGGGAGGGGTGGGAAGCAGAGGGAAGGAGCAGAAGATGGATGGGACTGGGAGGGGTGGGAAGCAGAGGGAAGGAGCAAGAGATGGATGGGACGGGAGGGATGGGACTGGGAGGGGTGGGAAGCAGAGGGAAGGAGCAGGAGATGAATTGGACGGGAGGGGTGGGAAGCAGAGGGAAGGAGCAGAGATGGATGGGACTGGGAGGGGTGGGAAGCAGAGGGAAGGAGCAGGAGATGAATGGACTGGGAGGGGGGGAAGCAGAGGGAAGGAGCAGATGAATGGACTGGGAGGGCTGGGGGGGTGGGAAGCAGAGGGAAGGAGCAGGAGGATGGGACTGGGAGGGGTGGGAAGGAGGAAGGAGCAGGATGATGGGACTGGGAGGGGTGGGAAGCAGAGGAAGGAGCAGGAGATGGGATGGGATGGGATGGGAGGGGGGAAGGAGCAGGAGATGAATGGGACTGGGAGGGGTGGGGAGCAGAGGGAAGGAGCAGGAGATGGATGGGACTGGGTGGGGTGGGAAGCAGAGGGAAGGAGCAGGAGATGGATGGGACTGGGTGGGGTGGGAAGCAGAGGGAAGGAGCAGGAGATGAATGGGACTGGGAGGGGTGGGAAGCAGAGGGAAGGAGCAAGAGATGGATGGGACTGCGAGGGGGGGGGAGCAGAGGGATGGACCAGGAGATGGATGGGATTGGGAGAGGTCAGGCACAGCAGAGGGAAGGAGCAGAAGATGGATGGGACGGAGGGATGGTGAGCAGAGGGAAGGAACAGAAGATGGATGGAACTGGGAGGGTTGGGGAGCAGAGGGAAGGAGCAAGAGATGGATGGGACTGGGAGGGTGGGGAGCAGAGGGAAGCCTACTGGAAAGAAGACACTGCATAAAACAGAAGACACTGGGATCAAAGCGAATAGAAAAACTAAATGATCAGACAACAAAGGTAAATAAAAGTATTTTATTCATAATTTATAAATTGAAATGTGTCAGCTTTTCGAAATGTGCATCTGTGATATTTTGCCTGTAAATTTCATTTCCTTCCTCCATATTAGCATATTCATTTGCATATTTATATATGCAAATGATATGCTAATATGCTCCGCCCATTCTTTGCCCCCCCAAATGAAACAGTCAAACTACGCCTATGGTGAAGGGGGGTACCTCCATGTGGGTATGGTGGGTTTTGGAGGGCTCACATTTACCACCACCACTACTACTACTACTACTACTACTTAACATTTCTAGAGCGCTACTAGGGTTACGCAGCGCTGTACAAATTAAAAAAGAAGGATGGTCCCTGCTCAAAGGAGCTTACAATCTAAAGGACGAAATGTCAAGTTGGGGCACTATTACCACAAGTGTAACAGGTATGGGAGGATGGGCCTGGGTCCACCTGCCTGAAGTACACTGCACCCACTACAACCGCTCCAGGTACCTGCATACTGCTGCGATGGACCTGAGTATGGCATTTGAGGCTGGCATAGAGGCTGGCAAAAAAGTATTTTTAAACATTTTTAGGGTGGGAGGGGGTTAGTGACCACTGGGGGAGTAAGGGGAGGTCATCCCCGATTCCCTCCGGTGGTCATCTGGTCAATTCGGGCACCTTTTTGATGCTTGGTCTTGAAAACAAATGGACCAAGTAAAGTTGTCCAAGTGCTCGTCAGGGACACCCTTCTTTTTTCCATTATCGGCCAAGGATGCCCATCTCCTAAGCACACCCCACTCCCGCCTTCACTACACTGCCAACACGCCCCCATGAACTTTGGTCGTCTCCACGACAACGCAGTTCTTCTATTCTGCAATACCAAAAAATAGTTCAATGCAGATTTCAATAACAAAATAACCAAATAAATAATCTGTGAATTTACCAAAAATAAAAAAGTTACAGAAAATACAATAATTGTAATGTTATGAAAGGTTTTCATTTCCTTTTGAAAAATGAAATAATTCAATAAAACACAAATCTGTATTGATAATGATTTCCACACCGACACTATCTGATAATGTATCAAAGAGTCAAACACGCACCTCACTTGCTTCACTGAAGGAAAACTGAGTTGCATTTGATTGCGAGTTCAGATATTAACTGTATTTGAAAGAAATATTACCCAATCAGTCAAGTATACCAGAGCGTTTCCATACATGATTTTACAGGCTAGAGTACTTAGTTTAAACTGCACTCTAGCCTGTATAGGCAAGTAATGACGTTTTTTCAACCGGATTTAGCTTCAATCGGTTACTCATAATCCAATGTTCAATATTTTGTACTCAGGAAATTATATCAGAAAACGTGGATGTCCAGTCATCAGAAACTGGGAATCATATAGTAATGTCATCTGCATTTACATATATACCAAGGGACTTTTTCCAAGATGGTACCCAATGGCTGCAAGAGAATATTAAACAGTAATGGAGATAACAACAATCCCTGTGGGACCCCGCAGTCAGGGCACAACTCAAGGAAAAAGTTCCATCTTTCTGAACTTTATAACTTTGGAAAGATAAAGTAAAAAACCCTAAACCAGTCCCACACTTTTCCATAAATGCCAGTATCACTTAACCTAGTTAGCAAGATGTATGATTGACCAGGTCAAAAGCACATGACAAATCAAACTGCATTACTATTTCCCTTCGCCGTCGGTCCTGACTTAGCAAAGCTTTGCCATAGGCGGAAGCTCCCACAGTTTCTGTACTATGATTCTTCTGAAAACCATATTGAAATGAATGTAATATGTTATTATCTGATAAATTGTCCAATTTTTTGAAACATAACCCTCTATAATCTCTGTGAACAATGGAATAGATGCTATTGGGCGATGGTTACTGGGTTGTGATAAGTCCCCACTGGGTTTTTTAGGAATGGGTGTCAAAACAATTTCTCTACCATTCTCAGGGAACTTGCTGTCTCTCAAGCAGTTATTTAACCAATCAGTAAAAGTAGATAATAAAACATCTGTCATGTTATTCATTAGATAAGCTGGATATGGATCTAAGCTGCAGTTAGACTTAGTAGATTTATTTCTTGGCAATTTCATGTCTGCTGTAGTCATAGGTTGAAATTCACACCAGAGTCTATCCACAGGAATAGAAATAGGATGCAACCTGTAATTCCAGTATATCCATAATCAGCTTTTTTTTTTTTAATTCTTTATTTATCATTTTACAATTTTACAAGCATTTACTACTTGAATAGGTAACACAGTTAGGAAACTGCCAAATTAAAGCAAATAAATCAGGAAAATATTACATAACTTGTATTAGACCACCAAGTTCGAGGGGCTAAAAGCCGTTAACTTAGGAGAAAGATATTTAGTTAATATAACTCAAGATTGAAATAAAGCAATAGCAGGTTATAATTTTAATTACAAACCCCCAGAAAAAAATTTTTAATTACATTCCCAACATCCTTGTCTTTAAGGCGAAACATAACGGTTTAAGGTCAAGAAGCATTATAATAATTTTTCTGAGAAATAAATTGTTTTAAATGTTCGGGTTCAAAGAAAACATATTTTACCCCTAAATATTTTATATTGCATTTGCAAGGATAGTTCAAATGAAATGAGGCTCCTAAAGACAAAGTTTCAGCACGAAGTGCTAAGAAGTCTTTCCTTCTACTTTGAGTTGTTTGGTGACATCTGGGAATACCCAGATTTTCCCCCCATAAAATGGGGTTTGCAAGTTCTTCAAAGCCATTTTCCTAACAAATTCTAAATCTTGGGGAAATATAAATGAGACCAACAAAGTTTGCCGTTCAGTTATATCAGTCAGGGATGTTTCCAATAATTCTGATACATTTAAATCCGGTTGTTCCAACAGTTGTATTGATTTCCTTGTAGGAAGATAATAAATTTTTATTCACTGGAGGCACATTTTTCTAAGGTAAATTTTAAATTTTCCACCAAATATCTTTTAAAAATTTCTAGTGGAGAGTATATAGAAGTCCGTGGAAAGTTCAAAAGTCGTAGATTTAGCCTCCTGTTATAATTTTCGAAATGTTCCAACTTTTTATGTATCAGCATGTTATCTTGTATTAATTTAACTGAGGTTTCTTTCAATTTAGATGTTTCAGCTGACAAATTTTGGATCTTTTCAGTTACCTCTTCTTTCATAGAAGTAAATGCAATAGTTAATTCTTTTTACATTACCCAGTAACGGTTCAATCTTGCTAGTTGATTCCATCACCGTCTGTAGTGTCTCCCATATCGCCTCAAGAGTCACCGCCGGCGAGGAGACTGAAGATTTTCCTGGTCTCTGTGCCATCTGACTCTCAGCCTTTTCTATTGAAAAGGCCTCAGCTGCAGCGTCGAAGTGGGGGCCCTGTAGTAGCTCTCCTCTCCCGTCACCGCGGTTAGGGCTACTTCACCCTCATCGACCTCAGCCGGTTGCGGTGGGGGTGGGCGCGCCGGGGGGGACAGTGAAACATCCTGCCCCTGGAGTTCAACCTCTCCTTGGGTAGTGAGCTCAGCAGGGCTTCCCGGCGTCGTAACAGGGGTTCTCGCGAGAAAACCTTGGATAGAAAGCTGTGTTGGTGTCGAAGTTCGAACCGGTTGGGCTCCGGTTCTCAAAACCCCCTTCCTCTTGGTATGCGGCATCATTAGAAAAAGAGATAAGGTAAGTCTTTAAAGAAGAAAAAATCTACGAAGAGGTGAAGGTTAACACAGCATTATCCAGAGGTTCATTTGCGGAGTGGTGTTGCTGCCGCCATCTTGCTCCGCCCCCCTCCCATAATCAGCTTTTTACAAATAGTTGCCACTTGTTTTTCAAAATAAGTAGCTAGTCATAGCAGCAGGAGAATAGTATCTGCATTAGATGTTAATTGTTGAGAATTGAGGGGTCCCGAGCCCCCCAAGAAGGCTGGAGTGACCTTAATCTGACTCCATCTCTAAATAGCACTAGTACTGGGGTAATCAGGGAGTTGTGAAGTTCTAAGAGGGATTGCCACTGAGAGAGACGTTAGGTCTAAGGGACCCGCATTAGTCCGCCTCTCAGCACTGGCAAGGAATAGATACCAGCCTTATGACAAACTGGATTTAGGTTACAAGTTATACAATGCTGCGAATGATAGCCTGATATAGCAAAAGCATTTATACTTACAGCCTTTGAACATTAAGTGAAGCATACAAATCATCATTTGGAATGAGGAGTTTATTTGCCAAGGTTTAAGTCAAATGAGTGATTGACAACAGGCACGTACAATCAATTAATTATAGGAATATGATAAGCTGCAAACAGGTGTTAATTATTTGCTAATGTTTTATAATTTCTTTTACCAATTAGAGGTTTTACAAGGGAAAGCAATTAGGTAATTTGTCAATTCTGCTGGACACAATGGTTTCCCTTGGAGAGAGAGTGCCAACCCTTTTCTCTCTAGCTTAAACCAGGAAAAAACCTGATTTTTATAGGTGCCTTCAGGATATGGTAATATGACAGTAGATATACCTGATTGGATCTATGCTAATGTCTGGTTGTCACTGATTGGCTCATGCTAATGAGTAGCTTCTATCTTGTTACGCCTTCCTTTCTCACACCAGCTGACCACAATCCTGCTCACAGGAAAGTCTCCCTCCTCTCTGGACAGCTAGTTCCCTATTTTCTATGCACCTGGCATGACTCACTCATTTCTCAACTTGTTTTTCTAACTTACATTAGAGAAATTCCACTTTGCAACAGATACAGCTTCCATTTTGTGTTGAAATCCTCCATTTTGTTTCCATATCTATTAACTTTTCCTAATTTAGCTTATTTAGGCCTCAATGTGGGCTACAAACTAGGCCATACTTTCCAGTAAGCTCCCAGTTGTGTCAGCCATCAGATTTCTGACTCAGCCAAGGTCTGTACTGGCCTGAGCTCTGTGACTGGGCCCTCCACCATTCCAGTGGGGGGGGGGGGGGGGGGGGGGGGGGGGGTGGGTTCTAGCTGTACCATAATTATACAAATTGGAAATATTAAAAAGGTTTAACACCAAAATTAAAGAGTTTGTGTATATTTAAGATCTTATCACCAATTTGACTAGAATAAAATTTTCTTTTTTATTACTATTTATAAGACAGTACCTTAGATCACCGCCTTTTTTTATCCTCAGATAACAGTGACTTCTTCAAACTCTTTCATTCCTTTTGCAGTTGTTGTTTTAAAGCCAAAAGTTCTTCATCAAACCATTTCTCCAAATTACATATAATCTTAGTCTCAGTTTTACATGGTGCTATATCATTTAATATACCTGAAATGTGTGCATGCCATCTGTGAAACAGGTCTTTCTATCGCTCCATGGTGCAACAGCACCTGACTACTGTGTGCGATTCTGGTCACCACATCTCAAAAAGATATAGTGGAATTAGAAAAGGTACAGAGAAGGTGACAAAAATAATAAAGGGGATGGGAAAACTCCATGAGGAAAAGCTCAAGCTGCTAGGGCTCTTCAACTTGGAGAAAAGACGGCTGAGGGTAGATAAAATAGAGGTCTATAAATAATGAGTGAAGTGGAATGGGTAGATGTGAATCACTTGTTTACTCTTTACAAAAATACTAGGATTAGGGAGCATGCAATGAAGCTACAAAGTAGTAATGCTAACACAATCAGAGAAAATATTTCTTCACTCAACATGTTAATTAAACTCTGTAATTCGTTACCAGAGAATGTAGTAAAAGCAGTTAGCTTAGCAGGGTTTTAAAAAGGTTTGGCTAACTTCCTAAAAGAAAAATCCATGCTATTATTAACATGGACTTGGGAAAAATCCACTGCTTACTTCTAGGACTAAGCACCATAAAAATGTATTGTACTGTTTTGGGATCTTGCCAGGTACTTGTGATCTGTATTGGCCACTGTTGGAAATGGGATACTGGGCTTGATGGACCTTCAATCTATCCCAGTATGGCAATGCATATGTTCTTATGAATATTTGTTCAACAAGCCCATGAAGCTTTTCCACCTTTGGACTGCTTGCATCAAAGTAGGAAAATATGTGATTGTGTGGTAAATCATGTCCCTGGGTGTCAGTCCACAAATCAAATATAGTTGCAAATCTTGGGAGATGTTTGATAACCACCAGCAGGTGAGATTTCTCATGTTAGGGCCCTGCTTAGTGGAACACCCTCCTACTAAATGGAGAGATGCTTTATGATATTGAAATGTAAGGTGTGGCTATTTGAACTTGCTTTTAGGTAATGGTTTTAGGGAATATGCTATGTTTACCACTTGACTGATGCATTTTATTAAACTGTTGTAAACCATCTTGTGGCCTTCAGGAACAGGAGGTATATGAGATTGAGCAATAAAGAAATAAATATATCAAATTTGCAGATGACACAAGAATATTTAAATTGGTTACAACCAAGCAGATTGTGAGGAACTGCACAAGGACTTTGCCAGACTGTAGAAGTGGCCATCAAAATGGCAGATGAAATTTAATATAGACGAGTGTAAAATGACTGCACCTAGGGAAAAACAATTCTAATTCTACTTATATAATTGCAAGGTTCAGTATTAGGAGTCACCACCCAGTAAAAGGATCTTGGAGTCACTATGGGACAGTACACTGAAATCCTCATCTTAGTGTGTGTAATAATCAAGAATGAACATAAAAAATTAGAGGTTATTTGGAAAACGGAAGAAAGGAAAATATGGAAAATATCATAAACACCTCTGTATAGATTGCCAGTGTGACCATATTTTAAATACTGTGTGCAGTTCTGATCACCCTATCTGAAAAAGGATATAGCATAATGGGAAATGGTACATGGAACAACATTCTGATGAAGAAAGGCTAAAGGTTAAAATTAAATTTTAATCAGTTGCTCACTCCTGTTATACTATCATTGTCCATACTTCAACTTTAATATGATATTCTGATGTCTTTTCTTTTCAGCACTGCCTCTGCTGTTGGTATCAGGAATGCCAACATCAACAACAGGTAAGGAGCTCTGGGGCCTCTTTACTAACTTGGGGTTTTGCAGTTATTGTACAGGAAAGAACTTGCAGTTTAGAGCACTTCCAGTAGTTTCCCATTCTTTGTGCAGAGAAATATTTTTTGGAAAACTTACCTTTTTATTAATTTTCCAATCACATAACATTATAATCTCGTCCCAAAGACAGCTACACTTGAGGAAATTATATCTACCTGATAATTTCCTTTCCTTTAGTCGGGTCATACCATCCTGAATGAGTGAGTGTTATCCCCTCCTACCAGCAGATGGAGATAGAGAAAACTGATATTTTTTCCATTGAACATATGGGTACAACCTGTTAGTGCTCATTGAAAAACTTCAGTTACACCTGCCAAAAAGCAGCAGATGGTCCCTTTGTAGCGCATACCCATGCCCCATCAACCACTGCGTCCGTAGTGATCATTAAGGGCTAGATTCTATATATGGTGCCTAAAATACCCATGTGAAATAAAGGTATTCTATAAATTTAGGCGCGGGTATATAGAATACGTCTATCAATACTGCAGCACCTAAATCTGTATTCATTCATTTTTTAACAATAAAAATCTGGTGTAAATCCATGTGCGTAGATCTAGGCACAGTGACCTGTATTCTGTAATTATGCATGGAAATTTAGAATACCTACAAAATGCCTGCTCCAAAAAGCCACAGATGTCGGGACCTATGCTTTCCAAGGTAACAACACCTGCTCAGCCACACCAGCCTTCAGAAGCTTTCCAGACTCACATATTGTTTAGGAATAAGAAAGACTTCCAGGACTTAAGCAGGGTAGAGATAACAGCTCAAAAGAAACCACCTCACTAAGTACATCCTTTCAAGGGTCAAACCATTAAGCCAAAAAGGATATGGATCATACATTTCCACTGGTCCTTGATGGAAAGACCACGGCACGAGGTCCGCATACCATAGCCAACAAGGCCAATCTGAAGCCACCAGAAGTATGAGATGAGGGTGACGCACAACCCTGCACAAAAGCTGGCCTATCAGCCAAACTGTTTCATGTATGCCGATAATGTTACAATCTATGTCACTTTTAACAAAGATATCGAAGAAATCTTAACCAATATAATATCAGGCCCAGACCTAATGAAATCATGGGCAAACAATTTCAAACTGAACTTAACAGAGAGAAAACCAAATTCTTAATACTAACAAACCTTCACCAACCAATTACTTCTACCTTTACTATTGGTAGCAAAACTTATCCACTGGAGCACAATTTGAAAATCCTGGGAATAATAATTGATCAACATCTCTCATTTGAACCACAAGTAGCCAAATTAGTGTCTAATGTACTCAAATCATTTTGGAAACTAAAAAGACCTTATTTTCAAAACACAATTTTCAGATCATTAACTCAATCCTTGGTATGATCAAAATTTCATTACTGCAATGCAGTCTATGCAGGACTTAAGACCTCACTAATCAGAAAATTACAAACTGCTCAAAACACAGCAGTTCATCTTGTACTTAAAACTACCCGATACTCCAAAGCGACCCCAGTTCTACTCAAACTACACTGGCTACCTATATGTTCATGCATTACTTTCAAATTATAGCATTCACCCACCAAATAATTTATGGTTCATCCCCATCTTACATGCAGAATCTTATAGAGCTATCAACACGCAATGCCAAAAAATCATCCAGAGACCTTCTTGTATTACACTTCCCTCAATGTAATAAAATCAAATATAAAACTATCCACAATGCTGGATTTTCATACCAAAGTACAACCAGATGGAACTCTTTACCCAAACAACTCCGTCAAACTGAAGACTTTCTCATATTTGTAAGCTATTGAAAACTCACTTGATAAGATCGACCTCTAACAATAGAAATGACTAACCCTCTAACTAAACTTGCAATAACAACAACTTTGTCCATATTCACATTCTGTCCTATGTATTACAAGCATGTATGATCAGGATTTAAAGTTATGCTGTTATTAGAAGATAGATAGATAATAGATAGATAGATACACACACATATACTTGTTCTATGTATTCAGAACGCTTTGTCAGTTCTACTTTTGTTATATTGTGAGCCACATTGAACTTGAATCCTTTGAGCTAATGTGGGATATAAATGTCATAAATAAATAAGACTAAAGGGGCTCCTCCACCAACCAGGCTAACAAGGGCATCTATACCCTGCAAGGCCGTCTCCCTCCTGCAGCTAAAGAAATGCTCCATCTTGGCATTGAAGTGTGTAGCCATCAGGTAGAACACCATTGTCCCCCACTGGTCCTAAATGAGCTGGAAGGCTGCTGGCTCCTGATCCCATGCTCTTGAATCCAATAGGAATGGATGAGTAAGTCCACCTGGACATTGTCCTTCCTGTGATATGGACCACTGAGAAGGCTTGCAGATGCACCTCTACCCATTTGGCAGAGGATCTCTACTTCCAACACCACCACCTGGCTCCTGGTGCTACCTTGCTTGTTGATATAAACCACCATTGTGGAATTATCCACCATCACTGGACCACCTTCATCCTGAATCAGGGAGTGGAGGAGTGGCCTAGTGGTTAGGGTGGTGGACTTTGGTCCTGGGGAACTGAGAAACTGAGTTCGATTCCCACTTCAGGCACAGGCAGCTCCTTGTGACTCTGGGCAAGTCACTTAACCCTCCATTGCCCCATGTAAGCCGCATTGAGCCTGCCATGAGTGGGAAAGCGCGGGGTACAAATGTAACAAAAAAAAAACAACTCCCAGATAGCTACGCGCATGGCCGTGTCACCAGGCAGTTGGACTGGTCCAGGACATTTCTAGCAGGGACCAAGTCTCCTGTGCCACATGGCCTAGGCAGTGTGCTCCTCACTTGAGAAGACTCGTATCAGTGGTAACCAGAACCCACTCTGGGGAGTCCAACGAGAACCCCCACAGAGATGAACAGGACTATCTCACCTTTGACAAGGAGAGGCAACTGGCAATCTAAGTCATAGTAGATGACGGCAGAAAAAGACCTACACGGTCCATCCAGTCTGCCCAAGATAAACTCATATGTGTATACCTTACCTTGATTTGTACCTGTCTTTTCAGGGCACAGACCGTATAAGTCTGCCCAGCAGTATTCCCCGCCTCCCAACCACCAGTCCCGTCTCCCATCACCGGCTCTGGCACAGACCGTATAAGTCTGCCCTCCACTATCCACACCTCCCAACCACCAACCCCTCTTCCCCCCACCTGCTCTGCCACCCAATTTTAGCTAAGGTTCTGAGGATCCATTCCTTCTGCACAGGATTCCTTTATGCATATCCCACGCATGTTTGAATTCCGTTACCGTTTTCATCTGCACCACCTCCCGCGGGCGGGCATTCCAAGCATCCACCACCCTCTCCGTGAAAAAATACTTCCTGACATCTTTCCTGAGTCTGCCCCTCTTCAATCTCATTTCATGTCCTCTCGTTTTACCGCCTTCCCATCTCCGGAAAAGATTCATTTGCGGATTAATACCTTTCAAATATTTGAACGTCTGTATCATATCACCCCTGTTCCTCCTTTCCTCCAGGGTATACATGTTCAGGTCAGCAAGTCTCTCTTCATACGTCTTGGAACGCAAATCCCATACCATTCTCGTAGCTTTTCTTTGCACCGCTTCCATTTTTTTAACATCCTTCGCAAGGTACGGCCTCCAAACTGAACACAATACTCCAGGTGGGGCCTCACCAACGTCTTATACAGCGCATTAAAACCTCCTTTTTTCTGCTGGTCACACCTCTCTCTATACAGCCTAGCAATCTTCTAGCTACGGCCACCGCCTTGTTGCACTATTTCGTCACCTTCAGGTCCTCAGATACTATCACCCCAAGATCCCTCTCCCCGTCCGTGCCTATCAGACTCTCCCCGCCTACCACATACGTCTCCCTTGGATTTCTACTCCCTAAGTGCATCATTTTGCATTTCTTCGCATTGAATTTTAATTGCCAAACCTTAGACCATTCTTCCAGCTTCTTCAGATCTTTTTTCATGTTTTCCACTCCCTCCGGGGTGTCCACTCTGTTGCAAATCTTGGTGTCATCCGCAAAAAGGCAAACTTTACCTTGTAACCCTTCGGTAATGTCACTCACAAATATATTGAACAGAATGGGCCCCAGCACCGATCCCTGAGGCACTCCACTACTCACCTTTCCCTCCTCCGAGCGAACTCCATTCACTACCACCCTCTGGCGTCTGCCCGTCAACCAGTTCCTAATCCAGTTCACCACTTCGGGTCCTATCTTCAGCCCTTCTAGTTTATTCAAGAGCCTCCTGTGGGGAACCGTGTCAAAAGCCTTGCTGAAATCTAAGTAGATGACGTCCATAGCACGTCCTTGATTTAATTCTCCTGTCACCCAGTCAAAGATTCAATGAGATTCGTTTGGCACGATTTCCCTTTGGTGAAACCATGTTGTCTCGGATCTTGCAACTTATTGGCTTCCAGGAAATTCACTATCCTTTCCTTCAGCATCGTTTCCATTACTTTTCCAATAACCGAAGTGAGGTTTACCGGCCTGTAGTTTCCAGCTTCTTCCCTATCACCACTTTTGTGAAGAGAGATCACCTCCGCCGTTCTCCAATCCCTCAGAACCTCTCCCGTCTCCAAGGATTTATTAAACAAATCTTTAAGAGGACCCGCCAGAACCTCTCTGAGCTCCCTCAGTATTCTGGGGTGGATCCCGTCCGGTCCCATGGCTTTGTCCACCTTTAGCTTTCCAAGTTGTTGATACACACTCTCTTCCGTGAACGGTGCTTTATCCACTCCATTCTCAGGTGTACTTTTGCCAGTCCCTCGCGGTCCTTCTCCAGGATTTCTTCAGTGAAAACAGAACAAAAGTATCTATTTAGCAAATTGGCTTTTCTTCATCATTATCTACATAGCGTTTCGCTGTATCTTTTAGTCTTACAATTCCCTTTTTTGTCTTTCTCCTTTCACCAATATACCTGAAGAAGTTTTTGTCTCCCCTTCTTACATTTCTAGCCATTTGTTCTTCCGCTTGCGCCTTTGCCAGACGTACCTCTCTCTTGGCTTCTTTCAGTTTCATCCGATATTCCTCCCCGTGTTCCTTTTCTTGAGATTTTCTATATTTCCGGAACGCTAACTCTTTAATCTTTATTTTCTCAGCCACTTGCTTGGAGAACCATATCGGTTTCCTTTTTCTCTTGCTTTTATTTACTCTCCTTACATAACGGTCTGTGGCCCTATTTATTACTTCTTTCAGCCTGGACCACTGTCCTTCCACTTCTCGTACGTCCTCCCAGCCCATCAGCTCCTTCCTCAGGTATTCCCCCATTTTATTGAAGTCAGCTCGCTTGAAATCCAGGACTTTGAGTTTAGAGTGGCCGCCCTCCACTTCAGCCGTCCTGAGAAACTGGAGCCCAGTAAGAAAAGAAGGCTGACTGCAAAAGACGTATGTGCACTTGCATACAAGGCACCACCTCCAAAGTTGCTGCCACAGAGCCCAGGAAATGCAGATAGTCCCAAACTCTGGGAGCTGACAGCTCACACAGTCTGTGCTTCTGGCCTTGAAGTTTGGCCATCTGGTCCTCCGGAAGGCAAACCATCCCCTGTGGTGTGTCAAAGTGGACTTCCAGGAACTCTAGGGCTTGGGAATGGAGCAGGTGACTTGACTCGACCTACCTAGCCCAGACCCTACAGAAGGGTAATTATCTGAGTGGTAGTAATTAACTCTGAGTTGACCGAAATCAATCAATCATTCTGAGAAGGGTGAACCCAAATACCTTGATGCCACAAATATGCCGCCACCACTACCATGACCTTGGAAATGGTGTGGGGAGCCATGACCAACCTGAAGGACAGGGCCCAAAACTGATAGTGGTGCCACAGCACAAAGAAGCAAAGGTACCTATTGTGATGATCTACTAATGGGAATGTGCAAATAGGCCTCTGTGAGATCCAAGGAGTTCAAAAATTTACCCAGATGAACCAAGGCAACCACAGATCGAAGAGGCCAAAAAGAACCTTCCTTCTTTAGGATCATGTACTAAATGGAGTAATGCTCACAAACACCACCACCCCCAGCTCGAGAAGATTCTGCAGAGTAAGAGCGACAGCCTGTCACCTTAACTCCAAGCCACAGGGAGACACCATAGAGGCATTGGGAACATGTGGGCTAGCTCCAGGGAACAACCATTTTCAAACTCCTCCAGAACCTACTGGTCTGATGAGATGCAGGCCCACTCATGGTAGAAGATTTTAGTTTGTAAACTGCTTTGCTATGTCTTCAGGAAAGGCAGTATATCAAATAAGAATAAAGAAAAAATTAACAAAAGAAAACCTGCCTCCTACCGGGACCACAAAGTGGCCTGGTGCACCCTAATTGGATAGAACCTGAGCCTCAGGACCTTTTGAGGCTACGAAAGGAACCTGGCCTACCAGCTGCTGAAGTCTGGGCCATCGAGCATCAATGCGCCCCAACGTGGCCAGCCCCCTTAGAGCAACCTCTAGTTGCTGGGTACTGCTGAGAACCTTTATGCCTATGTTCAGGAAGCTGAAGATGCCTAGCTTTACTCATATCCTTCACTAGTTTCTCCATGTCATCTCCAAATAGCAACTGTCCCTGAAAGGGCAGTTGACCGAGAAACTTCTTGGAGGCCACGTCCTCAAACCAATGGTGCAACCACAACCAACGGTGACGTACCACAGAGGAAGCTACAAAGCGAGAAGATAAATGCACCAAATCCTAAAGGACGTCAGCCAGGAAGGCTATGCCCAACTCCAGATGAGAGACCACTGTGGACTCCAGCAACTGCTGCAACCAATGCAGCATATCAGTAGCCAACGTTGCCCCCAAAGATGACAGCCTGTACACTAGACACCACAAAGGCAAACCTGAGCCTAAGCTGCTGATCCATCCACTTCCCATGGAGATCCCTGAGAACTAAACCCCCTTACTCTGCTACAGCGCGTCTACTTTGGGTTACTTCCAGTATTTTTGCAGCTCCTCAGGGGCAAACAAATGCAGGCAAATCTAGGGCACTGGTACCTCTGAAATCCCCATATGGGGACTCCCACTCCACCAACATCATGCGGGAGAGTGCTTTGTGAAGCAGGAAATGCTTCAAGGACCCACCACTCCCTTCAAAAGAGGGCTTCCTTTGGAGGGGTTGGCAATAGGTGCTCTGGAGAGCCCAAGGACTCCAAAACAATGGCAATGAGATGAGAGAGTTCCTCTTGTCTAAAGAGCCTGATCTCTTGTAGGCTGATCCTGTTTAGAATCTGAATCAGAGGGGAGACTTACAGTCTGAGAGACCTTCTGGATCCTCCGGGAGCCACTCCAAGGTGTCTGGAGCCTCAGACGCCATCCAGTCCTACCGCAATGCTAAGCCCTGACAATGGGACCCCAGATGGGGTTCTACCGCTGGGTGAAAGGCCAGCCTCCACCTGTAGGGCTTGCAGAAACTGCACAGAAAGTGCAGTAGGAGAAAAAATGAGACGGGTTCCAACATGGTTGCTATTCCCATCAAGAACATTGGAACCATGGGTCCTGATGCCTCCATGTCCCCTGATTTATTTATTTTGTTACATTTGTACCCCGTGCTTTCCCACTCATGGCAGGCTCAATGCGGCTTACATGGGGCAGTGGAGGGTTAAGTGAGTTGCCCAGAATCACAAGGAGCTGCCTGTGCATGAAGTGGGAATCGAACTCAGTTTCTCAGGACCAAAGTCCACCACCCTAACCACTAGGCCACTCCTCCACTCCACTGATCTTGCCCCTCCCCTAAGACTGTTTCCAAAGTCAAAAACAAGAGGGGCAGACAGAGCCAACAGCTGTGCTCATCTGCTGACTCTTACAGGCAGAGCAGCCTCTGCCAGCAGGCATGTCCGGCCACATGGCTATTGGGCAAAAGCCTGCCTGCTCACTCGAGCAGACCTCAGCATGAGGCTCTGGCATCTCTTCTGTATCTCCCTCCCCACTTCTTCATTTTTTTTACGGCTACAAAGCAGACTGTTGTTTTTTTTTTTTTACTCAATTAGCTTCATTCCTTTAACTAATTAATTAATTTATTTGTTACATTTCTATCCCAAATTTTCCCACTCATTTATAAGCTCAATGTGGCTTACATAGCTCCGGAGAGGCACTTGCGGACTCCGGTGTAGACAAATACAAAGTGATGTTGTGGTAAAACAGTTAGATAAAGCTAATGTGGTATAACCACATTGGGGGATCGTGCAACGGAAAATATGTGTCCTGGTTGAACCGTGCATTAGTTGTGTTGCAGAGATGGGCATTTATGTTTGATTGGTGGGGTATGCCTTTTTAAATAGGTGAGATTTTAGGCCTTTCCGGAAGTTTAGGTGGCCATTCATGTTTTTCAAGATTTCTGGTAAAGCGTTCCACAGTTTTGTGCTAATGTAGGAAAAGTAGGACACATATGTTGATTTGTATTTGAGTCTTTTACATCTTGGGAAGTGCAGATTTAGGTATGTTCTTGCTGATTTTGATGTGTTTCTCGTTGGTAGGTCGATCAAGTCAGACTTGTATTCCGGAGCTAAACCATGGATTATTTTATGAACCAGTGAGCAGATTTTGAAAGTAATTCGTTCTTTGACTGGTAGCCAGTGTAGTTTTTCTCGAAGGGGTTTCGCACTGTCAAATCGGGTTTTTCCAAAGATAAGCCTAGCTGCCGTGTTCTGAGCAGACTGCAGTTTCTTTAAGATTTGCTCTTTGCATCCTGCATTTATTCCGTTGCAGTAGTCCACATAGCTTAGTACCATTGATTGTATCATGTTGCGAAATATTCCCCTCGGGAAGAATTGTTTCACACGTTAATGAGGAAATAAAGTTAAACCAGGCACAGCTAATTAGTTTTGGTGTCTGGGAACTAAAACACCCAGAGTGTTCAGGCAAGAAGGGGAGGGGGAATGGGGACTCACCCCTCTGGCAGAGCCCTGTGGGGCCGAGCCAATGATTGACGCAATGGATGCTAAAAAGCATGACTGGGTGCAGCAGAGCCATGCTTCACACTCCTACGGGTCCAGGTCTCATTACCAGGAACCTGGGGGTAGCCATTAGGCTCAACAACACTGTTCAACCTCAGCCTGCAGAGCAGAGAGCTAGGCCATGGACCAGGAGCACCAGCCTGAACAACCTATCATCTGCTGGAGGGATGAGAAAATACTAGAGTTTTCCACTGTGCACCAGCAGGTTATACTGGTAAGTTCATTGGAAATGATCAGTTTTCTCTACCTCCATCTACTAATAGGAGGGAAAAGACTCTCTCATTCAGGACAGCACAGCCCCAATGACAATGAAGGTAAAATTATGTATAATCATACCTGATAATTTTCTTTCCATTAATCATAGCTGATCAATCCATAGACTGGTGGGTTGTGTCCATCTACCAGCAGGTGGAGATAGAGAGCAAACTTTTGCCTCCCTATACGTGGTCATGTGCTGCCGGAAACTCCTCAGTATGTCGATATCAAAGCTCCATCCACAGGACTCAGCACTTAGAGAATTACACCCACGAAGGGACACTCTGCCCAGCTCACCACCGCCGAAACGGGGGAGGGGAATTAACCCAGCTCATCCCCACACAAGTGGGGGAGGGGAATCCGTCCAGCTCATCCCCGCGGAGCGGGGGAGGGACACCACACCCGCCGATGCGGGGGGATCTGGCTTATCCTGCAACCGCAACCGCGGGAGGAGCTGACTGACCCTAACACCGCCGAAGCGGGAGGGGTACAAAGCTGCCCTACAGCCGCACGAAGCGGGAGGGAGTGCCGGCAGAATTTTAAGTCTCAATCCAGCCCCGTAAAACGGAGGGGAGAGGAATGCAGCAGCTCACTGTAACACAAACTCGTCTTAACTCTTGAAGAATCCAAGTGAAAAACTTGAACACGAAGTCTTTCTGAAGTAACTGAAGACTAAACTTGAACCTGAAATGCAACCAGAATAAAAACAGTACAGATATCTGGGAGGGGCTATGGATTGATCAGCTATGATTAATGGAAAGAAAATTATCAGGTATGATTATACATAATTTTACCTTCCATATCATCAAGCTGATCAATCCATAGACTGGTGGGATGTACCGAAGCAGTACTCACCCAGGGCGGGACATAGAAAATCCCTGACCTCAACACTGAAGCTCCAAACCGGGCCTCCGCCCGTGCGGCCACAGTCAAACGGTAATGCTTGGAGAATGTATGAGCCGAAGCCCAAGTTGCCGCCCTTGCATATCTCTTCCAAGGAACGGATCCGGCCTCTGCCATCGAGGTCGCCTGAGCTCTCGTGGAGTGAGCCTTCAGCTGGATAGGCGGCACCTTCCCTGCTGGCCACATAAGCCGCTGCAATGGCTTCCTTGACCCATCTTGCCACTGTAGGCTTAGCAGCCTGCAGACCCTTACGAGGACCTGCAAACAGGACAAACAGATGATCCGATTTCCGGAAATCATTGGTCACTCCAAGTATCTGATGATGACTCGTCTCACATCCAGATATTTAAGAGCAGAGTAACTCCCTTGGGTAGTCCTCCCTACGAAAGGAAGGGAGACATAGCTGCTGATTCACATGGAAGCGAGAAACAATCTTGGGCAGGAAGGAAGGCCACTAGTGCGAATAGTCACCCCTGCCTCAGTGAACTGTAGAAAAGGCTCTCGACATGAGAGCGCCTGGAGCTCGGAAACTCTTCTGGCTGAAGAGATAGCCACCAAAAAGACTGCTTTCAACGTCAGTTCTCTTCAGAGATGCCCTTGACAAGGGTTCAACGGCGGCTTCTGCAATGCTCTTAGCACCAGGTTGAGATTCCACGCAGGCACCACTGAGTGCAGAGGATTGGGCGCAGGTGATTAACCCCCTTGAGAAAGCGCACCAACATCTGGCTGCGAAGCCAGGGAAGCACCTTCAGGCGGCCCCTGAAGCAACGCAGAGCCGCTACCTGGACCCTTAAGGGAACTGAGCGACAGGCCTTTGTCCAGACCTTCTTGCAGGAACGCCAACACTGAAGAAATTGGAGCAGTGAAAGGAGAAAGAGAGCCTGCTTCACACCACGCTGCAAAGATACGCCAAACCCTGGCGTAAGAAGTAGAAGTAGAGCGTTTCCTCGCTCTCAGCATAGTGGCGATGACCTGTCTGAGAAGCCCTTCTTCCTCAGACGCTGCCGGCTCAATAGCCAGGCCCGTAAGACCAAAGGGGGAGGGATCCTACCATCACCACGGGACCCTGATGTAACAGGCCCTGCTCCACTGGCAGCCGCAGAGGATCGTCGACTGAGAGCCTGATCAAGTCCGCATACCAGGAACGCCTGGCCAATCCGGACCCACCAGGATTATCCTGCCGGATGCTTTGCCACCCGGTCTAGTACCCTGCCCAACATGGGCCAGGGCGGGAACACATAGAGAAGCTCTTGTGTCGGCCATTGTTGGAGAAGAGCATCTACTCCCAGGGATCGAGGGTCCCATCCTCTGCTGAAAAAAGCGCGGCACTGGCAATTGGTCCGATGACGCCATCAGATCTAGGCTCGGCTGGCCCCAGCGCTTTGTGAGTCCAAGACGCTCTGAGCAGATAGCTGCCACTCTCCGGGCTCCAAGGTATGGCGACTGAGAAAGCCGCCTTGAACTTCATGACTCCGGCAATGTGGGCCGCTGACAGCTGTTCCAGGTTCGCTTCCGCCCACTGGCATAGACTCATAGCTTCCTTGGCTAGAGGGGCGCTCTTGGTACCATCCCTGGCGGTTGACATAGGCCACAGCCGTGGCATTGTCCGACAGGACCCGTACAGGCTTCAACACCAGTACCGGGATGAACTCCAAAAGCGCCAACCGAATGGCTCTGAGTTCCAGGAGGTTGGATAGACCACTTTGCCTCTGCAGGAGACCAGAGCCCCTGCGCTGTCCTTCCCAAGCGTGGGCTCCCCAGCCCGATAACGAGGCGTCCGTCGTGACGACATCCACTCTGGGGACACCAAGAGCATTCCCGCAGACAACTTGCCTGTCTGCATCCACCCAGCTCAGCGCCTTGCGCACTGCTGGATCAAAGGGAAGACGCCCGCATAATCCTCCGACATCGGAGTCCAGCGCTGCAGCAGAGAGTGTTGTAGTGGTCTCATATGAGCCCTGGCCCGAGGGCACTACTTCCAATCGTGGCCGTCATAGAGGCCCAACAGCTGCACATAGTCCCAAGCCCGAAGAGGAGAGTCTACTAGGAACTGGTCCACCCTGAGCCTGAAGCTGACAATTCCGATTGTCTGGCAGGAAACACTCTGCCCACTTGGGTGTCGAATCGAACTACCAGATACTCCAGGGACTGAGTCGGGCGCAGCTGGCTCTTCTCCCAGTTGATGATCCATCCCAGGGACTCAAAAGAGCACCTACCCGGTCCACAGCTTTGCCGCACTCTGCATAAGAGGGGGGCTCGGACTCAACCAGTCGTCCAGATAAGGATGGACTTGTACTCCTTCCTTTCGCAGGAAGGCCGCTATGACCACCATTACCTTGGAAAAGGTCCGCGGAGCAGTAGCCAACCCGAACGGGAGGGTTCTGAACTGGAAGTGTCGGCCCAGGACTGCAAAACGCAGAAAGCGTTGATGAGGAGGCCAGATGGGAATATACAGGTACGCTTCCTTGATGTCCAAGGATGCCAGGTACTCCCCTGCCTTCACTGCCGCTATAACAGAGCGGAGAGTCTCCATGCGAAAGTGCCGCACTTTCAAGGCCCGATTGACCCCTTTGAGGTCGAGGATAGGCCGGACAGAACCTCCTTTCTTTGGTACCACAAAGTAAATGGAGTAACGCCCCTTGCCAAGCTGACTTTCTGGCACCGGAACGACCGCACCCAGGCGGATCAGATTGTCCAAAGTCTGCTGCACTGCCACAGCTTTGACCGGAGACTTGCAGGGAGAGAGTACAAACCCGTCTCTTAAGGGTCGGCAGAACTCTAGCTTGTAGCCGGCTCTGATGACTTCCAGCACCCAAGCGTCTGAAGTTATTGTGGTCCACTCGCCCAGAAACGAGGACAGCCGTCCTCCAATCTGCACTGGGGCGTGGACCAAACCCCGTCATTGGGTACGAGACCCTGGGGGAGGACCGGAGGGAGCACCTCCGGGACGGCGGTCTCTGCGAAGGATGCTGCTTGGGGGAGAAATTCCCTCTTAAAGGAAGAGGGGGCAGAAGCACCCAGACCTGCGCCCGGGCGGGTACCGACGGGCTTCCTGAAACCGTCCTCTGGAGGGTACCAGGACGAGCAACTAGCCCGAGCCCTGACCTCCGGTAACTTCTGCCCTTAGACGTGCCGAGATCGGTCACGATTTTGTCCAGCCGACCCCAAAGAGCAGCTTGCCTTTAAAAGGCAATCTAGCCAGGCGGGATTTTGAGGCGTGGTCAGCAGACCAATGTTTCAGCCAAAGCCACCGCCGCGCAGAGACAGTCTGAGCCATGCCTTTAGCTGAGGCTCTCAAGACATCATACAGCAAGTCTGCCAAATAGGCTAAGCCCGATTCCAGGGCTGGCCAATCATCCCTCAAGGAATGATCCGAGGGGGAAGCCCGCTGCACCATAGTCAGGCACGCCCTGGCCACATAGGAGCCGCAACTGAGCCTGCAAACTTAAAGCAGCCGCCTCAAAGGACGACCTTAAGGCCGCCTCCAATCTCCTGTCTTGGGCGTCCTTTAGGGCCGTGCCACCTTCCACCGGCAATGCCGTTTTCTTAGTCACCGACAGTGATTAAAGAATCCACGGTAGGCCACAGATAGGCCTCACGTTCACCTCACAGCCCAAAGGATAGAGGCGGGACATAGCCCTACACTTTAAGGCTCGCCTTCTGGGGCATCATCCCATTGAGCCGAAATTAAGGTGTGCATGGCATCATGCACGTGGAAGGTTCTAGGCGGGCGCTTCGTCCCCAGCATAATGGCAGAGCCAACAGGGGCTGAGGGAGAGACGTCCTCCGGAGCGGATATCTTCAAAGTGTCCAGCCTGTAACACCAGGTTGGGCAAATCCTCTGGGCGAAAACAAGCCGCGCTGCAGAGGGGTCAATCCGCTCCATCCGAGCGGGGATCCGTCTCCTCCAAGGAATCCGCAAAGGACGTTGGGAGACCTCAGACACGCTGCCTCATCTACATCGGAGGAGACAAATTCCTCCAAGGCTGGAATCAACCCGAGGGCGTCTACCTCTGGGAACCTCAACCTCTTACCAGAGGAGGGAGCGGGGGCAGTGTGTGCATGAGGAAGGCCCGATGCAGCAGCAAAACAACTCGGGGGAGAACCCCCCAGACTGTGCACTTCCGCAGCCTGGGCAACAGCCCCTAGGCGCGCTCTCAACGGCGCTCGCAACAGCGGGGGAGAGGACATGCTGCGCATCCAAAATGGCGTTCCGGCGCGAAAACTCTGCGAAGGAGGCCCGGCCGCGGGGAGAACGGCTCTTAACTTTAGCCGCTTCTGTGCCGTCGCCCAAATATTAAGGGCGTTCATGGCATTAATGTCTCCAACCTCAAGGGCGGCCCAAGAAGAAGCCGTCCGAGCCGCGTGGCCGGCCAAGATGGCGGAGGCGAGGAGCGGGGGATTGGGCGTTTATGGCGGGAAAAACCGCCACGCCGGAGGAAGGACCGGGGACATGCATCGGTCGCGAAACTGTCACCCACCAAGGGCGAATCAGGCTTGAAGACCCCCGCATCCCCTCTAGAAGCGCTCGAGCGACCCGGGGAGCGACCCTTTGCGCCCTCGCCCTCCGACGCCAATGTGCCACGAGGAGAAGAATCGGGGAACCCCCTGCCCGCTATAAAAGGTAAAATTACCTGCTGTCCGCCTCCGAGTTGTAACGACCTGGTGTCTCAGTGAGTAGCTGCAATAGACGCTTAAATAACGTCGAAATAAACGCCTTTTAAGGCCGTTCAAATTTTTTTTTTTTTTTTTTTTTTTTTAACGGAGCCAGCGGGAGGGGGGAGAAAGGAGGGACCTGGCACCACCCAGGTTTGCACTTGCTCAAAAGAGCCCCTCAACCCCAGGCACTCAACAAAACCTAAAAATTAGGCTTGGAGGCCTAGGGCCAGAGCTGCTGCTGTGTGTGACCACAACACTGCTGAGATAGAGAACATACTGAGGAGTTTCCGGCAGCACATGACCACGTATAGGGAGGCAAAAGTTTGCCTCTCTATCTCCACCTGCTGGTAGATTGGACACAACCCACCAGTCTATGGATTGATCAGCTTGATGATTATGGAACAAATATTAACTCAAACATCTTAAGCAAGCAACTCCCATACCCTGAACTGTACCCTGGGTTCAAGGCAAAGCATCTCTCATGCACCAAATACCGTTCATTCACCTCCAATCTACTTATACATTCACCTCTCAACACCTTGTACCATGGATTCCACATTTCCATGCTTTCATCGCTCTTCCAGTGATCTTGTATGCAAGCACATATTTGTGTGGAGGTGTAGCCTATGTTAGTGCAGCAGCCTGAGAACCTGGGGAATTAGGTTCAATTCCCACTGCAGCATCTTGTGACTCTGGGCAAATTACTTACTCTCCACTGCCTCAGATACAAATGACTACCTATATATATGATATGTAAACTGCTTTGATTGTAATCACGGAAAGGCAGTATATCAAATCCCAGGAGGAGTAGCCTAGTGGTTAGTGCAGTGGACTTTGGTCCTGGGAAACTGAGTTTGATTCCATTTGCAGCTCCTTGTGACTCTGGGCAAGTTACTTAACCCTCCTTTGCCCCTGGTACAGAATAAGTACCTGAATATATGTAAACCGCTTTGAATGTAGTTGCAAAAACCTCAGAAAGACAGTATATCAAGTCCCATTCCCCCCTTCCCCTTTCAAACTTTGGGGTTCTTCCAATTAGCAGGAAGGGTTCCTTACTGCCAAAAAACAAGGTGTTTTTTTGGAAGCTGAGCTTTTATCCCCATGTCCAGCTTGGAAGGCATATGCAAGAGTAGGTAAACTTACAAGTCCATGGTCTTAGCTATATAAACAAGGGCTTTGGTTTTCTTCTTAAATTTACTCCCAGTCATACTGGACAAGTGGGCAGAATCCCAGAAAATATGATAATATGCGTAATGGTTACACAACCTCCAACACAAGTTATTCAAGGTACTCTTCACTGCCTTCAACCTGGCTGCTGTCATGTAGCCCCTAGTGAGAATTTTATGCTGGAGAGTTGGGAATTCCTAAAAAAGCACTACAAGCCTGAAAGCTAAGTTTTTCTAAATCTATGTATTTTCAGATTTTTGAGTTTGATTTGATTCATAGATTCTATACTGCTGGCTTGCGTAATCTATACTATACTGGAAAAAAGGGGGGGGGGGGGACTTCTTTCCTCTCACTTGCAGCGTTGCTTGCTGCTATAATTTGCTATATTTCTATCCTCCAGCTGACTTTATAGGATCCCTGGAGAGAAATTTAGGACAGTATGTTTCTAGACATTTAAACTAGAGAGTGGGGGGTGACAAAAGGAAGCAAGTGAATTCAGAAAGTCACCCCCAGGAAAAACATGATGGCCTGTAGGAAAAGTAATGTTATTATAGAAAACCAGGCCAAAAGTAAAAGGTTTCAAGATTTATAAGCCCTGATGTTTGAGGAAAGACCTTGGATATTGTTAGCCATTACAAAGGTATGGTTCAATGATTTTCAGGAATGGATGCGAAGCTATAATCTTTTTAGGAAGGATAGGGGAGGTCCAAAATGGTGAAGTAGCACTGTATGTAAAAAATTAATATTAGAGCAGCAGAAATGCAGGGAATTTGGGGAAAGGAAGCAGCTATATGGATTGTCCTGGAAAGAGAAGCTGGAACGTGTATCTAGACGGGTTGTTATCTACAGACTTCCAGCACAAATGGAGAAGCTGGACCAAGGAATCTGATCAAGATACCATAAACTTGGTTCTGTTTGCTGTGAGATTTCTACTTGTTTGATGGGATTGGAATGTCCCATCAGCAGAACTGGAAAGAGCAGAGAGATTATGGATGCCTGTCAAACTGCTTTCTCAGATAAATGGTGGAAGTAACCATGAGGGAAGGGTCAACACTGGATCTAGTGCTCACAAATGGAGGAAGGTTTCCAATGTCTGGGTGGGTTCCCACCTTAGGCATTTGTGATCATCACAACAATATGGTTTGATACAAGAGCAAAAGCGGAGTGCAGGTACACAAAACTCAAAGTACTGGATTTCAGACATGCTTGATTTAGTAAAATTGGAGAATACCTGAAGAAGGAGCTGATGGCATGGTTAGGCATAAGAGAAGTAGAAGGGAAATGGTTCCAATCTGAAAACTGCTATAAACATGGCAACAGATCTTTATAAAAGAAAGTAAACAAAACATGAGAAACAAGAAGCCTATATATTTCTCCAAACAAATGCCCGAAAAAAAAATAAGGGCAAAAGAGACTGCGTTCAAGAAATACAGAAGAATGCAACAAGAGGATCATGGAAAAGATTACTAGATTAAACTAAAAAAACAAAGAGGGAAATATGGCTAACAAAAGCACTGGTGGATGAAAAAAATTGCAAAAGATGTAAAGAGAAGTGACAAGACCTTTTTCAGGTATATTAGGGAAAGAAGAAAAGCTAGGAATGGAATTGTACGACTGAAAGATGCTGAGAACAGCCACATGAAGAGTATACTAAACAAATGCTTCTCTTTGGTCTTTACAGAAGAAAATCCTGAAGAAGGACTGGTTGGCTGCCCAGAGTATATCTGGGAATGGAGTAGATATTGTCATTGTTCACAGAAGAAAACATTTATAAACAACTTGAAAATCTGAAAATGGACAAAGCTATGGGGCCAGATGGGATACATCTCAAGATACTGAGGAAGCTTAGAGAAATCTTTAGCAGGACCTCTTTAAGATTTATTTAATAGATTTTTAGAGACCTGAGAAGTTTTGTGGGATTGGAGGCTTTCTTCACAACAGCAGGAACAGAGAAGAAGTGGGGAAACTACAGGACAGTAATCTTGACATCGGTGGCAGGAAAAATAATGGAGTCACTGCTGAAGGAAAAGATAGTTAACTTTCTAGAATCCAGTGGGTTACATGTTCTGAGGCAACATGGCTTTACCAAAGGAAAATCCTGAAAAACAAAATTTGATTGATTTCTTTGACTCGGTGACCAAAGAACTGGATCAAGGACATGTGCTTGATGTAATCTCCTTGGATTTCAGCAAAACCTTTAATACAGTTCCTCAGAAGAAAGTCTTGTATAAGCTGAGAGGGCTGAACTTAGAACCCAAAATGTTGACCTGAATTGGAAACTGGCCGTCAGGTGACAGAGGATGGTGATAAATGTAGGTCACTTAGAGGAAAGCAAGGTGGAGTACCTCAGGGATCGGTACTGGGGCTGAAGGGTTAGAAGGAAAAGCTTGTCTTTTTGCTGATGACACAAAGATAGCTAACAGAGTGGATATGCCGGAGAGAGTAGAAACCAAAAATTAGAAGAATGGTCAAAGGTCTGGCAGATAAAATTTAATGTGAAGAAATGCAGAGTGATGCACTTGGGATGCAGAAATCCAAAGGAGATGTAAGAGATAGGAAAGAGAGATTGATCAGTACATCTCAGGAGAGGGACCTTGGGATGATGATTTCTGAGGATAGCAAGGTGACAAAACAATGCGATAAGGCGGGTGGCCACAGCCAGAAAGATGTTGGAGTGCATAGAGATGGGTATAACCAGCAGAAGAAAGGGGGGTGTTGGTGCCCCTATACAAGTCATTGGTGAGGCCCCACTTGGAGTATTGTGTTGCGTTTTGGAGGCTGCATTTTGCTAAGGAAGTAAAAAAACTTGATGTGGTTCAGAGTAAAATGACGAAAATGATATAGGGTTTGTGCCACAAGACATATGAAAAGCAACTTGATGACATGAAGATGCACACTTGGGAGGAAAGGAGAGAAAGGGGTGATATGATACAGACATTCAAATATTTGAAAAGTATTAATATACAAACAAACCTTTTCTCTATAAAGGCAGAGACAGAGAAGAGGTGGAGTGTTCTCTCAGTGATGGGAAAAATAATGGAGATACTGTTGAAGGAAAGTGTGGAGGAGTTTTGTTGAGGACGTCCTCGCAAAATGTCCTGATGGAGGGGCGGGGAAACCCGTATTATCGAAACAAGATGGACGTCCATCACTTGTTTCAATAATACGGTCATGGATGTCCAAATCTTGAAATTTTGGTCGTCCTTAGAGATGGTCGTCCCTAGACTTGGTCGTTTCTGATTTTCGGCGATAATGGAAACCAAGTACGCCCATCTCAGAAACAACAAAATACAAGCCCTTTGGTTGTGGGAGGAGCCAGCATTTGTAGTGCACTGGTCCCCCTTACATGCCAGGACACCAACCGGGCACCCTAGGGAGCACTGCAGTGGACTTCATAAAATGCTCCCAGGAACATAGCTCCCTTACCTTGTCTGTTGAGCCCCCCAAACTCCCCCTAAAACCCACTACCCACAACTGTACACCACTACCATAGCTCTTATGGGTGAAGGGGGGCACCTAGATGTGGGTACAGTGGGTTTCTGGTGGGTTTTGGAGAGCTCGCTGTTTCCTCCACAAACGTAACAGGTAGGGAGGGGAATGGGCCTGGGTCCACCTGCCTGAAGTGCACTGCACCCACTAAAACTGCTCCAGGTACCTGTATACTGCTGTGATGGACCTGAGTATGACATCTGAGGCTGGCATAGAAGCTGGCAAAAAATATTTTTAAATATATTTTTTTTGAGGGTGGGAGGGGGTTAATGACCACTGGGGAAGTAAGAGGAGTTTATCCCCAATTCTCTCCGGTGGTCATCTGGTCATTTCATCCACCTTTTTGTGCCTTGGACACCCTTTTTTTTTTCCATTATGGGTCGAGGACGTCCATGTGTTCGGCTCACCCAAGTCCCGCTTTCGCTACGCCTCCGATATGCCCCCTTGAACTTTGGCCGTCTCTGTGACGGAAAGCAGTTTGGGATGTCCAAAATCGATTTTCGATTATACCGATTTGGACGACCCTGTGAGAAGGACGCCCATCTTCCGATTTGTGTCGAAAGATGGGCGTCATTCTCTTTTGAAAATGAGCCCAATAGTTAACTTTCTACAATCCAGTGGGTTACAAGATTTGAGGCAACATGGCTTTATCAAAGGCAAATTGTGTCAAATGACATGAGTAACGTAGTAAATGACAGCAGATAAAGACCTGCATATTCCTTCCAGTCTACCCAAGGTGCCCAAAACCTCACAGGAAACTCATAAATTACCTGAGCAGCTTGGGGATGGGACTTGAGTTGGTAAACTGGATCAGAAATTGATTGACTCACAGGTGACAGAAGGTAGTAGTAAACAGAAATCACACAGGGCACAATGCACAATGTTTACCATGCTGTTAACGTTTGCTTTAGAGTGTCTCTAGCCAGTCTAAAGCAACATTATTTAGCAAGTAATGCATAAAGGGGTTTTCCGTGGCTCTAACTTGTGCTGTTAGCAGCCATCAAGAACCCCTTGCAAATGAGCTCATTAATAATGAGCATCGGGAGATGCACAGCTCCAGGGGTGCCTAGCTCTAATGAGCTAATTTATGGCTGCTCTGGAGCTGTCAGAAGGAGGGAAGCAGAAGCAGACAGCTGCAAAGGCTGCCTGTTTGTACTCCCCTACCTCTCACCTCTGTGACTGCCCCCCTCCCTCCCCCCCCCCCCCCCCCCCGCACCAAGCAAAGATGGCCCTATGGCCTAGGGACCCCCCCCTCCCCCGCACCAACATCAATTGCCATGGTGGCCTAGTGACCCCCCCTCCCTGCACCACCCTGACCCACCTTAAAAGATTATAGACAGGAGAGCATGAGCAATACCTCCCACCCTCCTAACTCTGGGCCCCAGTTCTTCCAAAATGGCTGGTGCAATCTGAGATGCACTGGGGAGGGCCTTATAAGGATACATCAGACTGGGCTGGGCTCCATCATTTTGGAAGCAGCGGGGATCCAAGGCAGGAGGTGTTGCTCCCACCCTCTTGCCTCCAACCTTTTAAGAAGGGTACGGAGAGAAGGGGATGGGTCAGGAGAGTGCGGGGGATCACTAGGCCACCAGAGCCATTGATGCTTAGTGTGGGTGGTCAGGGTTGGATGCAGGTGTGCATCGGGAGCCGTCAAATGCATTTGACAGCTTGGACTCACAAACAGCAACCGATGCACAAAGAGGGATCCATGCATCTCATTTGCATGCGATCACCTGTGTGTATCACTTGCTGTTTGCGGCTCGCTAAATTTTACAGCTACCTGTGTGCATCGAGCCCTCAAAGACAATAAAGGTGAATAATGGAGGGCCTCAGGGATTGGTACTGGGCTGATTCTATTCAATATATTTATGAGCAACATTGCCGAAGGGTTAGAAGGAAAAGTTTGTCTTTTTGCAGATGAGATAAACATTTTCAACAGAGTGGCCAACCAGTGGTAGTATGCAACATTAAAAGTGATGTACAAAAATTAGAATGGTTTAATATTTGGCAGTTATAGAAATTCAAAGGGGCTGTATGTGATAGGGGGCTGATATACATGGACCAGGAAAAGGACCATAGACAGCTTGGTTGGTCGTTCTGTATATATTCAGATAATGTACAGTTGATTATTCCAATGAAGGATAATGATACCTTGTGAGGCACCAGATTTGCTCAGTGTTAGAGAGTATACTTGATCGGTTTAAGTTGAATGGTCTAGTAGTGAATATGGATAAAACAGAGCTATTGAGCATCAATAAATCGGAAGCCTTTCCATGTAAATTGGATTTGATGCTATGTGGAATAAACATAGAAACCATTGTAGAGAGCGTGAGAGATTTATGTGTTTTGATCTCTCCTGGTTTTGATTTTGTAACCCATGTTCAGCGATTAAGGCAGCTTATGAAAAGACTGTCCTAACTTTATTCAGGCAATTACCCAGGCCCTGGTCTGAATATCATCCGGCACCTGGATAAATGTCAACAGCCGCTAATGACCAGATATTCAATGCCAGTGCCCAGATTAGGCCCGGCCGTGATTATTAAGATCTAATTCAGCCCACAGCTGTCGCAGGCTTTAAACCTGCTGACCACTGTAGGCTAAATTTTGGCATCTTATGTTATGTTCCATCTATTTCATAAAGGCAACATATGTGTCTTTATAAAATTACTGTGAGGAAAGCAGATGTAAATATATGCATGTATGTGCCAGTAAGAATTAGTGCCAAATATGTGTATTTTATAGAATATGTGCACAAGAGCTAATCTTGTGCCTGATCTGCCCCTGGGAATGGCTACAGGTATATCATTTTAAATGAGGACTCTGTGCCTGCCTGTACACATGTATACACAGGGGCAGACTGACAGTGATCTGGGCACCGGTGCAGAGGGGGGGGGGTCATTGGGCCCCCCATGCCGCTACCGTCCCCACCTTTATTTCCAGTGCCCCCAGCCCCCTGCCTTTATTTCCAGTAATCCCCCTTTGCACACTACAGCCCCCTGGGCCTAGCTAATGGCCTTGTTGCCTCTTCGGGGGCAGGAAAGAACCCCACTCTTTCCTGCCCACCATCACTGCTCTATCAGGCACCGCCACTTCTTAATGGTTTCCGAGACTCCCTGCGGCAATCTCATGGCTCTTGGCAGCCATTTTTAAGACGCAGCAGTGCCAGACACAGCAGCAGCAGTGGGCAGGAAAGAGCAGAGTTCTTTCCTGCCTCCGAAGAGGCCACTAGATCACCAGGGCCCTTCAAAGTAGGCCAGGGTAGGGCCCACTGAGGCGCAGGAGGGGGAAGAGAGCCTCTGGGCCCCCCCCCCCCCAGAGCCTTTGGGCCCTCAGGCTCTGCCCAGTGGTCCATATAGTCAGTCCACCCCTGTGTATACATCAGGTCATTTTTTAACTGACTATTTAAGAATGTAAAAATCTGTTCTACATGTTTAAGCCCTCCATAAAATTACCCCCAAAATGTTTGGAGAGACTGGAAATAAGGAAACAGGCTGTGCTATAAATAATACTGAACAAATAATACTGAACAAATTTATACATTTTAAGTGCAAATAGGTTTTCTAGATCAGAAAAGAGATATCCAAATCAGGCCATTCACAATTTCCAGGGTATTTTATCACTCACTGAATTTTGTGAAATACATATAAGGACACAGGACAAGCACATGTATTTGGCAGCACATGTAGCAGGAAAAGCCATTTTACAAAAACCACATTCAGAAAAAAAGAGCATCACTCAGGGCCTTGTCTATATAAGTGGCAGATTTTGCTATTTAAACCTGTAAGTCCTGGATTTTGTAAATTTCCATCTCCAGGGGGAGCCAATGAAAGAGCCAAGTTCCAAAGCTCAATTTTTTATTCTTTTCAGCCCAACAGAAGTTGGAAAGGATTATACAAAAGGGGTTGAGCAATGTCTGTCCATCTGTCTGGGAGGAAAATAACTATTGAAAATTTAATGGATTTGGATAATATTTGGAATTCCAGAAAAAACAGTGAAAAGACACAGTGTTCAAAAATGGGCCAAATTAGACCAAGGATGTCAAAGAAATAAGCCCCCCCCCCCCCCCCCAAAAAAAAGTCTCAATATATTTGTGTGAGAGATGCAGTTCCAGCTTCTCCAGTACAGAAAATTAGGGCCGTAAGCCCAATGTGGTATTACCACTCACCATAAAGGAAGTACCGCCGGGCTACCACACCAGCCCAGCAGTACTTCCCACCCCCAGCAAACTGTCATATCCAGCACTATAAAAATTATTTCTTTGTAGCGCCGGTGTGTACCCGGCAGTTAATCGGGCAGTGCCACATGCTGCCCGGTTACCGCCCAGGTTAGCATGGGAGCCCTTACCACCACCTCAGTGGGTGGCAGCAAGCGCTTGCACCATTTCTTAAAAAAGAAAGACTACCTTTTTACTGCTATGTAAAACATTTTGGCGCAGTTTGGAAAAGGGGCCCCTTAGATAGTGAAAATCAGCAGTTAGGTGATTGCTCCTTTCAAACTACCTCTCCCTGCTCTCTACACTCCCAATCCACAAACTGCCCCCCCACCCCCTAATACTACCCACCCAACATTTGCCCCAGTCACAGAACTACCCCACCCAGTAAATGCCCTACACTCCATTAGCTGTCCTCAAACATCTCACCCCCCCCCCCCACCCCCCCCCCCCCCCCCCCCCGGCAATTTTCCCCACTACTTTGCAAATTACCCCACCCTCAAAACTACCCTCTGCAAACTGCCCCTACCATCAAAAACTCTAACCCTGTAACTTCTTCACCATCTTGCAAACTGTACCCATACCCAAAAACTACCCCCCTGTAGCTGCTGTGGCTCACTCCAGACTGTACCTACTTCCCAAAGTTACCGCTCTACAACTTCCACAACACACCCATCTGCCCCCTCCACAGATACAACACATGCACAGCATATACACGAGATACACACATATTATTTCTTACCCCTAATCCATATTTCATCATCTTTGCCGTTGATTTTACTGTGAAAACTACTGACAATCAGGCAGTTTTCTTATTGGTTGCTATGTGTATAGCCCAATTGGCTAACTTTGCACATACTTTAAAGGATAATTTCTGCTTTTCTCTTAACTCTCTTGCACGGCCTCCTTGTCCATTTTGACATTTCTTCTCTCTCCATGTCCACCATCCATCCATAAATGCCAATGGAGATTTTTTTTTGTTTGCTATAGGCATTTTCTGTGGAGAAATAGAAAATTCACACCCCTTGAAATCTGTGTGTTCTGCATGAATACATGTATAAGTATCACCTTTTCTAAAAGTAGTGCTTTTTAAACATGTAAATCTTCTACAATCATCTCCTTCTTGAGTAGCTTTCTGGAGTTAACATTTCTTTTCTCAGATCAGGTAAAGAAACTGCCACTGGTGTTCTTCAAATGCTCTAACTTTCTCCAGGTTCATGCATAGGAGCCAACTTTTCAAAATGATTGGGGATACTGAATTTTTTTTTCAGGTGGTGCATTTCCCCCCTCCTCTCCTCCCCCCTTCTCCCCTCCCTCTCCCCCTCTGCCCTCTCTCCCTCCTCTCCCCGAGTTCCAGGCCCCCCTCCCTCTCCTCCGAATTCCAGGCCCCCCTCTCCCTCTCCTCCAAGTGCCAGTCTGACCCCAGCCCGACCTCTTCTCCCACAACAGACCTCCGCCCTCGCCTTCCTGTGTGCCGCCCAGAATTTAAAACTCATCTTACCTCAGGGTCCCAGCGACAGCAGTGAAAGGCTAGTAAGCTCGGTGCTTCAGCCTTCCCTTCTCTCTCAGCTCTGGTCCCACCCACATTTCCTGTTTCCGCAAGGGCGGGACCAGAGCTGAGAGAGAAGGGAAGGCTGAAGCGCTGAGCCTGTTCACCTTTCACTGCTGCTGCCGGGACCCCAAGGTAAGATGAGTTTTAAATTCTGGGCAGCACATAGGAAAGCGAGGGCGGAGGACTGTTGAGGAAGAAGAGGGCGGGCACTGGGCAGGTTGGGCTGACTGGAAAAGGAACATCTGGCGGGCAAAATATTAGGGGTGCTCGAGCACCCACGGAGTTGGCACCTATGGGTTCATGTATCATTCCTGTTTAAAGCAGCTTTGAATTTTAAGCATTCACTTTCATTTTCTCTTGCTCTTCTCTTTTTCAGTGCAAAGTTGTCCACCGAACATGCGTTATAACCCATGTGGCACGAGCTGCCCCGAAACCTGTGCCAGCAGTACAACTATGTGCAACATGATGTGTGTGGCAGGCTGCGTCTGCCAAGAGGGTTATGTGCGGAGATGTGATAAAAATGACGTGTGTGTACCTAAGAGCGAGTGTTACATCGGAATGTGTTCAAACAAAAGCCCTTGCAAACCTTGCCCTCCAGGTTCAATGTGTCCAGCAGTGTGTTTGCCTCCTGACTACTAAATGTTTTTGCTGTTGCTGGCAGTGGATTTCCTGGGCTGTTGTCTGATTTCTATTTAGCTGATGCCTCTCTACCTAGTTCTCAACAGAAAGCCATCATGCACCACATTGTTTTATGGTTCCCATCAGTCTTCCTATACTGATCTCTTAACCCCTTATCAGAACTGACTTTCAAGGTAGCCTACTGTATGTTATTCAGGTTAACCTAGTTCTTAGAACCAGTTTAGATATATATTCATGACTGCTATTTAGAAACAGTTTGGGGCCTTGAAACCTGGAATGGAGAATCACTATCTTACAGTGATAGACAATTCCTCTTATCAAATGTATTAGTAAATCAGCCTGGTTTGCAGCCCTGAAGGCTAGCCACAATGAATATGTATCGGATATATCTGCATACATGGGATCTAAGCAACATATTTGTTCAGTATGACTACCATAAACCTCTAGCTGGTTTGCTGCTTCAATGATTAGGGTTCTACAGTCCAGTCTTAGATTTCAGGCCAGTCTTAAGTGTTAGGCAAAATTAGGGTAAAATGTGCATGAAGCCTGCAGTCCTGTTTCCAGAATGATTTTCAAATAGGGTCTCATGTGTCTGCAGTTTGATGTGTTGAAAGTGCTTTAAGAGAATAAATTCCACAGAAAATACAGGCAAATGAATCTTGTATGGAAACATTGGAGCTTCTCCCAAAGGTACTACCAAAATATGCTTCCAGCTCAGCTCCTGAAATGTTTGCGACCTTGTTCAATGTCCTCCTAAATAAACTGCCATATATTTGTCTACATTCTTCTTGTATGAAACCAAGTGTGAAATGTGATGTGGGAAATATAATTCACACTGTACTGAGGGAGCAATACAACAAACCAGATTTTATTTCACTGCAACTGAATTTCTAACTATTTAGTCCATTCACTGTACTGTACTTTGTTCACTGTTAGTTTCATTAAAGTGCCAGCATACACAGAACAATATAATCACAAAGCAATAATTATTTCCAATGTACAATCTGGCCACAAAATAAACTGAAGGAAGAGTAGGGGCTCATTTTCAAAACTAAAAAAAGAAGTCCAAACAATATCATAAGGTGATGGATGCTTTTCTCTCAAAACATCCAAATTGCAATTTTTAGTTCAGAATCTTTTTTATTGAAAACTTTTTCACCATTACAAATGAAATGTAACATTCAAATACAATATTGGAGCAATATTCATATTCAAGTATCAAAGATAATACCATCAAATTCAATTCTCATTTGCAATAATAGAGAAGAGGAAAATCCTGTACATTGGGAAGAAAGGTTGGTTATGTTGAACTTGCCAAAATACAACTGCTGATGTGAAGTACTAGTGGAATATTTATGAGCGATGAACCAATCTATACCAACAGTATCTATAAAAGCTTATTAACTGACAAAATATGCAAGCGTATATATCAACAGTACAGAGTTATTGAAATTATAAAGACTGTACATTTTCACAGAGAAGAAATATTGGTTCCCAAATTTTAAGAAAATGGCCAACTCTATTAGCCTTTTCTGCTATTTTGGCCTCATATTTGTAAGTAAGGACATATGGAATTCCACAGTATGTAAAGGAAAGTTTACTATTATCCTTCCATTCTCGTAATATGTCTTTCAAGGCAATTGATAATATCAAATAGTTTGCATTGTTCCACTGATAAGACCTTCCAATACAGGTAGAGCAAAGATTAATTTGTTGGTAAGAAATGGAAAGTTAACATTCAATACAGATGAGATTCTATCCCATATATGATTCCAGTACATATGTAGATTGGACAGGAAAGTAACATATGTTCCGTTGAACCAACATCTGAGTTGCAAGACCAACATAAATTGGATAATTTATGATCAATTCTATGTTTTCTAACTGGGGACCACATTGATCTACTGCATTGTAAAAAATAAAAATTGTAAAATTGGAGCAGAGGTGAGGGGCATATTTATTTTAGTCCAAAATTAAGACCACTGTTTCAGTTAGAGAAACAGATAATTCAGTCTGAAGTATATTCTGGAATGTATTATTATTATATCCAACATTAGATAGAAGGATATTGTAATAGCGAGGTGCTGAATTATCCACAGCAAAGGCTTTAGATAGAATGTTATATATTTCAGGTGATTTAAATGATGTGTTTTTTCCTACTAAAGCTGTGGACAGTGCAGACTTAAATTGAAGGTATTTAAAAAATTGATTGTTAGGTAAAGAGAAGTGTACCTGTAATGCACTTAAAAGTAAAATATCATATCACTACTACTACTTATCATTTCTATAGCGCTATTAGATGTACGCAGCACTGTACACTTGAACATGAAGAGACAGTCCCTGCTCGTCAGAGCTTACAATCTAATTAGGACAGACAAACAGGTCAAACGAGATAAGGGAATATTAAAATGAGGATGATAAAATAAGGGTTCTGAACAACTGAACAAGGGTTAGGAGTTAAAAGCAGCATAAAAAAGGTGGGCTTTTAGCTTAGATTTGAAGAAGGTCAGAGATGGAGCTTGACGTACCGGCTCAGGAAGTCTATTCCAGGCATATGGTGCAGCAAGATAAATGGAACGGAGTCTGGAGTTATCAATGGAGGAGAAGGGTGCAGATAAGAGAGATTTACCCAGTGAACGGAGTTCCCGGGAGGAATGTAGGGAGAGATGAGAGTGGAGAGGTACTGAGGAGCTGCAGAGTGAATGCAACCAGATATATCATTTAGATTTAGAATGCCCTTAGTTATCCAAGTGTTCCGAAAAAAGGGAAATGTATTGATTATAATGTGAGGATTTCCCCATATAGGGGCCTTGTTTGTCGTTAAAACAGAATGTTTTTTTAAATTTATCAAGTAGATGTATACGCAACAGGGTAGTGTGTACTATATTATATTCAATGTCAGGTGAATTATAAGTAGAACCTATTCTAGTCATTAGTGGAATAGAATGCGACAATTGTTGTTCTATTTGTAAGGGTACTGAATCATCCAATATATCCAAAGACCACCAAGATGCTGCCCTTAGTAGGAAAGCCTGATTATATAGTTTGAAATCTGGGCATTTTACACCACCCTTTCATCTAGGAGATTTTACATTTTTAAGGGATATACAGGGGGAGGGGGAGGGGTTGTTGTTCCAGATAAAGGCAGTGAGGATTTTATCTATTTTCATGAAGAATGTTCTGGGAAATTTAAGTGGTATCATACTTAATAAGTAAAATATTTGTGGAGCAATCATCATTTTTACTGTTTCCAGTTTACCCCACCATGATAGGAATAAGTGATTCCATCTAAGGCAAAGATTCTGTACAAGAAAGAACTCTAGTCATATTTTCTTGTAATGTCTCTGCTAAATGTTAGACCCAGATATTTAATCCCATTTTTGCACCAGAAAATAGGGGCAGATGATAAGTTGCTCTTCATACAATAAACATTAATGCAGTTTTTGTCCAGTTTATTGTATAACCAGATAGTTTTCCAAAATTCTCAATTAGTTTGAAAATGTTAGGAACAGATATTTTAGGGAGAGATACATATCATAAAACATCATCAGCATAAGCTGATAATTTAATTTGGGTTTTAGCTAAAGTAATGTCGTGGATATCTGAGGAGGAACGTATGGCAATTAGGAGTCGTTCCAAGGCTAAAATAAAAAGTAGAGGGGATGGACGCCCCTGTCTTGTTCCCCTTGTTAAAGAAAAAGATTGTGTTAGTGATCATTGATAAACAGCCGAGCTGTGGGACTGGAATATAATATTTGAACCATATTTATGAAATTATCAGCTAATCCAAACCAGGGCCATTATAGAAAAAAAGACATTTCCATTCAATGTAGTCAAATCCTTTTTCAGCATCTAGTGAAATGACACAAGCTGGTATCTGTAGTATTTGTGCTGCTTGTATAACATGGAAGAAAAATTCTAGTATTATCAGAAAATAATCTTCTTTTTATAAAGCCTGATTGGGATGGATGAATTAGTTTAGATATAATTTGGGATAGTCGATCAACTAGTAATTTAGCATAAATATTGCAATCATAGTTTAATAAAGAAATAGGTCTATAATTTTTAGCTAACGTGGAGTGGCATAATCGAACAGGGCGCCCAAGTTTTCATGAGGGTGTCCTCACAGGACAGCCCCGTAAAGGGGCGGGACAACCTGTATTATTGAAACAAGATGAACATCCATCTTTCGTTTCAATAATACAGTCGGGGACGCCCAAATCATGAAATTTAGGTCAACCTTAGAGATGGTTGTCCTTAGGTCGTTTTTGAGATGGTCGTCCCCGGTTTTTGGCGATAATGGAAACTGAGGACGACCATCTCAAAAATGACCAAATCCAAGCCATTTGGTCATGGGAGGAGCCAGCATTCGTAGTGCACTGGTTCCCCCTCACATGCCAGGACACCAACCGGGCACCCTAGGGGGCACTGCAGTGGACTTCAAAAATTGCTCCCAGGTGCATAGCTCCCTTACCTTGTGTGCTGAGCCCCCAGAACCCACTCCCCACAACTGGAAATCACTACCATAGCCCTTAGGGATGAAGGGGAGCATCTAGATGTGGGTACAGTGGGTTTGTGGTGGGTTTTGGAGGGCTCACTAAAACTGCTCCAGGGACCTGCATACTGCTTCGCTCCAGGTCTCAATCTCTTTCCATCTGCTCCCCCCCCCCCCCCCCAGGTCCAACATCTCTTCCTCTCCCCTTTGCTTCAGGTCTGTCTCTCTTCCCTCTGCTTCCCCCTTCCTTTGCTCTAAGTCTCAGTCTCTCTCCCCCCCCCCCCCCCCCCCAGATCCCATCTCCCCCCTCATCTTTGTTCCATGGTCTCTTTCTCATCTCTCCCCGGGGGTCCAGCATATCTCTAACCCTCCTCTCCCTCTCTCCCTGCACAGGCCCAGCTTCTCTCTATCCTCCTCCCCCCCAACCCACAGGGGCCTGGCCTCTCTCTGCCACCCCCACTCCCCGTAGTCCTCAAAAACATGTATGGGTCAACAGCAAAAGGTAGCGACTGAAAAGGCTGCCTCTGTTTGGCCTCACCAGGCCTTGCCTGTGCAGCATCCTGCTTCTATGATGTAACTTCCTGTGGAAGGGACATGGTCAAAGAAAGGGCCAGGCAAGACCGGGCAAAGGCAGCCTGTTTCAATCGCTACCTTTGCTAGCTACATACGCATGTTTTGAGGGTCACAGGTGAGTAAGACAGATACCGGGCTGGGCATTTTACTGGGCTCACTCAATGGTAGCTACCCCCGTGCTCAGAAAATCAGCAACTTGCTGCTCCAATGCTAGTCTTTGAATTTCTGAACACGGTTACTGAGAGGTGAGAATGGAGTTCTGAAGAGAAGTTTTTATTGCAGAGGTGGAAAAGTTGGGTAGGTGAATGGAAGTAGTTTCAGAAGTAGGGTACAGAGATTGTGCAATGGTGAAAAGCGAGTTCATTTCAGGAGGGCAGAGAGGGAGCACGTGCTCCTGAGACAAGATGGAAGAGTCTGTCCTGCAGGGTCAGTGGAGAACATAAAGAATATCCACAAGGCCAGAGGACAGGGCAAGGGAACCAACAGAGAAAGAGTCTGAAACCTGGTCACAGAAGAGGTCACTTGAAGATGGACCCTGATTGGAGAGAGGTCACACCCTGGATGACCCATCTGAGCATAGATTTATAAAGATAATCAGGAACTGACAGCATGTGGACAAAGGAATCAAGCTTGGCTGAGAGAGGAGGCGGCCTTTGCAGGGGAAAGACCACTAGGAGTAAAGCTTACACACTAAGCAAGAATGGCTGCATCACCTGCTGGACTACAATACACAGAACGTTTTACTCCCACACTGAAGCAGGCACCACTGAAAATCCTAAGAAATGAAAAGCAAAGCCATATGAACTTCAAATCAACATTATTTAAATCCATGATTATAATGGCTAGATACAAAGACTGCACACACTACTGGGGGCTGAACACATGCACAATGGTACGTGCATATCCACTCATCCAAAAGAGGGCACACTATTTAAGAAAAAGTGCACACGTATTGAGAAAAGTGTGCCTACTCTTTCCAAAGAGTGCATACTATTAGTGATAAATTAAATCACACAAATTTGAGGGGCCGATCGATATTCAAAGCAATTTAGCTGGCCAGAAATGGTTCCTGGCCAGTTAAATTGTCTGTTCAGGGGTAACAAGTTATTTTCAGTAGCATTTAATTGTTAGTGCCAATGAAAATAACCAGTTAGTGCTGGACTCAAAGCTAGCTATTTTGGGGATGTTCCAGGGACAAAGTCGATACTTGGCCACTTAAGTGCCAACATTCAGCATTTAATTGATTACGTTAACTGCATAAATAGGACCACATTAAAGTTAGTCCTATCTTTATACAATAATCCATAGCCAGTTAAGTGCTGAATATCTCACTTAGCTTACCAGGCCAGCAATGTGCTTTTTTGACCAGTTCCAGCTGGTTTAGTGAGCACGTTATTCAGCAGGAGTTGCACAAAGGGGTTCTGAAGGCTGTTTTCGATTCGCAGCAGCAGACAACAGGAATGGTATGCTAATGCATTTAAATGAGCGGATCAGTATTCAAACGTACATTCCGAGGGATGCATGGCCATTTATGAGCAATGCAAAGCAAGGACCCACCTACCTCTAGGGAGCAAATTTAATGGGAAGTCTGGAGCAGCTGTGGCTTCTCAGCAGAGCAGTCAGCTGGTCTCTGAAGTGTCTCTAGAGCTGTCAGCAAATATTTCAAGCTTTTGCAATAGCAGGAAGAGAAGATTTAAGAGCTAGGAAGTAGTATTTAGTTATTGTTTCATTTCGCCATGAATCTTTGCTGTCTATGGACCCAGGAAGAGTTGGAAAAGGACAACTTTTAGGGGGGGGGGGTTCCTTTTCCCTTTTTATTTTTCTATAGTCACGCTAGGTCCGAGGATAGGAAGCACCTTTGACTTCTGCAGATAAAATCTTTTTTAAAAACCCTCTTCCTCTTTCAAACACTGAAACAAAAAATTGCTGGATAGTCAGAGAATTGGCGAGTGCTGACATGCCAGTTTCCAATTCGCCAATCACCATCTGCACATACTGCTCGATTCCCGAGCCTTCTCTCCCAGCAGAAGCATTGCCTTAACAATCCATGTATGAAAGCCATTCAGGGCATATGCACAGCAGCTATGCTTACAAACTGACTGCTATGCGCATACCCTGGCGCTTTCCCTACCCGAGCTGCATGCTAAAAGTCCGTGCAGCTTAGCTCATTTGCATGCAACTTCTTTTGAGAATCGTTCGCCATTTCCACCACAGTAATTTTTACCATGGTGGAACAGTTCTTTCCGGTGACTTTCATGCATCAGGCCCTTAACCGACTATGGATTAGCCAGCTATGCAAACCTGGAAATTCAATACCAAGCCAGGAGGTGGCCTGACATTGAATTTACAGACGTTACACCAGTGGCGGTCAGCAAAACTCTTATCATTGCCAGCTGAATATTGACTACTAGTTTTTTTCTGTTATTCTCATTTCATAGCAACATGAAAAGACATGGGTTATGTTGACGACATTTCCCCAAGTTGCTTCAAATAAATGCACACATCCCTAGTTATAGGGCCAGTCCTAGGGTCTCTGGCGCCCCCCTGCAGACTATGAGTTGGTGCCCTCGCGCCCCCCCCCTCCCAGCATCTCCTTTCTCTCTTCTCCCACCCTGCCCCTGTCCAGCGATTCTCCTTCGCCCCATCCCCCGCCGCCTTTGGTGCTTTAAATCTTTAATTTACCTCCGTTCCAGCAGCCGCGTCATTTGAAAGCCATGCCCCGTCTCTAGCCTTCCCTCCCTTCGTGAGTTTGTTCTGCAGTCCCACCCTCGAGGAAATGACGTCAGAAGGCGGGACTGCGGAACAAACTCACGAAGGGAGGGAAGGCTAGCGACGGGCCAGGCCTTTCAAATGATGCGGCTGCTGGAACAGAGGTAAATTAAAGATTTAAAGCACCAAGGGCAGCGCGGTATGGCACCGCAGTGGCGCACTTGAAGGCAGGCGCCCCCCTGCAGCGCTTACCCCGCTTACTGGGTTTGACCGGCCCTGCCTAGTTAAATCTTTCCTGTGGCGAAAACCTAATAGGTTCTTCTCTCTCCTGTATTATTTAGTGTACATTTGTATCCACTCAAGGCATATCCGTGAGCCAATGGTTTGACAGGCTAAATTTATGCACTTGACATACAAGTTTTCATTCTGTGGAAGGGAGATCTGAGACGCACAACAGCAGCAGTGGGGAATGGTCTAGAAGTGTCTCAGCTATAAATGGAAAGGCTTAATGTATGCTGGTTGGCGCACAGGCTGCTAAATAAATTGTAGCAAATTTAAAATACGTTTGCAAGGATGATAATGGCTTTGGCTTCCTCAAAAAGATCATATTTTAAGTTGATACATTGGACATGTTAATCTGTCTATGGTGTACACGAAAGAATTTAAGTGATAGGATTGGAAGAAGAGTTACTGGACAAGGCTCTATGCTTGAGTGAAGCTGGTGTGTTGGATCTGCCCTCAGTTAAATGTTTAATCTCAGATGAACTATGGACCAATACAGTGGTGGAAATAAGTATTTGATCCCTTGCTGATTTTGTAAGTTTGCCCACTGACAAAGACATGAGCAGCCCATAATTGAAGGGTAGGTTATTGGTAACAGTGAGAGATAGCACATCACAAATTAAATCCGGAAATCACATTGTGGAAAGTATATGAATTTATTTGCATTCTGCAGAGGGAAATAAGTATTTGATCCCCCACCAACCAGTAAGAGATCTGGCCCCTACAGACCAGGTAGATGCTCCAAATCAACTCGTTACCTGCATGACAGACAGCTGTCGGCAATGGTCACCTGTATGAAAGACACCTGTCCACAGACTCAGTGAATCAGTCAGACTCTAACCTCTACAAAATGGCCAAGAGCAAGGAGCTGTCTAAGGATGTCAGGGACAAGATCATACACCTGCACAAGGCTGGAATGGGCTACAAAACCATCAGTAAGACGCTGGGCGAGAAGGAGACAACTGTTGGTGCCATAGTAAGAAAATGGAAGAAGTACAAAATGACTGTCAATCGACAAAGATCTGGGGCTCCACGCAAAATCTCACCTCGTGGGGTATCCTTGATCATGAGGAAGGTTAGAAATCAGCCTACAACTACAAGGGGGGAACTTGTCAATGATCTCAAGGCAGCTGGGACCACTGTCACCACGAAACCATTGGTAACACATTACGACATAACGGATTGCAATCCTGCAGTGCCCGCAAGGTCCCCCTGCTCCGGAAGGCACATGTGACGGCCCGTCTGAAGTTTGCCAGTGAACACCTGGATGATGCCGAGAGTGATTGGGAGAAGGTGCTGTGGTCAGATGAGACAAAAATTGAGCTCTTTGGCATGAACTCAACTCGCCGAGTTTGGAGGAAGAGAAATGCTGCCTATGACCCAAAGAACACCGTCCCCACTGTCAAGCATGGAGGTGGAAATGTTATGTTTTGGGGGTGTTTCTCTGCTAAGGGCACAGGACTACTTCACCGCATCAATGGGAGAATGGATGGGGCCATGTACCGTACAATTCTGAGTGACAACCTCCTTCCCTCCGCCAGGGCCTTAAAAATGGGTCGTGGCTGGGTCTTTCCAGCACGACAATGACCCAAAACATACAGCCAAGGCAACAAAGGAGTGGCTCAGGAAGAAGCACATTAGGGTCATGGAGTGGCCTAGCCAGTCACCAGACCTTAATCCCATTGAAAACTTATGGAGGGAGCTGAAGCTGCGAGTTGCCAAGCGACAGCCCAGAACTCTTAATGATTTAGAGATGATCTGCAAAGAGGAGTGGACCAAAATTCCTCCTGACATGTGTGCAAACCTCATCATCAACTACAGAAGACGTCTGACCGCTGTGCTTGCCAACAAGGGTTTTGCCACCAAGTATTAGGTCTTGTTTGCCAGAGGGATTAAATACTTATTTCCCTCTGCAGAATGCAAATAAATTCATATACTTTCCACAATGTGATTTTCCGGATTTAATTTGTGATGTGCTATCTCTCACTGTTACCAATAACCTACCCTTCAATTATGGGCTGCTCATGTCTTTGTCAGTGGGCAAACTTACAAAATCAGCAAGGGATCAAATACTTATTTCCACCACTGTATCTTTCTGGAATTGTTACTAGGTGGCAGAATATTTATATCCAGGAATTATGGCCAAATCAGGGTTACCACCTGGATAAATGCTTGAAAAATGAAATTTGAAGAATAGTTCACAGACAACTAGTTACCAAGTTACTTGAGACTGTGGCATAAGACATATTTGTTTGAACATGCATGGGATTGATCTTGTCTGTTAGTTTTTTGAATACTCTATACTCTAGTGCCCGTTTCTGCTTTTATATTATGTATGTTGATTTGTGATCCATCTAGTTGTAAGAAACTTTTTAAATAAATAAATTAAAATGGAAAAGCAATATATTTTATTTTTACAGGTTTACATTTTTTTTCACTCCATTTTTTTAATTTGACTGAAAAAGATTGATTATACCATGCTGAAAATAAACAAGAAAAATAAGCAAGTACATCTTAAGAAACCACACAAATTCATCGTGTTTGCTTCCTAGGAATTTCCAGGATCTCTGCTGTCCTCTGCTCAGACAGAATCACATACATTCAGATCCAGTTTAACAATTCAGTAGAGTCCAAACTCCAGTCACTGAGCTTTCGGAATTCAGAGTAACACAGTAACCCCCAAAATCTATAAATGGTGCTTTAAACTGCATGCACACATTTCTGTATGTACTCAATTTGCAAATACAATTTAACTGAATAATGAGCCAATTAGCACTAACTGGACCCTATAAATTATTGCTGCTAATTACAATTTGCACGCATAAATTTAGGCATGGGTCCAAAAAGGGTTCACAAGTATATGAGGTCATAGGCAGATCATGGACATTCCTTCAATTTACACGCATTGTTATTGAATAAAAGGGATCTATGCCTAATTTACACCAGGGTTTCATTGGTGTAAATGGTTACACCTAAATGTAGTTGTGGTTTCCGGCGCTCAGCACTATTCTATAAATGGCACCTGAGTGCCGTTTACCAAATACTGCTGAGTGCTGATTTTTATCAGCGCTATTTATATAATTTAGTCTTAAATGAGAACAGATAAAAACACAAATTGGCCATACAGTCTGTCCAGCTGAGATTCCTCCTCCAATTTTCTACTAGACAGATGAGCAAACAGATTCCCATAAATGAACATACATCGGCCCTACCACTCAACCTCTCCACTCCCTTTCCCACCACGCTCTATGCTCCCCGTCAATTCTTGAAAGGCCTGCACTTAAGTTAATGCCCAGGTAGCAGGGGCTTTTTTTAGGGGGAGGGGGGGGGTTGCAGTCAAAGCTGACAGCCACACCAATTCAAAGAATCACCAATACATACCTTCACCTGCAGAAATGGGGGAAGGAGAGAATTTTCAAATAGCTCATTTACCAGGTAAATGACACGTTTATGTGATTACACCCCCCTCCCCCAAAGTTTATTTAAGGAGCGGTAAAGCTAAAGGATCACCTAGGGTGCCCAATATCCTTGGCACTGGCCCTGTGCTCAGGCCCTCTTCCATGTCTTCAACCTGAGTTTTGTGCTGACTCGTAGTTATCAAAATTAGCGAGTTCGTGGGCCAAAAAGTATGCAGCCTCTCCCTGTTCATGTATGTTCAGGCTTTACCGAAGTCACTCCTTACAAATGATCCCATTGTGCTTCTTGATACCATCAATCACATCCCTGCCATCTTCGGTTCTAACTGCCACTTTGTGCAGGTTATTCTATGGTTTCTCTACCAGCCTTATTAGATGGGCACACAAGATCCCATACTTAATCTTTCACTCAGCCCTCTGTGTCTTCCTTCGAAGCTTTGTAATAAACAGTTCCCAAAACTACTGAAGGCAATTTCCCTAACATCTGGCCTACTAGATCCCTGCAGACCTACAGGGCAGTACTCCAACATCCACACGCAGGTGCTGACCTAAGCAATTTCTGCATAACTATAGCTTGCTGGCACCAACCAACCTAATAATCTGCCAAATATGTTCTACCAAACCAGCTACCCCTCAGTCTATGGCATTGCTGAGTTGTGCTTCCTTTCTCCGCCCTTTAGGGAATAAAGAGTTGGTTGATTAAAATATGGTAAAACGCCCACACATATTTTTACCACTCTCATAGAACATGACAGCAGAAAATGAACTTTTGCCCATCCTACTCAGATCCACCCTTGGCATCAGTGATCTTCTCTGCTTATCCCAGGCATTTTTAACTTCTGTTACCAATTTTGTCTCCAGCACTTGCACTAGGAGTCCACGGCACGTATCCATCATCCTTTCTATGTTGACCTCATCTTATTTCCCTCCCTCCCCTCCCCCTCCAGAGCCTCATATGGGAGCCCGTTGGTCTCAAACATCTTTTCTGTGTCTGTAGAGAAAATATGGGAGATTTGATAGAACACACATATCAAGTATGTAATAAACATAAAAAACATAGCGGTCTTACAGAATATAGCTTTTTTTGCAAACCCCACACACGCAAATCAAGCTTATATAAAATAAATACATCTAACATGCTTAATGTGTGAATTTATGATATCCCTCCAGCTTGCTATTTCAGACCTGATCACAAGGGGGCACCATATACTAATCTCACATATTCTGCAATATTACTAAATTTGTTTAGAGGTGGTTAAACTGGAGCCATTTAGGCACTCCAGCATCTCAAAAATGTTGTGGATGTCCCAAGGATAAATATTTTTCTAAGTAATTTAAACACAACACAAAAAACCGAGCAAGTAAAAAAAGACATACAAAATTTAAATATGTACGTTTCCTAAATTTTCATGATCTCTGCTACCCTCTAACTAGTGCCAGACAGAACCATGTACATTCAGATCCAGCTTAACAATTCAGTAGTGTCCAAACCATAGTCATTAAGTTTCCAGAGTAATACGATAACAGCAGATAAAACACAAACTGGCCCATCCAATCATCCACCTGAGATTCTTCCTCTGGCTTTCTATCATCTAGATAGATGAGTTTTTCATGCTGCGGGAGTGCAGGCAACATATCCGCCCCTAAATATAATGGGCTGCTGCTTGTAGTAAAAAAATCAGCCAATAGGAGACAAATACAAAATAAAACAGAGGTAAGAGAAACAAAGAGTGGTTTCCTCCTTCAGCTCCAGCCAGTCATTTCAGTTACAAAATTTCAAGAAATATTGTGAAGAGAATTTCATCTACTCTGTCACATTTTTCTGAGCTTTGATGCAGATCACTTTAGCAAAGTTTTATGTCATTTCAGTTCACCTTACACTCACTTTACATAGGAAATCTAGTCAAAAAAATTGAACATATTAGCGGAAGTCACTTATAAGGTCTAATTATTAAATTCCAATACAAAAACGGTGAAGGTGATACAAGATGGCAGATTGAACCAGTAAAGGGGTGGTAGTCCTTTTTCCTCCTTCCTGTGTCTCGAGAATTTGGCCATGCCAAAACGAAGGGGGAGGCAGGCAGCCAAGGGAACCCCGAGCCAGCCTCCCATTCCGACGGTGGGTCCTATCGAGTCCTTTCTGCAGAGGTCTGGAGTGCCAATGCGGTCGGAAGGCAGCATGCAAGTAACGCCCAGGATGAGTGGAGATCCAGGGACGACACCTGTGCTGGATGTGACCTTGAGCCCCGACCAAAGAGCTCCTCCCCCGCAGCCCCAGCTCTCCAATTTTGGCGGCACTCCCTCTGCGGTCTGGAATTGAAGCAGAGAAGGAAGGTTCGGAGCCTCAAGAACAACAATTGGAGAGTAAGGGAGTCTAAAAAGTTTCTGATTCCCAACAGGCAGCGGAGAAATCTTCTGTAACTGCGGGTAATCAGCTGGCTACAGGTGAAATATTATCAACTGATCAGGTACAAACTTTAGTTTTTCCTAGTTTTTTGGAAGAGAAACCAGCCGAGGTTGCACTCAAAAATTTATGGGCTTTAATTGCAAACCTGGGGAAAGCTATATGTCTGCAAATCCAAGTTTTGGAGACACGTATATCTAAAACGGAAGAGAAAATGGAAATAGTAGATACTGGTATGAAACAGCTTTTTGAGAAAGAAGACTCAGGAGAAAGAATTGGTTAAGACTCAAGATACTCAAATAACAATTATTAAGGATATAACATATTTGAGAAGGAAAATTGAATCCATGGAGAATTCTTTGAGTCAACAATTTGAGATTTTTGTATTTCCCTAGGGCACTATCAGTGACGCCTAGGGAAATGTTAGGAAGGTATTTAAAAGAAGTGTTTGGAGCTTTTGGATGAAGCCATTCCCCTATTCTCCCAGGTATACTATTTACCAGGCAAGCCAATATCAGCTCAATTGAGTGGTGATCAAGCTGACCAACCTTTGGATGTGTCAGCAATTTTGGAATCAACAGATATAGACTTAGTGTCCACATCTACTTTATTGGCTACAGTGGCACTGACCATAGACAAAACTTGGATAACGAAGATGTTCTTCAAGAATAAGGATAAGGAATTTATGGGACATAAAATACGTATTTTCCCAGATGTAGCTAAAGATATGCAAAAAAGACGGTGTCAATTTCTTTTGTTAAAATTGGGGGTACTTCAGATGGGGGCAACTTTCTATTTGCGCTATCCGTGTAAATGTGTAATACGTTACCAATCAGTAAAATGGGTTTTTTTATCCATCGCATTTAACAAAATTTCTTGCAGCCAAAAGATTAATGGAGTAGATAATGTTAATGACTAAGTCATAGGAGTTATCATTAGAGCAGTTATATTATATTGACACTTTGTTAAACACAGGTTCTTTTGTTAATTTTCAATTGTTACAATATTTTCCTTATTATATGTCCACTTTTCATAAATCTTGGATTTCAAAATGGAGGACTTGAGAGTATATAATTTACTATTCTTGTTGCTTCTTTAATAATTATTAGAAATTGAAATTTATGTAAAAAAAAGTATACCTTTTTGTACAAGTGTTTACTTGAATTGAAAATTAAATGATAAAGCGAATGCTACATACCTGTAGAAGGTATTCTCCGAGGACAGCAGGCTGATTGTTCTCACTGATGGGGTGACGTCCACGGCAGCCCCTCCAATCGGAATCTTCACTAGCAAAGTCCTTTGCTAGCCCTCGCGCGCCCGCGCGCACCGCGCATGCGCGGCCGTCTTCCCGCCCGAAACCGGCTCGAGCCGGCCAGTCCAGTATGTAGCAAGACAATACTCTTAAGGGAAGACACAACTCCAAAGGGGAGGCGGGCGGGTTTGTGAGAACAATCAGCCTGCTGTCCTCGGAGAATACCTTCTACAGGTATGTAGCATTCGCTTTCTCCGAGGACAAGCAGGCTGCTTGTTCTCACTGATGGGGTATCCCTAGCCCCCAGGCTCACTCAAAACAACAACCATGGTCAATTGGGCCTCGCAACGGCGAGGACATAACAGAAATTGACCTAAAAAAATTTACCAACTAACTGAGAGTGTAGCCTGGAACAGAACAAACAGGGCCCTCGGGGGGTGGAGTTGGATCCTAAAGCCCAAACAGGTTCTGAAGAACTGACTGCCCGAACCGACTGTCACGTCGGGTATCCTGCTGCAGGCAGTAATGGGATGTGAATGTGTGGACAGAAGCCCACGTCGCAGCTTTGCAAATTTCTTCAATGGAGGCTGACTTCAAGTGGGCTACCGACGCAGCCATGGCTCTAACATTATGAGCCGTGACATGACCCTCAAGAGCCAGCCCCGCCTGGGCGTAAGTGAAGGAAATGCAATCTGCTAGCCAATTGGATATGGTGCGTTTCCCTACAGCCACTCCCCTCCTATTGGGATCAAAAGAAACAAACAATTGGGCGGACTGTCTGTGGGGCTGTGTCCGCTCCAAGTAGAAGGCCAATGCTCTCTTGCAGTCCAATGTGTGCAGCTGACGTTCAGCAGGGCAGGAATGAGGACGGGGAAGAATGTTGGCAAGACAATTGACTGGTTCAGATGGAACTCCGACACGACCTTTGGCAAGAACTTAGGGTGAGTGCGGAGGACTACTCTGTTATGATGAAATTTGGTGTAAGGGGCCTGGGCTACCAGGGCCTGAAGCTCACTGACTCTACGAGCTGAAGTAACTGCCACCAAGAAAATGACCTTCCAGGTCAAGTACTTCGGATGGCAGGAATTCAGTGGCTCAAAAGGAGGTTTCATCAGCTGGGTGAGAACGACATTGAGATCCCATGACACTGTAGGAGGCTTGACAGGGGGCTTTGACAAAAGCAAACCTCTCATGAAGCGAACAACTAAAGGCTGTCCTGAGATCGGCTTACCTTCCACATGGTAATGGTATGCACTGATTGCACTAAGATGAACTCTTACAGAGTTGGTCTTGAGACCAGACTCAGACAAGTGCAGAAGGTATTCAAGCAGGGTCTGTGTAGGACAAGAGCGAGGATCTAGGGCCTTGCTGTCACACCAGACGGCAAACCTCCGCCAATGAAAGAAGTAACTTCTCTTAGTGGAGTCTTTCCTGGAAGCAAGCAAGATGCGGGAGACACCCTCTGGCAGACCCAAAGAGGCAAAATCTACGCCCTCAACATCCAGGCCGTGAGAGCCAGAGACTGGAGGTTGGGATGCAGAAGAGCCCCTTCGTCCTGCGTGATGAGGGTCGGAAAACACTCCAATCTCCACGGTTCTTCGGAGGATAACTCCAGAAGAAGAGGGAACCAGATCTGACGCGGCCAAAAAGGAGCAATCAGGATCATGGTGCCTCGGTCTTGCTTGAGTTTCAACAAAGTCTTCCCCACCAGAGGAATGGGAGGATAAGCATACAGCAGACCCTCCCCCCAGTCCAGGAGGAAGGCATCCGATGCCAGTCTGCCGTGGGCCTGAAGCCTGGAACAGAACTGAGGGACTTTGTGGTTCACTCGAGATGCGAAGAGATCCACCAAGGGGGTGCCCCACGCTTGGAAGATCTGACGCACCACTTTGGAATTGAGCGACCACTCGTGAGGTTGCATAATCCTGCTCAGTCTGTCGGCCAGACTGTTGTTTACGCCTGCCAGATATGTGGCTTGGAGCACCATGCCGTTCCGGCGAGCCCAGGTCCACATGCTGACGGCTTCCTGACACAGGGGGCGAGATCCGGTGCCCCCCTGCTTGTTTACATAATACATGGCAACCTGGTTGTCTGTCTGAATTTGGATAATTTGGTGGGACAGCCGATCTCTGAAAGCCTTCAGAGCGTTCCAGATCGCTCGTAACTCCAGAAGATTGATCTGTAGATCGCGTTCTTGGAGGGACCAGCTTCCTTGGGTGTGAAGCCCATCGACATGAGCTCCCCATCCCAGGAGAGACGCATCCGTGGTCAGCACTTTTTGTGGCTGAGGAATTTGGAAGGGACGTCCCAGAGTCAAATTGGTCCAAATCGTCCACCAATACAGGGATTCGAGAAAACTCGTGGACAGGTGGATCACGTCCTCTAGTCCCCCAGCGGCCTGATACCACTGGGAGGCTAGGGTCCATTGAGCAGATCTCATGTGAAGGCGGGCCATGGGAGTCACATGAACTGTGGAGGCCATGTGGCCCAGCAATCTCAACATCTGCCGAGCTGTGATCTGCTGGGACGCCCGCACCCGGGAGACGAGGGACAACAAGTTGTTGGCTCTCGTCTCTGGGAGATAGGCGCGAGCCGTCCGAGAATCCAGCAGGGCTCCTATGAATTCGAGGTTCTGCACTGGAAGAAGATGGGACTTTGGGTAATTTATCACAAACCCCAGTAGCTCCAGAAGGCGAATAGTCATCTGCATGGACTGCAGGGCTCCTGCCTCGGATGTGTTCTTCACCAGCCAATCGTCGAGATATGGGAACACGTGCACTCCCAGCCTGCGAAGTGCCGCTGCTACCACAGCTAGGCACTTTGTGAACACCCTGGGCGCAGAGGCGAGCCCAAAGGGTAGCACACAGTACTGGAAGTGGCGGGTGCCCAACTGAAATCGCAGATACTGTCTGTGAGCTGGCAGTATCGGGATGTGTGTATAGGCATCCTTCAAGTCCAGAGAGCATAGCCAATCGTTTTGCTGAATCATGGGGAGAAGGGTGCCCAGGGAAAGCATCCTGAACTTTTCTTTTACGAGATATTTGTTCAGGGCCCTTAGGTCTAGGATGGGACGCATCCCCCCTGTTTTCTTTTCCACAAGGAAGTACCTGGAATAGAATCCCAGCCCTTCTTGCCCGGATGGCACGGGCTCGACCGCATTGGCGCTGAGAAGGGCGGAGAGTTCCTCTGCAAGTACCCTCTTGTGCTGGAAGCTGTAAGACTGAGCTCCCGGTGGACAATTTGGAGGGTTTGATGCCAAATTGAGGGTGTATCCTTGCCGGACTATTTGCAGAACCCACTGATCGGAGGTTATGAGAGGCCACCTTTGGTGAAAAGCTTTCAACCTCCCTCCGACTGGCAGGTCGCCCGGCACGGACACTTGGATGTCGGCTATGCTCTGCTGGAGCCAGTCAAAAGCTCGCCCCTTGCTTTTGCTGGGGAGCCGCGGGGCCTTGCTGAGTCGCACGCTGCTGACGAGAGCGAGCGCGCTGGGGCTTAGCCTGGGCCGCAGGCTGTCGGGAAGGAGGATTGTACCTACGCCTGCCAGAAGAGTAGGGAACAGTCTTCCTTCCCCCGAAAAATCGTCTACCTGTAGAGGTAGAAGCTGAAGGCTGCCGGCGGGCGAATTTGTCGAATGCGGTGTCCCGCTGGTGGAGAGACTCTACCACCTGTTCGACTTTTTCGCCAAAAATGTTGTCCGCACGGCAAGGCGAGTCCGCAATCCGCTGCTGGATTCTATTCTCCAGGTCGGCGGCGCGCAGCCATGAGAGCCTGCGCATCACCACACCTTGAGCAGCGGCCCTGGACGCAACATCAAAAGTGTCATAAACTCCTCTGGCCAGGAATTTTCTGCACGCCTTCAGCTGCCTGACCACCTCCTGAAAAGGCTTGGCTTGCTCAGGGGGAAGAGCATCAACCAAGCCCGCCAACTGCCGCACATTGTTCCGCATGTGCATGCTCGTGTAGAGCTGGTAAGACTGGATCTTGGACACGAGCATAGAGGAATGGTAGGCCTTCCTCCCAAAGGAGTCTAAGGTTCTAGCGTCCTTGCCCGGGGGCGCCGAAGCATGTTCCCTAGAACTCTTAGCCTTCTTTAGGGCCAAATCCACAACTCCAGAGTCGTGAGGCAACTGAGTGCGCATCAGCTCTGGGTCCCCATGGATCCGGTACTGGGACTCGATCTTCTTGGGAATGTGGGGATTACTTAATGGCTTGGTCCAGTTCGCAAGCAATGTCTTTTTCAGGACATGGTGCAAGGGAACAGTGGACGCTTCCTTAGGTGGAGAAGGATAGTCCAGGAGCTCAAACATTTCAGCCCTGGGCTCGTCCTCCACAACCACCGGGAAGGGGATGGCCGTAGACATCTCCCGGACAAAGGAAGCAAAAGACAGACTCTCGGGAGGAGAAAGCTGCCTTTCAGGAGAGGGAGTGGGATCAGAAGGAAGACCCTCAGACTCCTCGTCAGAGAAATATCGAGGATCTTCCTCTTCCTCCCACGAGGCCTCACCCTCGGTGTCAGACACAAGTTCACGAACCTGTGTCTGCAACCTCGCCCTGCTCGACTCAGTGGAGCCACGTCCACGATGGGGGCGTCGAGAGGTAGACTCCCTCGCCCGCATCGGCGAAGCTCCCTCCGCCGACGTAGTCGGGGAGCCTTCCTGGGAGGTGGCCGCGGTCGGTACCGCACGCGGGTACCGACGTCGGGGACCTCAACCTGGGCGATGGGCCAGCCGGCGCCACGCTCGACGGTACCGGAGGCGCAAGCACCGCCGGTACCGGAGGGGTAGGGCGCAACAGCTCTCCCAGAATCTCTGGGAGAACGGCCCGGAGGCTCTCGTTTAGAGCGGCTGTAGAGAAAGGCTGTGATGTCGATGCAGGCGTCGACGTCAGTACCTGTTCCGGGCGTGGAGGCTGTACCGGGCTGTCCAGAGCGGAGCGCATCGACACCTCCTGAACAGAGGGTGAGCGGTCCTCTCGGTGCCGATGCCTGCTGGGTGCCGAATCCCTCGGCGACCCAGAGCTCTCGGTGCCGACATGGGGAGGAGACCGGTGTCGATGCTTCTTCGATTTCTTCCGAAGCATGTCACCGGAGCTCCCCGGCACCGACGAGGAGGACGTCGAATCCATCCGTCGCTTCCTCGGGGCCGAGACTGAAGAAGGTCGATCTCGGGGGGGCTGTACCGCAGGAGCCCTCAGGGTAGGAGGAGACCCACCCGAGGGCTCACCGCCACCAGCAGGGGAATGGACAGCCCTCACCTGCACTCCACCCGATGCACCACCGTCCGACGACATCAGCAGACGAGGTCCTGGTACCACCGACGTCGATGCAGCTATCCGATGTCTCGGCGCCGATGCAGAGGCCCGATGCCTCGATGCACTCGATGCAGGGGCGGCCGAGGAAGATGGTCTGGACGCTGACGACGTCGATGCACTCGAAGATCCCGGTGCCGATGCCGACGAAGAGCCCGAGAACAACACGTTCCACTGGGCTAGTCTCGCTACCTGAGTCCGCCTTTGAAGAAGGGAACACAGACTACAGTTCTGAGGGCGGTGCTCGGCCCCCAGACACTGAAGACACGACGAGTGTCGATCAGTGAGCGAGATAACCCGGGCGCACTGGGTGCACTTCTTGAAGCCGCTGGAAGGCTTCGATGTCATGGGCGGAAAAATCACGCCGGCGAAATCAAAAGCCGAAATGGCGAAAATTGAAGCACCAAAAATTTAGAGGGAGAAAAAATCTCGACCGAGGCCGAAAAGAGGCCTACCCCGACGACGAAAGAAAACTTACCGGGGCAAAAAGCTGGAAGTACGGGGAGGATTGACACGAAACCCGGTCGGAGGGTTTCCGGAGCACTTCCCGACTAACAAAGCTTTCCCGAAGGAAAAAAACACGCTCAAACAGAATTTGGACGCGCGAGGTCGACTTTCCGGGGCTCGACACGGCGAAAACACGACCGTACCGAGTGCGGACAAAAGAAGACTGGCCGGCTCGAGCCGGTTTCGGGCGGGAAGACGGCCGCGCATGCGCGGTGCGCGCGAGCGCGCGAGGGCTAGCAAAGGACTTTGCTAGTGAAGATTCCGATTGGAGGGGCTGCCGTGGACGTCACCCCATCAGTGAGAACAAGCAGCCTGCTTGTCCTCGGAGAATAAATATTTTTAAAAAACAATAATAAATTCCAATACAAACAAAACTTCTCTTCAAAAGTGCAAGGAGAAAAAAAATAGTTGACATAAATGGAGCTTTCCTACCTCAATGTCACCATTAACAGAAGCATTTCCACGCCAAGGTTAGATGGGATAATCTTGATTTGTGACCTTTGAATTCCACACTTCCCTCCTAATTTTGTCTAACAGCTTTTTTTTCCTGAACAACAAGCTACAATCACCCCCTGAGGCTGATGTAAGAAAGCAATGGAAACACAGCGCAGAGCTTTGTGCGAGTTCTGTGCACATTTGTAGAGAACTGTGCATTATGTAGACACAAAATAGTGTGCTGTATATTTAAATCCCAATGCTAATTACGGTATTAACTACACAACCCAGATGCAAAGAATTGCACAGAAGATCAGAGGGCTGAGTACAATATTTTCTAATGCTGGGTCTGAGAAGGAGTAAAAAAAAAAATAAAAAAGTTAGCTTGTTCTTATGGGGCTTCCATTACTGAGGATTCATTCCAGGTTATTCTCTTTTGTGCTTAAGCCTTGTAGAAGGGATGAGTCCAAAAACCCTGCAACCCTGCAGGGGGATGAGTAGTTCAGGTGATCGTGTCACAAAATGAAGGTTTAGTGTGAGATGCTGCGGCTATGAAATTAACTGTAAAGCACTGAACTACAAACATGTATATGATACCATACTGAAATAATTCATATGAAGAATAGCATTCCAGACATGCAACTGCAGGTGCCGATTATGATTTTTTATGCACAAAATGTTTCTGCTTCTAGCGTACAACCCATGTGCACTTATTTCCATGGGACCGGCATTCGCGCCCATGTTTGCAAACATCTTTTTTACATACAATTTGATTATTGCATTGGACACAAAAAAAAAAGTTTAATATGTGCATTAGGGAACCATGTGCTGTTTCAGCACAAGGCTCTCTACCATTGGCCCCTTTGTCTCTTCCTTTAGCTACTGTATACTTTGTCATATGTTCTCTCTCTCTTTGTTCCAGCCTCATTCCCACCAGAATTTAAAATTGTGACCAACTAACTTTCCCGCCAAAATTCAAATTTGAGACCAACGGACTTTCCTGCCTCAATCCCCTTCCTTCCTGAGTTAACTATCCACCTCAAACCCCAGCCAATCAGGTTTGAGAACCCACTATTTACAAACTGCAGACCTCACAGCATACCCTGAAGAAAACCACAGCATGCTGGCTGAAACATCGGTTCCACTTACTCAGACGCAGCAAGACCTCGACAGCTACAATAATCATTACCGCAGGTACAAAAAAAACTTAGATTGTGAGCCCTCTAGGGACAGAGAAAGTACCTACAAATAATGTGTATAGTGCTGCATACATCCAGGGCCGGTCCTAGGGTCTCTGGCGCCCCCCCAGCAGACTATGAGTTGGCGCCCCCCCCCAATCTCCTTTCTCTCTTCTCCCACCCTGCCCCTGTCCAGCGATTCTCCTTCGCCCCATCCCCTGCCATACTGCGCCACTCTTGGTACTTTAAATTTTAATTTACCTCCGTTCCAGCAGCCACATCATTTGAAAGCCCTGCCCTGTCTCTAGCCTTCCTTCCCTTTGTGAGTTCGTTCCCTCAGAGTCCCTCCCTCAAGGAAATGATGTCAGAAGGCGGGACTGTGGAACAAACTAACGAAGGGAGGGAAGGCTAGAGACAGGGCAGGGCTTTCAAAAGCCGCGGCTGCTGGAACGGAGGTAAATTAAAGATTTAAAGCACCAAGGGCGGCGCGGTATGGCGTGCCCTTGAAGGCAGGCACCCCCTGCGGTGCTTACCCCACTTACCGGGTTTGACCGGCCCTGCATACATCTGGTAGCACTATAGAAATGAGTAGTAGTAATATATTTTGCCCTTTGGTGCCTTTTCTACCTATCTGCAAATTGATGGGTTATTCTCATCAGACTACAACTAGTGAGTTTCTTCTCTGTCTGGAACTCCAATATTAGTTCTCTGTTGCATAAGATAAGCTGCTTTTTTCTTTTAATATTAAAAGAAACTGAGAAGTTTACTTGTCCTCTGAGGTTTCTCTTACTGTGGAAGACCCGTTCTTTTGAGGCATTGCCCTTAATCTCCAAACACTTCTTTGCAGAGATTTCTGCTCATGGCTTTCATTCCAGTCCTCGACTTTTCATTAGTGAGAATCAAAGGCTGAGGTTCCAGGTTTATTTGCTGCAGCCAAATCCACACTATCTAGTGAGGAAATCAGTTCTCATTGCCTGTGGTCCACTGTGGCTAAATTTTGCTAGGACAGTGGCATCTTATCCATTCTCTTCTGCCTTCACGTTTAAAGCGGGGGATGATCATTTGACTTTTGAAGTTCGATGGAGGAACGCTTTCTTATTTATGTTTACTCATTATTTTTTTGTCTGTCTTTAGTGTTTTTCCCCCTTTCTTTTTCTGTTATTTTATCTTTGTACACCACTTTGATGGAATATGAATGGCAGTATATTAAACCATGGTAATAAACACATATGTGTTTATTGTTCACATCAATGTCTATTTTGTGTAAAAGCAACTATCTAGAAATGGAATTTCTTTTTGTATTTGACTTCCATTTGGAGATTAGTCTGGACAGGTTGCCTCGTTTGCCTGATTTTTCTCTTCTCTCTCTATAACCTCCCACCCCCCCAAAAAACTACTATTTTCTTTCCACAGTTTACTGGGATATGACGTGTAATGCTACTAAATCTTTCTCCCATATTTTCCCCAAGCTAAGTCTCTTTGTTGCCTTGGGGATACTTGCAGTGTTTTAAGCAGAAAGAAAGCCAGAGCTCTCTTTTGGGTTTCATCCTTAGCTACGCCACAGAAAGTTTGTCATGTTGAGGTAGTTCCTTTCCTTCACTTCTTGATGGCAGACAGAACAGGCATCTTTCTGCAGCTTTAATAGGGACTGTGTAAGCTGTAGTTAACATTTCATCACAACTTCCATAGCTATAGGAAGGGGGTCGACATTCACCACAGCTCAGAATTTTGCTCCTGTTGGCCTTCAAAGGCCCCTCCATCATCCATTTATTTTTAACATCCTCACTAATCCTAGCTCGAGTCCCACTACAGAAACAGGTCTCTCAGTAAGTTTTTGTTGTTGTTGCTGTTATTGTTAAATGAACGTATTAAGCTGCCTGCATGTTTTGCTGTCTGCTTCACTCAAAATGATAGTAATGTGCTTTAAAGTAAGAGCTGCTTCTGCTCACAGGCATGAGTGCAAAAGTGGCAGCCAGGCAATCACAGTGCATCTCCTCATTCAGATTATTCTGGAAGTTTCTCTGCATATATTAAAGAATTGGCAAAGCGGCTTCTAAAGTTTGTGTACATCATTTTCCCATGCTCCTTCTGGAAGATCTACACTGATTATTAGTCTTCATCGCTGAAGAGAATCTTTGGGACTCCTAAAGTTAACTGATAGTGCCACTTCTTTCATTTTGTGGTCTGGCTTTGTATCGCACTTATTGCTATTCTCTAGCTCACATCCTTGACAAAGCAGTTTGATAGTGCTCTCTGCTTTTGTATCTCCATGGGACCCCATTGCAGCTTGGTGTTCATCTTTTGGAGGTAAGAAACATTAGGGAGAAGCACAAAGCAACTTCTTTACCCCCCTGGGGCCAAATGAGTGATAATCTCCATGCTGAATAGTTTTTGAAATTTGATAGGACCAAACAAATTATTCTAAGCCACAAGGGAGCACAGTTCAAGTGGCATGAAGCCATCTTCTTACTGGCTGCTTGCTAGCATAGTTACCTTAACACTGTTCCTCAGAATGTGACAGGCGTCAACCACCTACACATGTAAGCAGGTTATTTCCTAAAACTGAAATTATGTGGTGGGTCCCTGTCACAGACAGAGTAGGAATTATGGATGGAAGTACAGGGGAGTTTGGAGGGGAAGGGAGTACAAGTAAGAAGAAGGATGTCTAGACTTGGAGAAAATTGCACCCCCCTCCCCGAAGCAATGTCAATGGTCAACTGTTTGAAGATCATAATATATACATACATCTCTCTATACATGTTTAATATTGTTCCCATCTACCTAGATGCCCAGCTCATATACAGTATAATAGTGCATATGACAGGTCCAATGGGTTAGCCTTCATATTTGGTTTCACAGTGCAATATCTGGCCATCTGAAATGGGAGAAGTCTCACCTGCTTCCTCCTCTTCAGGGGTGGGGTGCAAAATTACTCGGTAACAGTTGACCGCCACTGGCTGTGCAGCCCTACAACATCCCAGACTAATCCCTCCTACTTTTAGTTCAGGGGAAATAGTGTTGGGATTATTATACATTTAAAGAGAGTTTCCTATAAAAACAAGAAAGCTTTGTCAGAATCCTTAGGTCCGCCTGATCCTGGAACAACTGGGCTGACAAGGTTACACAAAGCAGGTAATGGAAGAACTGGTCCTCTTATTACACCGTCTGAGGTTCAATTGTCATAGTCAAAGCTGGAAATGAGCTGGGATGAAAAGGCCTAGACACCAGATGGAGTGTCTTCTAAGGGACAGCATCACTTAAGGAATTATGGTGCCATCGTGTGGCAACACCACACGCTGCAGTTGCCCAGTTCCCACCAGCCAGTGAAGAAGTGCAGTCTTTACAAATACTTCCTCTGTTATTTTTTCCCAATATGCTTCCAAAGTTAAGAGTTCCTCCAGCGATGCTGCGCAGAATTGTTCAGTCCCCAAGTGTTATATAGGATAAGAGTTAGGAGTTACCAACTTCCTAGCAATAAACCAATTGAAAAGTTTTAAGTCACGTGTCCACTACAAGGAATACTCCAGGAGTTCAGTTTTCTTTTTTTTGTCCTTGCATAGAATGGACAGGTGCGCAAACAGCCATTAATATTCAAGTGTCCCTCAGCTCACTCACATCTTTCACTCTTGTCCCATCCAAGATCTGCTGGACCTGCTCCAGGTTTTCGGCCTGCCGGATCTGCTCCAGGCTGACCTAGCAATAGAAGCAGAATTGGAGTTAAGTCCTTTACAATATCTATACCCAGACACCTCCAAGAGACCCCTATCCCTTGTAGTGTCTGTGACCCCCAATCTCCTACGATCTCTTTGCCTGCAGGGAATCATACAAACTTCATGTCTGTGCCAAGGATCTTGGGAAGCTAACTCTCACATGCACCAGTGGTTTTCCTCCCTCCAGTAAAAACATCATCAGCAGGAGCTAGCCAAAGTCCTCCTACCCCCTGTAGATCCCCTTACCTGCAGTATTTGTGTCCAGTGACACCCCCTGCAAAATCCTCTTGCTTGACATATCCAGGATGGTAATCCCATGACCTGCCAAATCTGGACTCAGGTCTCTCCTCCTCTATAATCCTCTCACCCAGAGATCACTGTGTCTACCAAATCTGTAGCCAGTGACCTCCAAGGACCACCTTACCTGCAATGACTGTGACAGACGGACAAAATCTCTCTGAACCTCCTCGCTAGTTGTCAATTCAGTCTGTAGCCGATGCACCTTGCTTTTCTCCTCCTTCAGTGTGTCCCTGAAGTTTGTCTGTAACGAAGTACAACATAATCCCCTTAGCATAATCAGGGTGGGCACAGGAGCAAAAAGAATAAGAGATAGAATGAGTGTTATGCCCTAGGATAAGGAAGGAGGGGCAGAGAGATTGTGAGTCTGTGTATATAGAACAGGGTTGGTTCAATCACATGGGGTAGGGAACATGTCAACAGAGCCTGACCCAAGTCCACACCTCCTTGTCCTTCAAGTCTCTAAGAAGATTCTCATTTTTTGCTTCTGTTTCCTGTAGACTGAGCTCAAGCTGTGGAGAGACAGGAGAGCAATGTTATATCACCACATCGAGCCTACAAAGTAAAGATTAGTGACAGGGATGAATATCTCCAAGTGTCATGCAGTTGGGGCTCATCTGGGGCATGCATTCTGGACCTGCACAACAGTGAATCTATTCTGGAAGAACTTATGGCAATATGGTATGTACTATAGTGGCTCTGCTTGGGGCCCTATTTGTTCTGGGAGATCAACTCAACGTATGGCTAGAGGACCTTAGTATTTTGAGAAACCCTTTCTGCTTGCCACATGTGCACCTTAATCAACTTGAAGCTTTTGGAGGCTCCCTCGGTAGCCCAATAGTGAGTGTAAATGATACACATACTCACCAATGAAAGGATGGCAGTGGATACTAAGAAGGATTTCCAAGTTTCAAGAAATTTAGGAACCATTTTGGAACACTTTGTCAGACAGGGCCAGAAGTAACATTCTTAATCAACAGTGATCTTTGAATGTCTATCTTGACAGGACAGTGGTGGGGTGGGGGGGTGGTACAGGTTTGGGAGTGGATTATCTTGGGGGTGATGTTCTCTAAAGTTTCATTTATGATTCCTATGTTTTGGTGCACATGTACTACATTGGCCAGTGGGAGGCATGTGTAAGAACATCTGCACGCCTCCTTGACGTGTTTGGTCGTTAATTATTTTGTTTGTAAAAAATGAACAGATTTGCAGGAAAAAAATGGCACAGTCATGCACTAGGGATCCACTCCACAGAAGCACCCCAGAGAACCCCCTACTAATAAATCACACAGACATTTGTTTCACCTCATTCTTTTCCTGCTGCATCCTGTCCATCTCCGATTTCACACTGGACAGCCTGGCTGATTAACAGTATAAACAGAGTCATCAGTGTCTTTTCCTTTCTAAAATGCAAGGCTCAAGCATATTTCTATGGGGAGAACAATGAGCAGTTCTTACCCTCCAGCAGCTCTGTCACAGAGGGGGATGACAGGAGATCCAAGGCAGGGACAGGCAAAGTAGGGTGTGAAAGAGAAAAATATAGGCTGTTAACAATACCATAAGTGACCATCCCATTCCCAGCCCCAAATCAAATGTCCACCATCAAAGAAGCATGCATGTTTCCAGTCATGGTCAGCACAAGGGTATGATTTATTTAAAAATTTCTATCGCGAAAAGATAATAACAGACTCTAGAGTATGCAATATTCAAAAAGTGACAGACAAGATCAATCCCATGCATGTTCAAACAGATATGTCTTCAGAACTTACTGAATTGAGTCCTATTACTACACAGTCTCAAGTAACCTGGTAACTTGTTCCAGATTTGCAGACCCACTATTGAGAATGCAGTATTCCTGGCATATCCCACCATTTGCAGTTTATCATTCATCAAAAACTTCAAATTTTCCAGAGAGGTCGAAATTCCTGAATTACATCTTCAAGGTATCGATATTCCTGAATTACATCTTCAAGGTATTGAACACAATCAGAGTACAGTGCTCGGTGTACCAACTGTACCACCTTGTACTATATCCAAGCATGAACTGTTAACCAGTGCAAACAGCGTACGGTTGGAGATATATCCTGAAACCTAGACACACCTGTCAACAATCGGGCAGAAGCATTTTGTATCACCTGCAATGTTTATATCTTTGATTTTGACAAGCCCAAATACAGCTCATTGCAGAAGTTGATACATGATCACTAAACTTTGTACCACAGATTGAAAATCACACTGTGGCAGCATAGGCCGTAACTTTGTTAACAAATGAAGCTGAAAAAAAGCTGATGACCACCTGCAATACTTGATCCTTCATAAACAATAAGGGATCCAAAATAACACCCAACACACGCATACATTCCTGTACTGGCAACACAGAATCACCCAAATTCACAGACCGACATTGTAGAAGAGCTGCATCTTTTCCTACAAACATCAATTCTGTTTTACCAAAATTTAAAATTAATCTATTCAAACCCATCCATTTCTGTACAATAGACATACAGTCACAATCCTGTGCATCCTCCTTGAACTGGAAAAATATCAACTGTATCGAATGGTGATGACACATCCAAATAAACAAGGAAAAATATATGGCCCTTGTCAATACCCTGCTTTAATATATCTAAGGAGGACAATAATAAAGTTTCAACATTATGGCCTTCCCTAAAACCATATTGATAATCATCCAAACGCTGTGTCAACTGTCGAAGAACAAATTTTTCAATTACCTTCAACATTATGGGAATCACAGTGATCTGTCTAAGAAAACATTTAGCCATACACCCCCCCTCCCCCCCCCCAAGACTCTAGCTCCACTCTAACATATTGTTTTTTAAATATTTGAAATTTGTCCACTTCCTTATGGGTAAAAGCACACGCTGATAGTTATTTCATTTGAGGATATCGGGACTGATCGTTTCGCATTGACACAGATGATCTTTACCCTCCCCCAGAAGCTGCTGCTCCTGGCAACTGCCCAGTATGCCTAATGGTTGGGCCGGCCCTGTTTTCAGCCTCCCTTCCCAAATGAAGGCAAAACTACTATTTCTCCCCCCTCATTCCCCAGAGTCTGTACCCGTCTCCTCTCGCTGGGACTCCAGGTTTGCCTGCATAATGTCCTGAAGGTTCTTTCGGAGCTGCTGCTCTGCCTGCAGCTGTTCCCGTATGGTCACAATCTCAATGCGAAGTCTCTCTTCCTGGTGATCAGAACCTCGCTGCAAGGTAAAGATCTCCTGCCGGTATTTCTGGACCATTTTCTGCAGTTCCTGAACCATAACACAACACATCAGTGATTATGCACGTAATATATTTATCCGTATAACCAGCCTTTCAACTCTTCTCTACTAATGCATGGGGTTCAAGGCTGTACATATAGGGGGTAATTTCCTATAACTTGCCTGAAATTGGGCACTGGATGATGCACACAGAATACTAGTGTAAATTTGCAGTTACATCCCTAATTTTACGCTAGCTAAATAGCTGGTGTAAATGCTTGCATGTAACTATAAGAACTTAGGATGCAACTGCAAGGTCTTTTTCTGCCATCATCTACTATGTTACTATTCTATAAGACGTGTGTGTAAGAGCCAAGCGGCCCCACCCCCAACCCACTCACGCCCCTCCCAGATCCATGCTTTTGCAATTGTGCACAATAGATTTTGCATGCACAATTTATAGAATACCAACGAATGGTAGTTATACACGTAACTGCTAATTACTGGCAATTAGTACCAATTATAGCCAATTCTTGGTAGTTAAAGCCAAATAGCAGCTCATTATTAAGTTACTGGCACAACTGACATTCTATAACTTGTGCATGCAACTTTGCATACTAAGGGCTGGATTCAGTAAACAGTGGCAAAAAATAGGCACCAGGAACAAATCAGTGCTCAGCTCCAGGATTAGCGTCCTTTATAGAATAGCGCCAGCAAGGAAATGCTGGTGTGCAAGTTGGGAGAGGATCCCCAAAATCCTATAATACTGGGTGCGTCTTTTGAGAATGCCTCCCCCCCTCCCATGGCCCCCTTTTGGGTTGCATGCTATGGGATTTGGGCACCCAGGATTGCAGAAAAGCGCTTAGCCAGATGTCCGCTCACATTCCCTAACGGGTACCAATTGAAGAACACAAGAGTAGCCATACTGAGTTAGACCAATGGTCCATCTAGCCCAGTACCCTGTTTTCCAAACAGTGGGCCAAGCCAGGTCACAAGTACCTAGCAGAAACCCAATTAGCAGCAACATTCCATGGTACCAATCCCGGGGCAAGCAGTAGCTTCCCCATGTCTGTCTCAATAGCAGATTACGGACTTTTCCTCCAGGAACTTGTCCAAACATTTTTTAAACCCAGATAAGCTAACAACTATTACCATATCCTCCGGCAATGAGTTCCAGAGCTTAACTATTTGTTAATTGATTGTTAGTGTCCAATTATTGGTAGTAATTGGCTTGTTAATCAATTTGGTTGTGTGCACATCTTGGGATTGCATCCAAATTTGGGTGCCCTTTATAGAATCCAGGGGTAAGTAACAACTTGGACGCTCGAGTTTATAGAATGAAAAGGCCAATGTCTCTTCTACCGATACAGAGGTGGGCAATGCAGTCTCCGTCGTCTCTTCATGAGATGCTGAGGGCTTGTTGTAACCCCTTAGACGTTCGTTTTCATCACTCAGACGTTTCACTTCATGACACAGCTGCTTGTGGGAAGAGGCTAGCTCAGTCTGCAACAAAAAGAGCACATCATGTTGTCAATGACACCAGTACCGAGGCACGATGTGTACTAACAGCAAAACACACAGGAGTGAAGTAGCCAAGCCACAGGATGATCCACAGTAGCAAACGAAGTCACAGAATGATCAGCAGTAGCAGATGACGACACCTTTATTCTCAATCGCACAAATACGAAGTCCCAAACAAAGATTGGGCCCAACACGGGCCATGTTTCAGCTCGTGAGCCTTCTTCATGAATCCTCTGTTGTATGAGACATAATACCAATAATGTGAAACAAAAGCAAAGAGCAGGGAGTAGACTAAATCTGTTTCCAAATAATGGGTTTATTAAAAAAAAAATTTTTTTAAGGACTCGATACAGTCCTGCCTTTCAGCGCCTCCCTCAGTGGCTGAGACAAATAGGCTAAAAAATCCCAAGGTACCGCATAAGCCACACTGAGAAAAAATATTGCCAAGCAAAATGTGCCAAACATAAAAGTGTGCCACTAGGGAAATTTATGTTTGACACGTTTCGCTTGGCGATACTGTGTTTTCTCAGCATGGCTTATGCTGTACCTTGGGATTTTTTAGCCTATTTGTTTACTTTTATCATCAGTGGCTGAGACAATTTGTTTGACTCCTGAAGCAGGTTTTACTGGCGCCAAAACGCAGGACTGCGAGTTGTTTTTTTTTAATAAACCCACTGTTTGGAAACAGATTTCTTCTACCCCCTGCTCTTTGCTTTTGTTTCACAATTTTTTGTGGTTTGTTAGGGGGATACTTCTGCTTGTTTTGTGTGACATAAAACCAATAAACATGCGACAACATAATGATGTAAAATGATCCTGCGGTATGGGCTACTATTACCTAGATTGTAAGCTCTGGTAGAGCTATATAAATGCTATTAGTAGTAGTATAGGCTAAGCGAACCTCTGTAGCTAGGCAACATGTGCTGCTGTGTTTTGTGGACGTGCTGGTTTTCTCTTTTCCTGTGGACTAAAACACTTCTCACTCAGGCTTGTCGCCTCCCTTTCCTATGGATGAGTCTTGGTAGAAAGAGCGCTGCACATCCAGTCAGTAAGAGATACAAAGCCATATCTAACACAAACATGTGTGTTGTCTTGTGTACTCACCAGCTGTTGTTGAGTTTTGTCTTGGGTCTGAGATACCGTTACTTGAAGGTTCTGCAACAGCTGCTCAGAGTTCTGAATCTGATCCAACAGCACCTGCACCTGAATGAGATCCCAAAACAGCAGCATCATGCTCCAAGACCAAAAATGGACAGAAGGATGGCTCAGAGTTCTGCAATCATTCTAGCAGAAAGGCAAAATCACAGGGGAGACTGTGCCAGCTGGAGTGGAGGGGTGGCCTAATGGTTAGTGCAGCAGGCTTTGATCCCACCATCCTGAGTTCGATTCCCACTGCAGCTCCTTGTGACCCTGGGCAAGTCACTTAACCCTCCTCTGCCTCTAGGGACAAAGAAAGTGCCTGCTTTTAATGTGTGACTGTTCTCCGCCTTGAACTTGATGGTTAAGCGGATTATAAATGACAGAATTAAAACATTAACACAGGTCCCGTCATGCAGAGATAAGCGCCAAGGGAGTAATTCTATACCGGTCGCCTAGAGAGACACCTAAAGGTTGAGCATTAAGCACAAATTCTGTAATGGCAATTAATTTAGGAGCAAGCAGTATCCTAAAAGCTTAGTTCGTGCTTGGCGCTCTCTGCCCCTCCCATAGTTACATCCCTCTCGAATTTACACAGTACAGAATTTGGACGCCAACATTATAGAACAGCACCTAAGTGCCATTATGCTTATAACTGCAAAGTAATGCCAATTATTAACAATTAACTCTAATTATCGACGACTATTGGTTGTTTGAGTCAATTCACTAACTAACTAACTAACATTTCTAAAGCGCTACTAGGGTTACGCAGCGCTGTACAATTTAAACATAGGACAGTCCCTGCTCAAAGAGCTTACAATCTAAAAGACAAGAGAACAATCTAAAGACAAGTGTACAATCTAGAGGACGAGTGAACAGTTAATCTGATAGGGTGGATAGATTGGGGCATTCTATATTTCTCAAGCGGTTAGGCGCCGAAGGCAGCATGCAGAGATTTGAAGATGGGTAGGGAGGGGGCATGGCGTATGGGTAAAGGAAGATTGTACCAGGCATAGGGTGAGGCAAGGCAGAATGAGCGGAGCCTGGAGTTGGCAGTGGTGGAGAAGGGTACTGAGAGAAGGGCTTTGTCCTGTGAGCGGAGGTTACGGGCGGGAACATAGGGGGAGATGAGGGTGGAGAGGTAGTGAGGAGCCGCAGACTGAGTGCATTTGTAGGTAAGGAGGAGGAGCTTGAATTGTATGCGATATCTGATCGAAAGCCAATGAAGTGATTTGAGGATTGGTTGTTTGAGTCAATTCATGCCTAATTGTGTAATTAACTCATACACGTAACTGCTATCATTCTATAACCTGTGCGCGCAAAAATGGGCCCAAGATGTGTAAATTTGCACACAAAAATACAGAATGAAGGAACAAGTGTGCATGTATGTTATCCAAGGCTGTTCCAAATACTCATATTCAATTTGATTCAGCCCTGAATACATTATTTATATTCGGCCAAAAAGCGATTTAAATTTGAATATGAATAATCCGAGGCTCTGCCGTGCTAAATCCTACTGAAATAATCAGTTTTCAGCCAATATTTAAGACTATTTAAACGGCCAAGAACGGCTCCTGGTAGATTAAATAGCTTATAGCTGGCTAAGCGCTAATGTTCAAGTGCAAGATAGCCAGCTATCTCAGCTATTACCGCTTAGAAGTTAGCCAGTCAGCTCCAATATACATTGGCTGATCAGCTAAATTTAGCAGCTAGATAGACCTATTTAAGCAGTCCATCTTTTGCCACTATAACTTAGCCTGTCAGCTAATGAATATGTTATGCTAAAGTTTGTGACGAGGTCTACAGAACACTGCCCCTCTCCCTTAGGAAAAGTCCCTCCGATAGCCAGGGCCACCTCAAGAAAGATCCCTATATAACTAACCAGGGCCACCTTCAAAGCACAGGTCCCGCCCCCAGAGGAAGTGAACCAGGCGGGATGGAGTTGAGACCGAGGAGTTTAAAAGGGAAGGGCCAGGAAGAGGTTAGAGAGAGACGAGAAAGAGGAGAGGCCCCAGCATATGCCTTGACTGAAGACACCACAATGCTGTGACCAGGTTAAGGTAAACCCTTACTGCTGTTTGAACTTTGAAGTTTGCTGGAGGTTTGCAGCCAGACCCGACAAGTAAAATATAACTGAAAGGCTGTGTTTGAGGCATGGCAACCTCGCAGCCTGGGTTGAGACTACCGCCAGAGGCAGCTTATTGCTGTTTGCCGAATCCGCCGGGGTTTTCCTATTCTATGCCTCCAGCTCTGAGAAGAAACAGGCCTGGGAATTTCTGTTCTTGTAAATAAACACTAATGTTTGCATTCTACCTTTTTTCCGGCTGTATTATTTCCTCTGGCCATGGCCAACCCCAGTCAGGGTCTCACAAAGCTCAATGACCATTATTCGTACTCAGCCACATAGTAAAATATGCTATTCGCTACAGCTCCAAATAGCACTTACGCACGTCAGAGGTGCCAATAATTAGCAGTTGCCTGCACACAAGTACTAGGCGCTATTCTATAAAGTATGGGCCAAAGTTGCTTAGCGTCTAACTGCGAGGGCCTCACACATGGGCAGATCAGGGGCAGAGCACAGGCGTGTCACCAAGCAATATACACAAATTATAGAGTAGTTGCTCACGTTGCATGGCATGCTAAGGTGTGCCAACTTCTGCCAGCCATTGCCCTGTCTTAAGCGGGTGCAGCTATAGTTCAGCACACCAAAGCAGCTTGGTGCTAATATTCTGTAATGGCTTAGGCGTGCCCAGGTGCTATTAACAAAACTGGCACTAGGCTCACCTCATCGTGACGCCAAGTTACAGAATCACCCCCTTACCCCACGAGGTAGTGGGAATGATATTACACCTCAACAAGGGCTTTTAGGATCACAAAGCGGAAGGTGCAGTCAGAGCTGCATTTAGGCTGAAGTGGACCCTCATGTGGTAAAAAAAATGGAAGGCAAACAAAACCAGGTGAAAGCACTAGATATTAAAGGAGAAGTGCAATATTTCACCCTTTAGTGGTCGCTAAAATTGACTACAATGAGGGTGTGTTTGAAGTCTGAGGGCACTCCTTGTTGGAAATAAACATATTGTGTTTCCATATAACATAGGTGTAAATGTATAGTTCAGGCTCTAACTAGCTCTTTTGTAACAGAAGGAAGTACATAATAGCTGTTTGAATTATTAGACTAACGACTTGTGTCTTTCTGTAAGAAGCAGGACCAGGAGATGGGGGGGGGGGGGGGGGGGGGGGGGGGGTGTAACACTACGGAGATAGGGGACAACTTCAGTGAGGCCCCAGAGCTGAGCAACGCTGTTCCATGAGGTGTGTGTGTGTGGTGTGTGTGGTGTGTGTGTGTGGTGTGTGTGGTGTGTGTGGTGTGTGTGGTGTGTGTGGTGTGTGTGTGGTGTGTGTGTGGTGTGTGTGTGGTGTGTGTGTGGTGTGTGTGTGGTGTGTGTGTGGTGTGTGTGTGGTGTGTGTGTGGTGTGTGTGGTGTGTGTGTGTGTGTGGTGTGTGTGTGGTGTGTGTGTGTGTGTGTGTGTGTATATTCTTGCAAGGATGATTTTTGAAAAATAAATTGCTTAATTAAGCCTTGGTTCAATCAATCTGATTTTGTGAGTCCTATTTTTGTATAGGTTCTCAGGTTATCTGGGGGCTATTTATAATACTCCTCCATTAATATCTACTGCTTTCTCCTGGTTTTGCTTGCCATTTATATATTTTACCAGTGAGTTTTTGGATTATTGGCTTGAGAAATAAAATTCAGGGCATTAGGGAGGTCTCACACCTCTTCCGCTCTCACTGCAAACTCCCTCAAACTCCTGCTTTCACCCCTCCCATCCCCATTCCTCATCAAGCAATACTGCAACTGCAGAAAAAAAATGGTGGGAGAGGGTGACGAGAGGAAACATAGCTGAGCATGCTGCTTCTCCAGCCTCCTGAGGCTAACCGCCACACCAGAAAATATCAGCTTATGGTGCCAGCATCAGCAGCTGAGAGTGCTGCTGTACTCTTCTGACTTGGGGCAGGCTCTGGAGGTTTTCTTAGTAAGGTTTGGGAATCCCCACCAGTTACAGTGCCTAGCTTCTGGGTGGGCCTGAAAAAGGAGGAGGAGGAAAAGTCCATAGTCTGCTATTGAGACAGACATGGGGAAGTCATTGCTTGCCCTGGGATATGTAGCATGGAATGTTGCTACTATTTGGGTTTCTGCCACGTATTGTGACCTGGATTGGGCACTATTGGAAACAGGGTACTGGGCTAGATGGGCCATTGGTCTAGCCAGTATGGCTATTCTTTATGTTCTTAAACCTACCAGAGGCTATAACCCTGTACATGCAGAATTTCTGCTTGCTAGAACAGTTTCTTTTCTTTTTGTTATATCACATGGTGCTACCCATTGCTATTGAACACACTCTGGGGTCCTTTTACAAAGGCGCGCTGAAAATTGGCCTGCTGTGTGGGCACGGGTTTTGGGTGCGCGCAGAATCATTTTTCAGCGAAACAGTAAAAAAGGCCTCCCCACCCCCCACGCGGCCATTTTGGGTCTGAGACCTTACTGCCAACCATAGACCTAGTGGTAAAGAATTTGGGCGGTAATGACCTATGAGCGTCAGATGCCACTTGGCGCGCGTTCGCTACGTGCACTAGTAAATAAAAAATATTTTCAGACGCGCACCAAAAATGAAATTACCGCAAGAGCCATGCGGTAGTTGGGCGGTAACTCCATTTTGACACACGTTGGGCACACGTAGACACTCACACGGCTTAGTAAAAGGACCCCTATATTTGGTAAACAGAAACACAATGGAGCAAATGGCTTGCTGTGGTGCATTCTGGAATGGTTTCCACACAAATATATAGAAGATGCCTCCCACCTCTATCTTGCTCCCAACAGTAGGGGGCAGCACAAAGCACCATGAAAATGAGCACCCTAAGGCTCTGTCCCCTACATTCTTTCCAGGAGGTATTTGGAGAGACAGAGGCCCCCCCTCTCTGTGATGTTTAATGTACCTGGTTGGCGCAGTCATCCGTACTATGCTGGAGTGCTTCCTCCAGCCATTTCTTCTCCTGCTTTGCTCTCTCCAGTTGCTCATTTGCCTGATGCCGAGACACCTGCTGCTGCTTCACCTGTGGGATAAAGCATAAGGTGATGCCTTTTTTACTGGAAAAATCTAATACATTTGTTGACTATCTTCACCCGAGGAAGGGAGTTTCAGCTCTTGAAAACTAATCAAAAAATATATCATTCGTCCAGTAAAAAAATATCACCTTATATCCTTTATAGTTTTGTTTTTATTTCCCCTTATTTCTATACCTTCACCTATAGGAGGCAGCAATACTCAAGGTGACCTCACAGTCACTTCTGTCATCCAATTCATAGGGAATGTTTGAAAGAGGAGGCAACCTTATATTATTTCTAAGAGCGCCTCTGTTTGACATACCCCGCCCACTCGTCGTGTCCACTGCAAAGGAGACAATGAACTGGAAATGATTTTTGTGCCCCTCACTCCCATCTCCCTTGTCCCTCTGCAGCCATACCACTCGTACAGCCCTTGGAATGGCCCTGCATATATCTAAGGGTCTCTCAGACATTAGGAATATGTACATTGGTCTTTCAACGCATGCATATCCCTCTTGGGGATACACAACATCATGCATACAACAAACCAAAGAGCCAGCAAGTGAAGAGAGAACCCTGACCCCCGTGTCCCTTGCTGCAGGAGGCATGTTTGAAGGCCTGGACCTCAGCAATGCTCACCTCCTGCTCAGAAACCAGCTGATACCCAGGAGGTGGGAGATAGATGCACTCTGGGACCAGCGTTCCTGTGGAGACCAGCGATGCCGTTTCCTCATGCTCTGGGCTCAGCCCTCGTCCAGGGAACGCACCACACAGGTTGAAGGAAGAGATGGATACGCTGTCACAGTTCCGTGCAAAGGTTTCAGCACCTGCAGACACATCTGGCTCCTCTGCAGAGTCTCCCTCGCTCTCCACAGTTTCTTCTGTGTCAGTCGCTTGAGGTTCTCCTTTTCCAGTAAGGTGTCTGAAGTGAGCCTCTGAATCCTGCAGCTCAGGGGAGTCTGAAAGACGGATCTTGCTCGGGTCCTAGAATACACAATTCAAAGTGTGAGGTTCTGTGCAGCCCAAGTCAGAAGACAGATCCGTGCTTGATCCATGCTACCCAGGAGATACCAAGCTGGAGCCAAAAATAGATATTAATTCGGACAAGGGGATGTCATGATATTCCATCCCAGAGGCGGCAAAACTGCAACCCTGGAGAAATGCAAACCAGTCAGGTTTTCAGGATATCCCAAATGAACATACATGAGATATCTGCAGGGGCGCCTCCATTATATGCAAAAGTAGGTCATGGATATCCATTAGGAGAATCCTGAAAGCCAGACTGATTTAAGAACCCACACCCCCATCGACAGAAGTTTTTTTGACACTTTTGTTCTACCCCTATTTTAAAGTGGGTTGGATCTGGTGAACAGCCAGGAATCAACACCAAATAAATTCACATACAAAAATGTATTTTATTTTTTGAAGTGGGGAGAGTGGTGGAAAACAAGAATGTAACAGGTTTAAGTCAAGTGAGGGTCACTAGGAGAGTGACAGACTAGTTGGGCCCTGGATCACTTTTTTTGAGAACACTAGCCCTTTCCAATATCGTCCTTTGGCCCTCGGTGCCCTCATTATACCATCCTTTTTTTGCCTGCCCCCTTCCCCATCTTTGTCACCTGAAGCTCTTGGATCAGCCCCTCCGCCCGAGTCAATTTCTTCCTTAATGCTGCAATTTCTTGCTCCATCGGTAAAACAATTTCACGTAGCTTCTCAGCATCCTCATGAGCCTGAAGTAAAAAAATAAATAAATAAAACTACTACTACAGTGGCACAAAAACACAAAAACTTCAGCTTAGACATGAAAGTTCTAGAAAATGAAGGCACTGTATGAGGTTCAAAAGGGTTAGACTCAGAAATAACATAAGGAGATATTTTTGCATGGAAAGGTTAGTAGAGGCACACTTTCCATTCAAAACAATAGATTCAAAGAAAACATGTGATAAGGCCAGAGCATCTTTAGTTGTGAAAAAAGTGAGAGGAAAGCTACAGGAAGCTCTACAGGGAAGGGACCATCTATTTTCTGTATCTCTACAGTGCTGTCCATCCCTGTAGAAGCAAGTCAATTGGGCAAATTAGATGGACCTTGCAATCCTTGCCTGCCATCAGTTTCTAGAGAGAGAAATGTCAGTATGGCAGGCAGAAAGGGATCTCAAGGAAAAAGGAGAAGGTACTTAAATGACATTAGAACACCCAGAGGGTCCTGCTCCCTGTGCTATGAAATTATTCATAAAACCCGAGAAGCTGCATTAAGCACAATGGTCTCCTGCAATTTAAGATATGTCAGAACACCCAGAAATCTACCATTTATCTTAAAATATTTATAGTCTGCATATCTAAAAATCTATGCAGAATACAATAAACACACAGAAAATTAAAAACCTGACCCCATAAAACAAAAAAGTAAAAATTACAAACTCACATTTCCTACTTATTCTAATCTCGTCACCCATCAAACAAAAAAGTAAAAATTACAAACTCACATTTCCTACTTATTCTAATCTCGTCACCCATCAAACATCATTTCTACATCCTTGCTACACAAAATACACTCCCTTCGGAACAACCACCATACACTGCAATAAACCTGTTCCCCTATTACATCAGTACATTCATTCAGTCCAAATATATAAAATCAGTCAGTTCAGATCCAAGACTTGACAGAAGTATGCCTTCAGTTTTACTTATCACAATATTCCTTTATGATTAAATACAAAAGAGAGACAGTCCCTTGTGCAGTGAGATCTTTCAGAAAACCTCCGACATTTTATCTTTCATTTTATTTCATGTGAAAAATGTCTCAGCAAGGGCAGCATCTCACCTTCTCCATCTGCTTCTCTAAGGACTCCAGCGGGTGTGTCCGAGACACCCATCTCTTTAGCTGACTCAGCTCCCGTTCCTTCTGCTCCCGGTACTGGATCTGTTCTCTCTGTAAGGTTGCGATTTGTGTCTCATAGCTACTAATGGAGTCTGGGACAAGGAGGAAGAAAAGTGAAGTCTTCTAAGGCACACAGTCAGTGGCAAAATCCAGCCCTGAAAATTTTAGCCAAGTGCCACCATTTTGTCTACCACCAACCCAATAATGCGGAATCTCATTGGCTACCAGCAGCATTTAGAGTCAAGTTTAAGATTATAAAATTATTTCCTGCCTGTTAAAACTATAAACAGAAAGCATATATGAGAAGTCCAAATACACTTAGTGCCTGGTATTCAAACTGTTTATGCTACTAACTTTAGAGAGAGAGCACTAGGCTCATAAATTGGCCTCTTTGAAAATTTACCAGGGTCAAGTGCTAAAATTGTTGCTCAGACAATAGGGGCAGATTTAGGGTGGGGAAAATAGGAGTTAAACACTGATTTTCAGCACTAGACTCATAAATCTAGGAACATGAATGACAGATCTAAATTTATAAGCATGACTTTTAAGCTCCTAAATTAAGATGAATTTTCAGCTGAAAACTTAGGCTCCTACATTTGGCTAAAAATGGATCACAAATTCGAGCTCAGCTTTTATAGAGACAACATAGGTGCCTATATGCCTTCATAAAACAGACTCCCAGAATGAGCTGCAAGAGCATGCAAATGTCGACACGCATTTACACCTGCCCTGAAGTTGGTGGAATGCATGCATGTACCTGTGCACTACATGTCTATTCTGCCTCCGCTCAACCCAAACTACACCCATGGGAACACTTGTGTATGTGAATGTACACACTTAAACAGACATGCACTTTTAGAAAAGGCTTTTTATAAAAAATAAAAGTACAATGAGTTTTATAGGCAGGAAACTTTTCATAAAATTACTCCCATAAAATGTTAAACAGCCAAGGCCTGTCTTATTAGAAAAGAAGCCTGCTCCCAACCTTCCACCCTTAAAAATACCAGCCTAGTAGTTACTTGCTTGGTAAAAACAAGAGAGAAGGTACTTGATGGTTCAACTTGGAACTCCCCAAGCCTAGAGATCAACCAGTGTAAGATTATAAAGTGCCTAGTGAAGCCATCTAGACAAGGCTATGAACAGAAGTGAATCCGAGATGTGCTGGACTTCAGAAAAGGCATTTCCACTGGACCTACTAAAGCACTGCTTCTCAGTTCTCTCCGAGAGGCAAACCTAGCCAGTCAGGTTTTCAAGATCACCAGAATGAATATGCAAGAGATAAACATGCATAGGTTGGAGAAACATAGTATGCAAATCTCTTACAGAGGTCAACTGAAACCGCTGGTTTTAGTTCCATCCAAAACTGAATTCATGGTCAAAATTTGCAGCTTGGTTTCAGCCGGAACTGAAGCCAAAACCAAAAACATTGTGCCCACCTCCCGCCCTCCTCCCCCCGGCCTACCTTAATATGCCCTGGTGATCTAGTGGCTGCTTCAGGGGTAGGAAAGAATTGCACTGCTACTTTAAAATGGCTGCCAATACTTCCTGCAACAGCCTTGTGGAAATTGGTAACAGGTTGTCAAGAACTTAACTTCCACAAGAAGGGAATTCTCCAAGTTGGGAATCCAGATCTAATGGCTCTGCCTACTGGGGTCCTTGTTGGGCAAACTGGATGGTCCATGCAGGTCTTTATCTGTCGTCATTAGCGTGTTACTGTGTCTATTGAACAAGAGGTTTGCCTTCAGCCTCGTATATCCCAAGTAGTGTAGATAGCCTTTTTAAAGGCTTTGCCTGTATATGGTCCAGGTTTTACTTAGTCTACCTGGATTACTGTAATAGTAAACCAAAAATTAGTGTGACAGTAGTTTTCTGGATCATTAGAAGCAGATGTGTTAATGGGAAACCTATAGCTGCTGCTAGACTGATTTTTGGTTGCTCTAAATAAGAACATACTGCCCAATTTTCAGCCTGCAGTGGTCTGCAGTTTTAAAGCTGCTCACTGCCATAGGCTTAATCTAACCTGGATATTCAATGCTGGGGCCACATTTTGGGCAACAACATTGAACAAGGAGGTTTTATGACAGGAGATGGCATGACGTTAAAGTTAAAGCCATCTCCCCCGTGCAGCAGCCATACTGTGTGACACCAAACATTTGCAGACACTATTGAAAACACCAAACTTGTGAGGTTTATGACTGCCTATATGTGTGTGGGGGGTTTTTTCCCCCACTTGACAGCTTTCTTATATATTTGAAAGCTTCCCATATGCAACTCAAGTTGTTTTTTTTTTTGTTTTGTTTTACACACCTCTGGGGGCTGACCTGGGACGTGAGCCACGGTCCTGCCACAGGCACTCCAGAGCAGCAGACTTGTTTTTCGAGCTGTGGGATGTTCGATTTTTCTAGGCAGCAGCTTTAAGAAAGGCTCCAGCTCTGCCAGAGCCTTGGGGCCAAGTTGTAGGAATTCCTGCAGCTCTAATAACAAGTCTGCCACTCCAGAGTGCCCGCATTCGTGGCGGTACTACAGCTCATTGTCCAGGATCCCTCCCCCCCCCCCCCCCCCCCCCCTTCATAGGTATTAAAAAGAAAAAAAAACCTTGGGTTACATATGGGAAACTTTCAAATAAATAAAAAAGCTGTCAAAAAACCAAACACACATACACATAGGCAATCAAACCTCACAACTTTGCTATTGGTTTTAACAAAATCTTTGAATGTTTGGGGTCACATTATAGTGGCAAGCTCCACTCACTGGCTTCAGCCCATAGAATTGGCCAGGTAGGCTCATGCTGTCTCCTGTCAATATACAGCGCAGGCACCTGCATAGCCAAAATTAGGACTACACAAAAGGCAGTTCTATCTTTGCCTACCTACCCACTTAGTCATCTGGGCACTGGCACTGAATATGGCCAGTATCCACATAACTGCCAGCTTCCTTTGACTCAGCCCACAGACCACCCCACCACCAACATAGTGCCAGAGGAAATATTCAACAGCACTATCCCCGGATTCTATATAAAAAGGAAAGGAAAAAAAATAGTACAAATACAATTCAAGAGAATGCCTGTCATTGCCGTCCAAGGAATCATTCATGCTTTACTACGCTCATCCATGTCATATGAATCAGTGCAGAGATATATTCGTCCTCTGCAAATCATCTACTGAATGGAACCCATATCCACCCAAATAAATGAGGTTTCTCATTAACAGTATACATAACCTTAACAAAACACATTCCCCTATCTAGAACAATCAAACTGATGGAGCCACCTATGCCTTCCATCTTCAAGCAATCACCTCTCTTGCTGCCAGCAACAACTGCTCAATAAATTTGCTATACTTATTTGTGAACTGCTGTAACCTTTGTCTAGAAGTGGAAGTATTTAAAGTTATCTAATAAACAATCATCCCTTCACCCTCTAAGGACTTTCAGTCCCAACGGACAAGACACCAGGTTAAGGTCTGCCATATATCTGTTCTTGAATTCCTTGAATTTTGTCACTCTCCCACCACTTATGAAAGATGTCTACCCCCTCCCCCCCACCCACACCCTCTCCAACAGAGGATCAGCAGAACTCCCCACCTAAAAGTCACCATAGAAGTGGTGTAGAGTATGCACAGATTTGTAGTGGCATCTGCTTTCAAGCTGTCACTAATGAGCAGCTGCACATAATTTGATAGACTTGTCACCCAAGACTTTGAATACAAGGGCAACCCCAACCATTTAGCCTCATCACTTGAAAATTTGATCATTCCAGGTTCTTTTTTTTTTTTTTTTTTTTTTTAATTTGTATTTATAATTTTAATTTACAATAATCAAGGATCCCCTTGTTCAGAAATACAGGTGGAAATAATATACATAACTCCAAACATACATATCATAAATTTTAAAGTAACTATACTAATAGGCAAAAGAAATAACTCTCTAAATTTAGAGTATAATTATATCAATGTTATATTGTAAAACCTTTCTTAGACCTCAAATTGTAAATAAAGGGGGAAAAAGAATCAGAGAAGTGTATGCTAGCAAACAATTAAATTAAAGGCATAGGCTGCACTTATTCCAAGATATACATTATTTCAGCTGTTTCGATTCTACAAACGTTTTAAGTTGTTCCGGTGAAAAGAAAGTGTATTTAGTTTGACCTAAATTAACTACACATTTACAGGGATAAGCGAGAAAAAAGGAAGCACCTAAATCTATAGTCTTTTGTTTTAAAGCAAGAAACATCTTCCTTTTTTGTTGAGTTGATTTAGTGACGTCAGGGTATATCCATACTTTGGAGCCACAAAATTGAGCTTTAGAATTTCGAAAGTAAAGTCTTAGAATGGTATTGTAATCTTGCTCAAACACCATAGAAACAATCACAGTAGCTCTATTCATTATAACGTCTGAAGATTGTTCTAATATATCTGAGATGTTTTGTAAGTCAGCAATATCCTTTTCGGGTCCTTGTACTCCTCCTCTAGGTTTAGGAATAAAGTATATCTTATTTACCGGTGGGGTTGCCTCAACAGGAATATTCAAAATTTCTGACAAATATCTATGAAAGGTATCTATTAGAGTTACCCCAGCGATAATTGGAAAATTCAAAAAGCGGAGATTAAGGCGCCTGTTGAAATTCTCTATTTGCTCTATTTTCCTTCTTATATCCATAGAGTCCTTGCTAGTAAAATTTTTAAAGGCAGTGTTTCCACTTCTTTTTGCAAAGATTGTACTTGAGTAGTTAATTCACCTTTAACAGAGTCTACAGTTTTTTTTCAAATCTTCAAATTTAACATTTAAATTGAGCACATCACCTGACGTCTTCTGTAAAGTGGTAGTAATCTGGTCCAACATCACCTTCAGCGTTTGTAGAGTCACCTCCGAGTTCACTGCTGTGGAAGACAAACCTTCCTCAGCTCCACGTATCGCCGTTTGCTTGCCTGGGTCCTCACCGGACGCCCCAGCCGACACATCATCAGAGTCGTCGGGGTTTCCCGCCAAGGCCGCTCTCGACGCCGGACACGGAGGTATCTGCACTGCAGATGGTGGAGACAGGGAGACTTCCTCTCCCGGCGGGGAGTTCGCTTCTCCAAAAGCCCTCGCAATGGAATCCTCTCCCCGTTGAGACTTGGAAACACTGGGGAAGAAGCGCTCCAGCGACAGTTGAGCGGGGGAAGAGGTTGAGGTAGGTGGAGGCACTACCCTCAACAATCCCTTACGTTTAGTATGAGGCATTTCCGAAAGAAAAAAGGAAACTTTCAGCTCAGTCTCGCACAGAGCGCTTCAACGAACAACCAGTGCGGCAGCCATCTTGTTTTCCCCCAAGTGCCAAGGTTCTTTATAAATATGTTAAAAAGCAGTTGTCCCAATACAGATCCCTGGGGCACTCCCATTATTCACCTTTCTCCACTGAGAAAACTTGAGCATTTAGACCTACTCTCTTGTTTCTATCTTTTAATCAATTCCCAGTCCACAATAGGGCACTGCTCCTATCCCATGACGTTAAAAATTTCTTCAAGAGTCTCTCATGAGAAACTCTGTCAAATAGTGTCTGTGGATTTTCAGAAAGTATCAACTGACTCACCTTTATTTACATGTTTACTTGTGCATTCCAAAAAAACAGAGCAGATTGGTGAGGCAGGATTTCATTCCACTAAATCCATGTTGGCTAAATCATGAAAGTTCTGTAATTTTGTTCTTGATAATAGTTTCTACCATTTTGCCCAGCACTGACATCAGACTCACTGGCTGTAATTTCACATATCACCCCGGAAGCCTTTTTAAAAACTGGAGTTACGTTGGCCACTCTCCAGGTACTCTAGACAATTTTGATAGTTCACAAAATTACTCAATTCTTTCAGTACTCTGGAGTATATGCCATCTAGTCTAGGTAATTTACAACTCTCTAGTTTTTCAATTTACCCTATTACATTTTCTAGGTTCACTCAGATTTGTTGCAGTTCCCCTCAATCATTACCTTTAAATATATATTTTTGGTATGGATATCTCCTTTATATATTCCTCAGTAAAGAGTGAAGCATGCAATTCATGTGGCCTCTCAGATATGGGTCTTTTGTTCCCTGCATGACCCTTTACTCCTTGATCATTTAATGGTCCTACCAATTCCCTCACGGGCTTCTTGCTTCAAAATGTACTTGAAAATCATTTTGTTATGAGTTATTCCTTATAGCAAGCTTCTTTTCAAATTCCCTCTATGCCTGTCTCAACAGTGCTTATGCCATTTTCAGTTTCTTCATTCAGATCCATTTTTTTAAAGTATGGCCTTAATTGTCTTTTCTATGTCACTGTTTTTTTAACCGTGCTGGCAGTTTAGCCTTTTTTCTGCCTTTTTTTTTTTTTTTTTTTACTTTGTTTTTATTTTTATAATGCATAGAATACATCTGACCTGGGCTTTCAAGATGGTAGTTTTAAACATGCCTAACGTAAGCAACTTTTACAGCTACTTTTTAGCATTTGTTTTCTAACCATTTTCCTCATTTTATCTCGATCTCCCTTTTGAAATGTTCAATGCTATTGTAGTCGATTTCCTTAGAGTTTTGCCAAGCGGCCTCAGCATCGTTACCTCTCACACCAAGGGGTCAATGCAGTAGGAATTAGAGTCGTGCACCGACGCTTAGTATACAGCTTCCTAACACAAGCCTAACAAAATTTTAGATCCCCAATGCAGTGGCCAAACAGGCCCTGAGCAAAACATGCATACCCACATCTGTGCTAGTGACAGCTAGTGCTTGCTGACAGTTCTCAGCACAAAAATCTGGATCAGCATCTGGGTTTGCATGCACACACATATGCATATAAGTGATTAAAATACTCATATTTATGTGCACAATAGCATCCAGGGCACGCACAGATGTGTGCACAACTTCAGGTGCTAATACTGAGACAGCATGGGCAGAGAAATTATATGGTATTTAACTTTTTAGTCTTGCAAGTGATGGAGGAATGCCATATGGTTTAGATTATTTAGAATGTCTAGCTTTTGCTAGGCTAAAGGTTAGAAAGGTCAGAGAGAGAAACTTTCTTTGACCCTTTGTGAGTGATGGACGGTTAAGGCTAGTTCATAGGTATTAGTTTACCACATATGGATACCATTATGAGCCAGGCATACTGTAGTTTTAAAAGGATTAGTTTAAAATGCTGCTTAGAAGAAAATAGTTAGATTTAAGAAGTTCTTGATAGATGTAGAGTATGTCTTATAAGGAATTTGATTTCTGCTTATTTTAGAATATGTTTTATTCTGTGTAATTAATAATTCTATGTAGAATATCTTTTTAATCCAGTGTTATATCTTTGCCTGACTTTTCAAGTAAGACTGCAGTTGAAAAGGTCATCATCTGGTTTGAATTATCCACAGTCCTAGCTAGTTCAATGTATGAAGCTAATAGGTGAAAGAGGTCAGGATACGTCAACTCTCTTCTCCTTGATGAATAGCTAAATGAAGGACTGGTTTTCTGAAAGTAATAATAAATGTAAGATTGGCCCCTTAGCCCCTCAATGAACCTAAGTTATGAAGTTAGCTGAGAATTTAATCATAATAAAATGCAAGAGTTCTGGTGCCCCATTGTCTAGCGTGAGAGGCCCCAGGTCATAGGTCAGTTCAGGAAATATCAAACCTATGTAACTGATATTTTGGAATAAATGTATACAGATGATTGGTTCAGACAGGGTAATCAATCTATTCCTTACCATCTGGAAAATCAGGGGGGCTAGGAGGGGGTTAGAACTGTATATAACTGGGAGCAGAAGCAGCTTACGTCAGAAGAAAGAGAAGAAGGAGAGAAGAGAACTGAAGAGGACAGACAGAAGCCACAAGACACAGAGAGCTGAGAAAGAGAAGAAGAGACTTAGAGCTGATGTCCTACTTTGTTTGCTGGCAAATAAAGAAGATTTCTCTCTCATTCTGGTGTGTGCTGTTTGACTCCTGAAGTACCAGATTCTGCTGACAATAGTGGTAATTCCTGCAACAATTTTTGGTGTCAGAAGTGGGATCCTGAACCCTGCATCAATTTCTGGCACCCAACTGCCTGAGGAACATTAGCCGGGTATGTATTCTGTATTCTGTATTGTAATCCTAGCTAGGAAACTGTAAACCAGCCCCTCAAAAATTGAGGGAAGGGGAGTCTGATCAACTCTCAGCGAAGGCCTTAGTAGCTTCTAGTCGTGGGGACTAGTAGGGAAACCGCCTGAGCTTATCTGTATCTGAGAAATCTGAAATTGTTGGGTGGGATTTTTTGTGCAGAATGTGTGTGATGCCTGAATGTTAAATGAGAGTGGACTTCTTATAGCTGCGGTTCCAGTTAACGCGAGTTCAATTGGCCAGCGACGGAAGGAAGCAATTGTTGTCTGTTTACCTTTTGTCTCGGGAGTGTGGACCCCATTACCACACTCCAAAAATTTCCCTCCCTTTTTGTGTGTTGTAACTGTAAGCATTATGGGAGGGACATCATCTAGACAAATTGCTACTCCCCTAGATTGTTTGCTTAAGAACTTTAAGAAAGGATTTTTAATTAATGATTATGGACAGACTTTAAGCTTAAGTACTCTAAGAACTTTGTGTGAAGTTGAGTGGCCATCTATGGGAGTGGGGTGGCCCCCTAGTGGCAGCTTAGATATTGACGTAATCCGGAAGGTCTACAGCATAATTGTAGGAGAACCAGAATATTCTGAACAACTCCCCTATATAGATTCCTGGGACAGCCTTGTGACTGACCCTCCCTCTTGGTTGAAAACTTATATGGGATCCCCAGTGAAGTTCATGTTGGGCCGCGTTCAAAGAAAGATTATTAGAAAATCTAAACTGGAAGAGGGAAAGAGCTCCAGGAAGCCTACCACCCAATCGGTGGCTTCCGCCCCTACCCTGTCCGAGAAACCCATACTCTCTGATGACCCCTCAGATCTTGAGCCACCACCTTATGGCCCATTGTTGGGGTTCCGTGCCACCCCCAGAGATCCACGGCGTCCAGCCCAAGCCTCTCCAGCACAGGCTTCTCTGGATAGTTCCTCCCCTTCTGTGCGAACCCCGCCACACCCTAGGTTGGACTTTTCATCCAGCCTCTACCCTTCTGTGCCACATCCTCCCCTGTTAACCTCCCAAGACCCGCTTTGGGCTCCACTCCCTGACTCCTCAACTCCCGACAGCCCAGCCTCTCCCTCTAATACCCCTCCCCACTCATCAGGGGCTCATCATCCCTTTCAATGGACTGAATCTCCTGTGATCACCTCTCAGTCTATGAGTACCCCTCCCCATCCCTCAGGGGTTCAACACACCTCCCCTGAATGGGTTAGACCCGCTGCAATCACCTTTGAGCATGATAGGGGGGTAGCTCCTAGCTCTACCTCAGGTTCCATTCCCACCTCCTCGAGAGTTCTGCCCCTGCGTCAGGTAACCACCACTCGACCGGATCCTAATAATGAGGGTCAGGTTATGCAGGCACAGGCCTACCAGTATGTACCCTTCACAACCACCGATCTCCTGAATTGGAAGACGCATTACCCCTCTTATACTGAAAAGCCTCAGGCAGTGGTGGACCTAGTGGCTAGCATTATGGCCACCCATAACCCAACCTGGACTGATTGTCAACAACTTCTCCTGACCCTCTTCACAACTGAGGAGAGGCGGAAGATTTTACAAAATGCTGAGGCCATCACGCGAGCGCGTGTTCCCGAGGGGATACAGGACCCAGAGGAATGGGTTAGAACTCGGTTCCCTCGCGCAGCTCCAGCTTGGGATCCAAATAACGGGCAGCACTATGAACTGTTGTCTGGCTATTGCCGGGACTTGCTGGAAGGTATGAAGAAAGGCATAAAGAGGCCCATTAATCTGGCAAAGGTCTCTGAAATTCTCCAAGGGGCAACTGAATCCCCTGGGGCCTTTTTAGAGCGACTAATTGAAGCCTACAGAACATACACCCCATTTGACCCTGAGGCACTAGAAAACCAGAGAATGGTGAATAGTGCATTGGTGGCCCAGAGTATGCCAGATATCCGGAAGAAGCTGCAGCGTCAGGAGGGATTCGCAGGGATGAATACCACCCAGCTAATTGAGATCGCAACAAAGGTTTTCGTTAATAGAGATCAGGAGATGCGCCGAGAGGCTGACCGGAAGATGCAGAAGAAGGCCGACCTTTTGGCGGCAGCCATTACTAATTCCACCCTTAACCGAGGTCGACCTCTAGCTAATGGGAAGCCAAAGTGGGACCCCGGACCACCAGCCAGGCCCCGAGATTCCTTCAATCAATCCCGGCCACAAGGGGGGAATCCCAGACCAAGATTGGAGAGGGATCAGTGCGCCTACTGTAAGGAAAGAGGGCACTGGAAAGATGAATGCCCCCAGAGGCGCCAGGGACTGAGAAGGGGACCAGGAGATCGAGGAAGCCGAGGCCGAGTTCGAGAGGGAAGGTATGAGCCTCCTGAATCTGACATCATTGGGATAGCCGAGATGGCAGAATGGGATGAATAGGACAGACCGGGTTCCTACAAACTGGGCTCCCAGGAACCCATGGTCAAGCTAACCATAGGGAGCGGCTCAATTCCATTCATGATTGATACAGGAGCTGAACATTCTGTTGTGACGGAGCGATTAGCGCCTGTGTCTGGAAAAACTGTCCGAGTGGTGGGAGCCACGGGGGTGCAGAACCGGAGGCCCTTCCTGACGACCCGTAGATGCCAATTAGGCTCACACACAGTCACTCATGAATTCCTGTATATGCCAGACTGTCCAATCCCTTTGTTAGGCCGGGACCTGCTGTCCAAGCTTAGGGCCCAAATTTCCTTTGACTCTGATGGCCAGACTTCAGTCTCCTTTCGGCCCCCGATATCCAGCCCTAAGGGCATATTGAGTTTCTGCTGCCCCCTTGAAGAAGAATGGCGGCTGCATCAGTCGCATGGCCAAGTTGACCTATCCCTGGCCGACAGCTTCCAGGTCAATGGGGTATGGGCAGAAGATAATCCCCCAGGGTTGGCCCGAAATATTCCCCCTGTTCATGTAGATTTACTTCCAAGTGCCCGGCCAATCCGTCTTCGCCAATACCCAATTCCCCGAAAGGCTCTGGAAGGGATTCAAGCGCATCTGAATCGTCTGTTATCCCATGGAATTATTCGACCTTGCCAGTCTCCATGGAATACGCCACTGTTGCCAGTCCAGAAGCCAGGGACTGAGGACTACCGGCCAGTCCAAGACTTACAAGTGGTTAACAAATCCACTATTTCATTACATCCTGTAGTGCCTAATCCATATGTCCTGTTGGGATTGATACCTTCTGGAGCTACCCATTTCACAACACTGGACCTAAAAGATGCCTTCTTTTGTATTCGGGTGGCCCCCGCCAGTCAACTGCTTTTCGCCATTCAATGGGAAAACCCAGTAACAGGACGGAAGCTTCAGTATACATGGACCCGCCTGCCACAGGGGTTCAAGAATTCCCCCACCATTTTTGGGACTGCCCTAGAACAAGACCTTAAGACTTTTAAATCTGAGCCTTCCAGGCGAGTTTTACTCCAGTATGTAGATGACCTCCTGATTGCAGCAGTGACCCAGGAAGAGTGTTTTGAGGCTACCAGAGAATTGCTGGAGCTACTCTTGGATGCAGGCTATAAAAGGTCTCACGCTCAAAGGCCCAACTCTGTCAGTCAGAAGTGAAGTATCTGGGCTTCTGCATTTCCCAGGGAAGTCGGAGACTGGATGTCAGTAGGAAGCAAGAGGTTGCTGCAATTCCCCAACCCAAGTCTAGAAGGGAAGTTAGGGAATTTCTGGGAGCAGCCGGATTCTGCAGAATTTGGATTCCAAATTTTGCACTGATGGCGAAACCCCTTTACCAGGCCACAAAGGGGGGTGAAAAGGAACCATTTGAATGGGGACCTATTGCTCAACAATCCTTCATCGCCATAAAGAAAGCCCTACTCCAAGCCCCTGCGTTAGGCCTTCCTGATGTGGAGAAACCTTTCTCACTGTATGTCCACGAGCGACAGGGGGTTGCTCTGGGTGTGCTGACCCAGATGATGGGATCCTGGCAGAGGCCTGTTGCATACCTGTCTAAACAGCTGGATGGAGTGGCTAAAGGATGGCCAGCCTGCATGAGGGCTATTGCAGCAACAGCCTTACTGGTCCAGGAAGCTGATAAGTTGACCTTGGGGCAAGAACTGGTTGTCAAAGTCCCCCACGCAGTTCTCACCCTCATGGAATACAAGGGCAACCACTGGTTTACAAATAGCCGCATGGTTAAGTACCAAGCCAGCTTATGTGAGAATCCACGGATACACCTGGAAACAGTGGCTACATTCAATCCCGCCACTCTTTTGCCAGCATCTGAGGGACCACCGGATCATGACTGTATCCAAACCATGGATGAAGTGTACTCCAGTCGACCAGATCTTAAAGATGTTCCTTGGAGGGATCCAGATGTAATTTATTTCACAGATGGAAGCAGTTACGTGGAGAACTCCAAGCGATTGGCAGGCTATGCTGTGGTGACAGAGGACAAGGTGATAGAAGCAAGGGCCCTGCCCCAAGGAACTTCAGCCCAGAAAGCAGAACTTGTGGCCCTCATACGAGCTCTGGAGCTAGCAGCAGAACTGGTGACCAACATTTATACTGATTCCAAGTATGCCTTTATAACTCTACACGCTCATGGAGCTTTGTATAAGGAAAAGGGACTCATAAATGCCGCAGGCCAACCTGTTAAGTATGGACCTGAAATACTTCAGTTGCTAGAGGCTGTTTGGGCCCCTAAGAAGGTAGCTGTCATTCACTGCAGGGGACACCAAAGGATAGATACTCCAGTGGCCCGTGGGAACCGCCATGCTGATCGGGTGGCCAAGGAAGCTGCTCGAGGACCCCCAGCAAGTACTGTGACCCCCCTGTTCCAAATTCGAATGCAAGAATGGACACCTATGTACACCCAAACGGAAGAGAAATGGGCTCAAGAGGAAAGAGCAGTAAGGAGACCTGATGGCTGGTTACATCTCCCTGATACCAGAGTTCTGGTGCCACGCCACCTAGCTTGGCCTGTAGTGTCTCAAGCTCATGACCTGTCACACTTAGGAAAAACAGCACTAGCCCGCCTACTCAGTCGAGTAGTGGTCTTGGAAGGATTGGATAGTCTGGTTGCCACTGCCTCTGCCCGATGTACTCTCTGTGCCCAGAATAATGCTCGTCAGGGACCCCGTATTCCACCAGGAGTTCAGTCCAGAGGACTAACACCCTTTGAGTCCCTAGTCATAGACTTCACAGAAATGCCCAGGAGCGGTAGGCTCCGATACCTCTTGGTCATGGTTTGCACTTTTTCTGGGTGGGTGGAAGCATATCCTACAGTCACTGAGAAAGCCACAGAAGTAGCTCGAGCCCTCCTTAGGGATGTTATCCCCAGGTATGGACTGCCCCTTGCCATAGGTTCAGATAATGGTCCCGCCTTTGTTGAAGCCACACTTCAGGCCCTGTCCCGCGCATTGCGCATTACCTGGAAATTGCATTGTGCCTACCGTCCCCAGAGTTCAGGGCAGGTTGAGTGGGCAAACAGAACCTTGAAAAATAGCCTAGCAAAGATTTGTCAGGAAACCCAACTGAAATGGCCACAGGCACTGCCACTAGCCCTCTTCCGCCTCCGATGCACCCCAACTAAAGGAACAGCCCTCTCTCCCTTTGAAATTGTGTATGGGAAGCCCCCAGCCATTTTGCAGGGAATTAAGGGAGACATAGGGACTTTAGGGTCTGCCCAGGTGCAGGAGCAGGTAGCCCTCTTGGGCAGGATAATTTCTGAACTTCAGTCTTATGTGAGAGAAATAAACCCTGTCCCCTTCCAGGCTCAGGTACATTCCTTCCTGCCAGGGGATAGAGTTTGGGTGAAAGACTGGAGGCTCCAGCCTTTGGGGCCCCGATGGAAAGGACCTTTTACTGTTTTGCTTTCTACCCCTACAGCTGTGAAGGTCGCAGGGATAACTCCATGGGTCCATTGGTCTCGAATCAAGTCTGCTGACCAGACTGAGCCCAGTACGGATCAGACGGAGCCTAAACAGTGGAGAGCAGAAAGTGATCCAGCGGAGCCATTGAAGTTAGGCTTGACCCGAACCAAAGAATCTATTAGCTGAAAAGAAGGGTCAACTGCATACCGCAGGAGCTGCTGGACTTTGGCTTCATACTGAGACTCTTTCTTGCCTGATTCTGGCTTTCCTGGAATTTGAGAGCTTGATCCTTGTCAGTTGAGGTTCTATCCCAACTGGTATAAGAACTCAAAGACTGAGAACATTATATTAATCTGTGACTAGCACAGACTGTTGGAATATTATTGCTTAATTAGTTTGCTTTATTTGTTTTAGATTAGGAAGAAAGAAAATGTTAGTAATTTGGGTGTTTTTGTTGTTTTCTACTCCTTGCCTCCTTGTTCCTAATACCCCAACTCGCTCCAACCTTTAGCTACATTCTGTCCAGGAACTAATTAGCCAGGCAAAGATTACTTCCCCTTGTATTGTGTGTTCCCGATTTTCTCCTTATACCACAGATGTCCCAGCTGTTCCTGTCCCTGTGCCGCTTACAGCTCTTATACCTCCCTACTTTTCGAGTTCAGGCCCTTGGAGTCAGGATTATACTTGGTGGTCCTTTTATAATGCTACCTCCCCCTCTGAATCTTCTCTAAGGCCAGTCTTTACGTCTCCCTATCCAGCTTCTGGAGTGTTTTGTTTAACAAGAAACATCTCAACTGTTCTTCCCATTTCCTGTAACTATACCAATGTTCTCCCAGAGAAGGGGGAATCTGTGTGGGTAGTCTCTCCAGGTACTCCTATGTGCCCTACTACCGTACCTGCAGATTATGACCCAGGTGATTATCTGGCTCCTAACCGTACCACTAAGAGGACTATAGTGTCCAAGCTTATTTTCTACTTTCATAAGTCCCCAGGGTATGAAGAGTTAATAACAAATGAGCAGCCTGTCACAATTGGGGATTGGCACCTATGGTGTGCAAAGTCTCCATTTCGTCTTCGTTCCCCCTGGGATAGGGGCTCGCATTATGGGCATCCTAAGTACCTTGTCCAGCCTGAGCCAACATTTATTGGGAACTTCCCTCACCCTCTCCTTGGTCATTACTGGCTTTGTGATAATGTCCTCCACATGATTCTTCCCCCCACGTATGATTTTTGTGTATTGGTAACCTTGAATTATTTTCCTAAAGTTATTCCTCTTCTCAGGCCACCATCCCCGCACCGCTCTAAGCGAGAGGCCTTGTCCTTACCTTCCTCCGTTGCCACAGAGAATGAGGCGATTGAATTAGCCCTCCAGTATATCAACTCTACTTATCCTCTGACTAAAAAGAGACTTGTGGCCCTTTCTGCCACGGCCTGGATTCCAATTGGGGGCCCGGTAGCGGGTATTACTGAACTAGGCATGGCTACCCGGCGACTTCAGTCCCTACTCCATGTTTTAGTTCATGAGCTGAACGTGGTAGTCAATGCATTGCAGGATCAAATTAATGAATTAAGTGTAGTTTCTCGGTATAACCGTATGGGCCTTGACTACCTCTTTGCAGCCCAGGGTGGCCTCTGCACAGTGCTAAATTCTTCAGAGTGCTGTACCATTGTCATAAATAGGACGCATGTAGTTAGGCATGCCATGAATAAAGTCCTACAGTTGGCTAGCCTTAATGTGGAGGATTACCGAGGAGGATTAGACCTTACCTCCTGGTGGTGGTCATTGACCTCATGGATACGTCCCTTGTTCATTTCCCTAATAGTCTTAGTTTTAGCAGGATTGTTGTTTTGTTTCCTAGCCTCATGTGCTTCGGCAGTATGCCGTAGGACCTTAACGAGTAGGGTAATGGTGATTCACAAGCCTATTCCTAGAAGTTATGCCCCAAGAGGAGGTATGGAGTTGGGACCACTATAATCCCCAGAGTTTGAGTTGTGAGACTTATCTCTGCATAAGCTGATTTTAGTCTCAAAGGGGGGAATGAGACAGCATGGGCAGAGAAATTATATGGTATTTAACTTTTTAGTCTTGCAAGTGATGGAGGAATGCCATATGGTTTAGATTATTTAGAATGTCTAGCTTTTGCTAGGCTAAAGGTTAGAAAGGTCAGAGAGAGAAACTTTCTTTGACCCTTTGTGAGTGATGGATGGTTAAGGCTAGTTCATAGGTATTAGTTTACCACATATGGATACCATTATGAGCCAGGCATACTGTAGTTTTAAAAGGATTAGTTTAAAATGCTGCTTAGAAGAAAATAGTTAGATTTAAGAAGTTCTTGATAGATGTAGAGTATGTCTTATAAGGAATTTGATTTCTGCTTATTTTAGAATATGTTTTATTCTGTGTAATTAATAATTCTATGTAGAATATCTTTTTAATCCAGTGTTATATCTTTGCCTGACTTTTCAAGTAAGACTGCAGTTGAAAAGGTCATCATCTGGTTTGAATTATCCACAGTCCTAGCTAGTTCAATGTATGAAGCTAATAGGTGAAAGAGGTCAGGATACGTCAACTCTCTTCTCCTTGATGAATAGCTAAATGAAGGACTGGTTTTCTGAAAGTAATAATAAATGTAAGATTGGCCCCTTAGCCCCTCAATGAACCTAAGTTATGAAGTTAGCTGAGAATTTAATCATAATAAAATGCAAGAGTTCTGGTGCCCCATTGTCTAGCGTGAGAGGCCCCAGGTCATAGGTCAGTTCAGGAAATATCAAACCTATGTAACTGATATTTTGGAATAAATGTATACAGATGATTGGTTCAGACAGGGTAATCAATCTATTCCTTACCATCTGGAAAATCAGGGGGGCTAGGAGGGGGTTAGAACTGTATATAACTGGGAGCAGAAGCAGCTTACGTCAGAAGAAAGAGAAGAAGGAGAGAAGAGAACTGAAGAGGACAGACAGAAGCCACAAGACACAGAGAGCTGAGAAAGAGAAGAAGAGACTTAGAGCTGATGTCCTACTTTGTTTGCTGGCAAATAAAGAAGATTTCTCTCTCATTCTGGTGTGTGCTGTTTGACTCCTGAAGTACCAGATTCTGCTGACAATAGTGGTAATTCCTGCAACAATACAACTAAGCTTAGACTTGTACATATGTGCAGCTCTCACAATCCAGCTCTTCCAGAACATGAGTTCTGCCTTTCTTTTGTACTATATTGTTTGTGGAACCAATAAAAACAAAGTTGTGAGTCTAATATGCTTGCAGTAAAAAGAACAAAAGAGATAGGAAATCCCCGCTGATATGGCCACAGAATGAGCCAATGTTTTAAGCCTTCTCAGAGTTTTACTCACTATAGACTTCAAGAAATAGATATGACAGGGACAGCACTTTCTTGTTTTATTTATTTATTTATTGCATCCCACATTTTCTCACCTATTTGCAGGCTCAATGTGGCTTACAGAGTTCTGTTATGGCATTGTCATTTCAGGATATCATATACATTTATTGATGAGAGCAGGTTAAGTAAAGGGAGAAGAAAGATTTAAGAGAATAGTAAAGAGGGTAAATGATCAATAGTTCGAACATCCTATATAATAATTCTCACCTCCAACGTCCTGAGGCTGCCTGGAACCGTGGTTTCCGGCCAGAGCTGCTCAGGAAAGTGGAGTAGATAAAAGTGACGTCATTCCTGAAGTGCCACTGATTGGCTGCTATGACATGCTGCAGGACATTCAATAGACAGGAGTGGAAGTGAACAAAGCAAGTCTATGGTAAGCAAGGAAGCCCTTTGGTTAATCTCTGATTCCACTCCCCAAAGTAGACGTCATTCCTCTACACTCAAAAAAAAAAAAAGGAAACCTAGGAGCAGTGGCGTTCCGACGCTGGCTGATACCCGGGGTGGATCGCCGATGTGCCCCCCCCCCCCCCGACGAAATGACCCCCCCCCCCCGGGTGCACGCCGTTGGGGGGGGGGGATGCCACGGCGTGCACCTGTTGCCTTGTCTCCGAGTTCACAATTCGCATGTGTTCACTGCTCCCTCTGAGTCTGCCCCGGAACAGGAAGTAACCTGTTCCGGGGCAGACTCAGAGGGAGCAGTGAACACATGCGAATTGCAAACTCTGAGACACAGGCGCGCGCCACAGCACCCCCCCCCCCCCAGCGGTGTACACCTGGGGCGGACCGCCACCACCGCTCCCCCCTTGGTACGCCACTGTCTAGGAGCTGCTTCTCATTGCCGTTTTTACAGCTGTTTCCACTGGACAAAAGGAGGGGGGAGACACACAGACCCTGCAACTGGGAAAAAGGGAGGAAGGGATGGAGGGGGGACCCTGCAACTGGGAGGAAGGAAGGAAGGGAGGGAGGGAGGGGGGACACCCCTGCAAATGGGAGACATACCGGGGGGGACGACCCTGGAACTGGGAGAGAGGGGGGACTCTGGCACATACTCTCATTCTCACACACACACTCGCACCCAGTCTCTGTCACACACACTCGCACATTCACACTCTCTCAAACATACACACTCCGAGGAAAACCTTGCTAGCGCCCGTTTCCTTTAAAACAGAAACAGGCCTTTTTTACTAGTAGTCTCATAAAACGATGCTCCTTCATCCTACTTAAGCACCTTGGGTGCCTTAATTTTGGTACCATTACTACGATTCAGTCTAGGGAAATTACCTCATGTAGGTATGCAGACAATATACAATTGTTATCCGTTACAGATTATTCAAATCCTTCAACTATTTCTTCATAGCATTGCACATTGTCTGTGCTCACAAAAGATGAAACTCAATCCACATAAGATCGAAGCTGTTATTTTTGCTAGGACACCGGGACACTCCGCCTCCTCCCCCTACATAGCAAATGAAGGTAGATATAGACCATATGACCTATCCAGTCTGCCCATCCATACCATCTACTATCTCTTCCTCCCTTAATCCTATGTGCTTGTCCCATGCTTTCTTGAATTCAGATATAGTCTGTTTCCACCACCTACATCGGGAGGCTGTTCTGCACAACCACTACCCTTTCAAAAAAAAAAGTATTTCCTTAGGTTACTCCTCTGTCTGTCCCCTTTCACCTTCATCCTAGGCCCCCTCATTCCTGAGCGCTCATTCCTGAGCTTCCTTTCAATTGAAAGAAACTCACCTCCTGTGTTTTTATGCTATGAAGCCATTTAAACGTCTATCATATCTTCTCTCTCTCAACTTTCTTCCAAAGTAGATATAGTCCAACAGTCTTTTATTGATGAAAATAAAGAAAAGACCTGGCACGGGCCATGTTTCGGCGCATACAAGCACCTACATCAGGGGTCAAACAAGTTCTAGATGGAGACGCAGGACCACAGCTCAGCGCATGTAAGAAACTGTAGAACTTCAATAAATCTGACCACTGAAAGCGAGTGGACAAACACTTGCAACGACTGTAGGAACAAATCACGCAAAAGGGGTCAGCCTCTACTTTTGCCTGCTGTGATTGTCATAGAGGGATCCCCTGCATTGTTCCTTGTTTCTTCCAAAGTATACATATTGAGATCTTTAAGTCTGTCCATATATGCTTTATGACATAGAGGGGCATTTTCGATATGGTGTCTAAGTCCGGGCAAAACGTCCAAAATCCATATAGGAAAGAAGGTCATTTTCCCAAAAAAAAAAAAAAAAATTTTTTTTTTTTTTTTTTTGAAAATACTGTTTTGAACAAGGTTTTGTGATTTGGACGTTTTGTTTTTTGGTCCATTTTTGGAAAAAAAACGAATCGGTTCAAAACAGAGATTCATGCCATTGGGATGTAGGAGGTGCCAGCATTTTTAGTAGATTGGTCCCCCAGACATCCTGGGAGAGCAACGGGGCACCCTAGAGGGCACTTCTGTGCACTTCATAAAAATGCTCCCAGGTACACATCCCACCTTTGCTCCTTTATCTTATCCCGAGCCCTCCAAAACCCACCCAACATCCACTATCCTCCACTGTACACCATTACAATAGCCTTTATAGGTGAAGGGGGGCACAGTAGGGTTTTGGAGACCTTAGGAGAGATCACAGATTCCACCACAAGTGTGACAGGTAGAGGTAGATAGGGACCTGAGTCCTCCACTGTGTACTGCAGTGTTTCCCCAACTCCAGTCCTGGAGTACCCCTTGCCAATGAGGTTTTCAGGATATCCACAATGAATATGCATGAACGTGATTTGAATAAACTGCCTCCATTATATGCAATTGTCTTTCATGCATATTCATTGTGGATATCCTGAAAACCTGACTGGCAAGGGTTACTCCAGGATCAGACTTGGGAAACACTGGTGTACTGCACCAACCACTACAGTACTCCAGGGACCTACATGCATCAGCCCCTGCATTAAGTTTCCAAAGAAATTCACAAAGAAGTGCTAAGTACAGCCATTTGGTTCTCTATTGCTGGAAGCCTTTGATCTTTGACTCTCTTTCCTTGTGAAATAAGCTGGATTTACAACTGAAAAACCTCCAGAGATCTGCATCAATTGGAAAAAAGGACACCAGGATCAGAAACTGCTAACTAAAACCACCACTACAACTTCTGAGTTAATGTTCACATCTATAACTTATACTACCTCTAAAGCTCTGTTATCTTGCTGAAGCTTCCTCAGCATTAAAACTTCCAAATAATTTCAAAGGAGTGAAACACATCCATCTGATGCATGTCTTTGATGAACAGAAGTGCCTGTTAAATATTAGATACGGGTCATTCCATGCCAAGTAGTCTAAACCTTCCCACCATCATGTCTCCAATTTTGTTCAAATTTTATCTGTTGCGCGAGTTAGGTGTTAAACGAAGTTTCCCAAAATTTGACGTCTCTAACTGCAATAGTTGCAGATCTAGACTCCCTTTTCTGAAAGGTTGTCAGTCCATGAGCGCGCGACATTTACCAAAATGCCATTTTGGGGGTCTAATAAAATCCAAACACATTTATAAGAATGGCTAAAAAATTCAAATCCTGTACAGTTTTTGATGCTAATTACGATGAAATACATTTTAACATTATGGATACAAAATCCAGTTAAACAAGTTGACTCAAAGTGTGCATCAAAATTGGTCACGACTCATCGGAACATATTTGGACCAATATTCAGTCCGCAACAACTTCCATGCAAACAAAGATACGGACTTGAAATTTTGAACAAGCATTATGCTTGTGCTGGACATAATACTGCCAGATTTGCAACTAACCAGCATACCCCTGCAGGATCTCTTCAAAGTTGGCACTGTCAGCGCAAACGGTAAAATGTACCAAAGTTCAAAGCCAATTATTAAAAAAGAGTCTGCCTGCATCAGCTTGTGAACAGTCTCATCTGATAGAGAAAATTGTGCTCTACAACACTGATGTGTTTCTGTTTTGCAATGCCACCATTAAGTAGCCATTTACTCAGGTCAAAGTATGTTATATTTAGTACGCTTGATGCGCTAATTTTTCTTCATTTTCTAGGAAATTGAGTCTTAATAGTCGCTTAAAAGTATTGATATAATTATTTATTCAAATTGGGTAGAGAGGTTACTATTTACAGTGATAAGATAAGGAACCATTATTATCTGTTGGAAGTTGAGAGATGGGGGTGGGAGGGGGAAAACATAAAAAATATTGGTGTTACAGTAGACGAGAATTACTGAAATGTATAAAGTGGAAGTAGATGAAGATGGATGTATCAATGCTGTCAGTTGTATTCACTATGCTGTTCATCAATAAAAATTATTGAACCATAATTATTTATTAATTCGTATTTTATTCGTTGATTGTCCATTCGTTTATTGTGTGCTGTTATCAGTTCATGTCCTCTAGTTCCACCACTTCCCTATCTCTAGAAAAGGTTTGTTAGTATATTAATACCTTTCAAATATTTAAACATCTAGTACATAAGTTTTGCCATACTGGGAAAGACCAAAAGGTCCATCAAGCCCAGCATCCTGTTTCCAACAGTGGCCAATCCAGGTCACAAATACCTAAAAAAAATACAAAACATTCTACACTGCTTATCCCAGAAATAGTGGATTTTCCCCAAGTCCATTTAATAATGGTCTATGGACTTTTTCTTTAGAAAGCCGTCCAAACTTTTTTTTAAACACCGCCTTTACCACATTCTCTGGCAACAAATTCCAGAGTTTAATTACACGTTGAGTGAAGAAAATGTTTCTCCGATTCGTTTTCAATTTACTACATTGTAGCTTCATCGCATGCCCCCTAGTCCTAGCATTTTTGGAAAGCGTAAACAGACGCTTTACAACTACCCGTTCCACTCCACTCATTATTTTATAGACCTCTATCATATCTCCCCTCAGCCGTCTTTACTCCAAGGTGAAGAACCCTAGCTGCTTTAGCCTTTCCTCATAGGGAAGTCGTCCCATCCCCTTTATCATTTTCGTCGCCCTTCTCTGTACCTTTTCTAATTCCACTATATCTTTTTTGAGATACAGCGACCAGAATTGAACACAATATTCGAGGTGCGGTTGCACCATGGTGCGATACAAAGGCATTATAACATCCTCATTTTTGTTTTCCATTCCTTTCCTAATAATACCTAACATTCTATTTGCTTTCTTAGCTGCAGCAGCACACTGAGCAGAAGGTTTCAACGTATCATCAACGACGACACCTAGATCCCTTTCTTGGTCTGTGACTCCTAACGTGGAACCTTGCATGACATAGCTATAATTCAGGTTCCTCTTTCCCACAGGCATCACTTTGCACTTGCTCACATTAAACGTCATCTGCCATTTAGACGCCCAGTCTCGTATGGTCCTCTTGTAATTTTTCACAATCCTCTTTCAATATAACAAGTTTGAGTAACTTTGTATCATCAGCAAATTTAATTACCTCACTAGGTCAGTTATAAATATGTTAAAAAGCAGTGGTCCCAGCACAGACCCCTGGGGAACCCCACTACCCTTCTCCATCGAGAATACTGATCGTTTAACCCTACTCTCTGTTTTCTATCTTTTAACCAGTTTTTAATCCACAATAGAACACTACCTTCTATCCTATGACTCTCCAATTTCCTCTGGAGTCTTTCATGAGGTATTCTGTCAAACGCCTTCTGAAAATCCAGATACACAATATCAACCGGCTCCCCTTTATCCACATGTTTGTTCACCTCTTCAAAGAATTGTAGTAGATTGGTGAGGCAAGATTTCCCTTCACTAAATCCATGCTGACTTTGTCTCATTAATCCATGCTTTTGAATATGATCTGTAACTTTGTTCTTTAAAATAGTCTCTATCATATAGTCTGTATCATGTCACCCCTATCCCTCCTTTCCTCTAGGGTATACATATTCATGTCATCAAGTCTTTTCTCATTAGTCTTGCAGCACATACCCCATACCATTTTTGTCACTTTTTTCTGAACCGTTTTAAGTCTTTTTACATCCCTAGTGAATATGGCCCCCAAAACTGAATACAATACTCCAAGTGAGGCCTCACTAACGACTTGTGCATCAACACCTCCTTTCTTCTGCTAGTTACAGCCCTCTCTATGCAGCCTAGTATCATTCTGGCCACGGCCACCACCTTGTCACATTGTTTTGTTACCTTAGGATCCTCAGACACCATCACGAAGACCATTGACCATTATAGTACCTGTCCTCTGCACTGACTCCATCCTACTTATAACTTTTTGAAGGTGTGGTCTCCACGATTATGAACAGTACTCTAAATGGGGTCTCACCAGTGACTTACATGGCATTCCTGCTGAGCATTCCTCACCCTATGCAAACAAGCATCCTTCCAGCTGGTATAAATACTGATATTGTTAATTTCTTAAAAATCCTCAGTGTTACGATCAACTAAACTTTCAATTACACATTTCAATTATAGTACAAAAAAAATTTTTTTTCAATTAAAACAAATCTGCTCAATAAGATCTTTTTTGGACCAAACTGCTCTCCAGAAAGTACTTCATGCATTAGTTTTAGGACATCTAGATAACTGCAATTCACTCTTCTCTGATTTTTGTGTGAGGGATATGAAAAGATTGCAATTAATCCAAAACACAGCCGTTAAAATTATTTCAGTGGCAAAACTTCAGTACTCAAAAGTGAACAATGGCTGCCAATTTCAGCTAGAATCCCTTATAAAATCATAGCTCTGGTTATATAACATTTACACATCAGGCCTCCCCTCATTTTTATCACCTCCATAAACACTTACTCGATCTTTGTGTTCATCTCAACATCTCTTAGTGGTTCCTTTCTTCCGTCAGATTTGTTCCGATACAATTTTGTTCTTCTAGTTTTAGGGCCCTGTTTACTAAGACACGCTAGCATTTTTAGCGCACACTAAACGATAGAGACACCCATATATTCCTATGGACGTCTTTAGCGAACACTAAAAATGCTAGCGCACCCTTAGCGCTGATTAGTAAACAGGGCCCTTAGTGTTTTATGGTTTATTAAATTTGATATACCGCTTTCCTAGGACAGAGCCTAATTAACAGTATCACTCAAATACCAATATCTAATCATAAAAGAAATTGTATCATTGAAGACCAGCAAACAAGAACACTACAAAAGAGGTTATAACAGCAAGCACAGAGAAAAACATAGACACTCAGTCATAAATAGCAGCCATCCTACATAACCTAGTATAGATGTCTCATTGTAGGTTTATCCACGGCTCAAACAAGAAAAGCTTGTTGAAACAGATGGGTTTTCAGCAAGGGACAGAAAGATAGATAAGACACTTCAAGCCGAATCTGCTGTGGTAGCTAGTTCCACAGAACAGGTGACAAGAAATATCAATGTAGTCTTATTTATCGCAATTTCCCTAAAATAAAGGTTCAATGCGATGGACAGTTATAAATACCCTCAAAAACATTCTGAATATCATCTTATAATTAACTGAAAACGAATAGTTAATAACGTTCAAAAAAATATAGGTCTTCAGCATCTTACTTAATCTTAGATAATTTCTCTCAACGCTAATACACAATGGGAGGGAACTCCATAATGGAACAGTGATACCCAAGAAAATTGTATTGAATACCTTTCAAAAATCACATCTTACAGAAAGATAGTAGTCGAAGAGTCAATTGATTAAGCAATCTTAATGAAGAACCAAATAAAGATTTTGAAACAGTACTTATCAAAAGACATGAGGTAAAACCATAAAGAATTTGATACAATAAGCATAACGCTTTAAAGGAAACATGCTCCTTTAACGGAAGCCAGTGTAACTTCATCATGTAACTTGAAATGCTAGTATATTTGTTTTGAAAATTAACCTCACGGCAGTTTTTTTTAATAAGCTGTAATTTACGTTATTTGGAGCATATCCCTGAGTACAATACATTGCAATAGTCAAGGTGGGAAAGTATCATCATCTGAACTAAAAGAGCAAATGCCTCCTTTTTGAAAAATGATCTAATCAGCCTCAATTGCCTTAATTTAAACAATGTCTTCCTCCAGAGTTGATAAATTTGCGGACCATAGGTCAAAGAAGAGTCTAAATTCACTTCCAGTACCTGAGACTCAAGTTTCTATTGGAAAAATCCTATCATCTGTCAACCTGATGTAAGAGGGTATAATCTTATGTATGTATGTATTTATTTATTTATTTATTTTGGTTCTTATATCCCACATAATCTGAATACCAATTATTCAGCTCTATGTGGCTTACAACAGTTAAGTAAATGCAAATACAAATACCCATATAGAGATCGATCCATTAAAGCAACTTAGCTAGAGTTCATAGGCTTTTACAGAAATACTAGAATTTGATGGATAACATACTTCAGGAAGTTTTCAAAGAAAAAAAGTTTTCTGAAATTTTCGGAATATTAAATATTTAGAAATTCATTTAATTTCAACTGGTCAATCATTCCACCATTTAGTGCCTATGTGAGAGAAATCTTTGAACAATACAGACTTAAAATTGATGTTTTTATAGTTAGGATAATGAAGTATAAGGTATTTTCTGGATTTCACGGATGCATTTTGAGCTGGTAAATCAACTAAATCCAACATATATTCAGACGCCAAACATATATTATTCTGCAAATGAATGAGCTTTAGACCTTGTGATTCCCATTGAGGTTTAGAAGGTGGGAGAACCAACCTACATTATGGAATAATGTTCTACTTAATTTGTGCCTAGAATCATCATACCTACTTTTTCAATAAGTCTTTTAATCCATAGATTACGCAGGTCAACTGGCAGTATGGTAATGGACATGGATGAGGAATGTAATCACACTACAAGATAATCTTAACCTTAGGGGCCCTTTTACTAAGCCGCGCAAGCATCTACGCACGCCCAACGTGAGCCAAAATGGAGTTACCGCCCAACTACCACATGGCTCTTGCGGTAATTTCATTTTTGGCACGCGTCCGATACGCGCATCTGCAAAATATTTTTTATTTTCGGGTGCGAGTAACGGACGCATGCCAAGTGGCATTTGGCGTGCATAGGTCATTACCACCAGGTTACCGCACGAGTCTTTACTGCTAGGTCAATGGCTGGTGGTAAGGTCTCAAACCCAAAATGGACGCGCAGCAATTTTCATTTTGCCACAGGTCCATTTTAGGCAAAAATTTTAAAAAAGGCCTTTTTTACAGGCTCACTAAAAAATGGATTGGCACGTGCCCAAAACCTGCAAGCCATTTTTCAGTGCACCTTTGTAAAAGGATCCCTTATTGTATTTCTTTTAATCTTTATCTTGGAACTTTGACATTTTGCCCCAGTATGTTGGACAAGTGGTGCTGCCTTGTGACATCTATGATGCTCCCTGAAAAAGCCCATAGAGGGTGAAACTGGTTGGAGTGTAGCCGATATGGTAGTTTCAATGTTGTGGAATATCCACTTTTAAATACATGTGTGAGATTTCTCCCCTCTCTCATTCCTTTTGGAATGGTTTGTAAGGACTTTTCATGCTGAAGATTCAATCATCTTCAGAGAATTCTGAGATATAAACAACTCTTTATTAATCCACCAATATATCCATATTTTTTAAACATTTTTGAAATTTCCATTCAAAGAAAATATCACATTTTTGAAAAATAATTTGAGCCCCCTTTTTGGGTTGATCACCAAGTTATTATGTACATAGAGACTCGTTTTCAAAGCACACAGACTTACAAAGTTACGTGGAGGGGCATTTTTGATATGAAGTAAAAATCCGACTTGGACATTTTGCTCAAGACGTTCAAAATTCAAGTGGTGAATATAGCGATTTTCAAAACAGCAAAACATTTATCTTTTTGTTTTGAAAATGGACATTCACTAGACACTGCTGTACTCAGTGCATCTCTTTTTGGACCATTTCTGAACAAAAAAAAAAAGTCCAAGTGAAAAACATACAAAATCAAGCAACTGGGATGTAGGAGGAGCCAGCATTCTTAGTAGACTGGCCACAGACATCCCAGCAGAGCAGTGAGGCACCCTAGGAGAAACTGCAGTGGACGTCACATGAAAGTTCCCAAGTACACATCTCGCTGTTACCCCCTTATATTGTATGGTGAGCCCTCCAAAATCCACAATACCCAATTGTACACCACTACAATAGCCCTTATGGCTGCAGGTGTCCCCTAATGTGGGTTCAGTAGGATTTTGGAGGGGTTTGGCGGGGGCTGACACTTTCCACCACAAGTGTAACAGAGTGGATTATGGGCCTGGGTTCCCTTCTCTGCATCGACAACTAGGCGACTCCAGGGACCTGCTTGCTGCAAGACTGGTCATAAAATCTGAAGCTGTCATAAAGGCTGTTATGTACTGTTTCTTTCACATCTTTGGGGGTCGGATGGTTCAGCGACAACTGGGGGAGTATTGGGGGGGTCACTCTTTTATTCCTCCAGTGGTCATCTGAGCACTATTTTGTGGCTTAGTTGTTAATAAAACAGGCCTAGCTCATAACATCAGCTTTAGTCCTGGACATTTTTGTTTTGTTCTATTATGGCAGAAAAAGTCCAAGTGTTAGGAAGTCATAATCCCACCCCTAACATATCCCAGACAGGCCACCTTATGATTTGAACATACTGCGGACAAACAGCATAGAAAAGTGTTTAGAAAATGGGTTTCGAAAATAGCAATTTGAACATTTTGGCAAACAAAGGATCCAAATACCACTTTTTAATGGTTTTCTCTTTTGAACATGAGCCCCATAGTAACCTATGTAACTTTGTAAGTCTATGTGCTTTGAAAATGAGCACCTTTGTATACACAACATGATCTGTAGTCTAATCAGGGAGGCTGTAATCAATCCCTTCTCGTAAGGTGATGATGGATTAAAACAAGAATGTTCTCTGCTGTGGCCCCATATGTCAGAATGGAGGGCAATTATTATACTCCTGTAAGATGGTAAAAACCTGGTACCATGAGGAGGGCAGGGTTATAGGGGCTGGATTGTTTCCCCTGCTGTTTCTGCCTTGTTTTCTTATGTTCTTGGAATTTTAAGGGTGGGGTTAATGTTTATATTATAAGTTATTCTGGATTGTGTTTGGTTTTATATTACATATTTATGTTCCTTTTTTACATTGCCTTGGGCAATCCATTTGGAATAGGAAAGCAGTCTAGAAATACTTTAAGTAAAAAAAAAAAAAAAACACTTTTTGAGTCAGGCAGAAAAGAGCAATTTTCAGATCAGCCCATTACCTGAGTAAATGGCTTTGAAAGTTGTCATACTCTGTACATCCTACCACTCCCTCTGCCCTCTACCTTTCATGATGGCCTGCAGTGAAGCCACCTCTTCTTGGCAGCGTCTCTTCACATCATCGATCACCTCCTGCTTTGTGGTTTCACTAACTGTTGCCACAGCTTTGATATTTTCAATCTCTGCCAGCGCCTCCTGGAGTTGGACCTGTAACCGCTGGATTTGTTCTCCCTCTGCAAGTAAAGAAAACAGGGGTGAGGACTACCTTGAGGAGCACAGAAGCCATCAAGGCTCAAGCCATTAATACCAAATATCTCAAATACAAAGAGGAGGAGGGCTGAGCAGAGCAGACTAAACATTCCAACAACATCTAGGACTTCCTGCTCCCTTCCTCTCATCCATTGTACTACCCCTTGCTACTTGATATGACTATGTAATCACCACTAAACAATCAGGACTGCAAAAATAGTCAGCCTTCTACATAAAAACCTATATATATATATATATACACAAAACTAGTCATTATAGGAATGATGAACATACACTTAATGTAAACATGAGACATACACCATATACTATCAAGGCACATATAGTTATAACATACACTATAGAACAGAGAATAGTGTACTATGAGGTCTGTATGCGTACACAGTATAAATGGAAAGCTCCCCCACATACAAATCTGACAGCAAAGAATGTACACATAATATACATATCCGGCCATGAGACACATGGAACCAGATCCTCTCCGGTCCCTCTTAAGGTTTCCCTTAAACTGCATCTCGTCCCCCTCCACAGCGCGCACGTCTTACCGGACTGGAGCTGCAGCGGTTCATCGCCGGCCCTGGGAACAGCTGCCGCAGCCATCGCACACAGGAGCCTGGACTCAGTCCTGGAGACACTTCCTGCTGAGCCCGGGAGCTATCCGGCACCGGCCACGCCCAGCTGGGAAAGTTCGGGTGCCAGCCCCACCCCTCTACCGAATGTCGGCACACTAGCCACACCGCCTTTGCTCCACCTACTCGGGAGAAATCGGCTGTGGGGCACGCTCCTGTGTCTGCGGCCGGGCGGCTACAGCCGAGCAACTTCGGCTTTCTTCGCGAAAGGGTTACGCTGAGTCGTAATTCTTGCCGGAATTCGGCTGCAGGATTGCATGCTCTAAAACAGAGGATGTTCTTCTTTACTCTTCATTTTACCCACAGAGGACTTCATTTATATAGCCCTATCAATTACATCTCTTAATCCAGAAAAATATTTTGGCCATAGTAAGTAACATAATCATGAAGGGACTGACTTAGCGTAAACTTTTAAAACTTTTTATCAACATCACTACCCACATTATTTACACCAATATATCTTCTTCATACACCCTTATTTATTTAATCTTTTTAAATTGTAACTTTAAATTCCTATAATACAAGGAAAGAGAAAAAGAGGGCCCCCTCCTTAGGTCGCTTCACTGGCTCCCTAGCCGTTTCCGTCAGTTCAAGCTTCTCTTACTGACCTCTGCCGCTCCCCAGTACCTCTCCACTCTCGTCTCTCCCTACACCCCCCCCCCCCCCCCCCCCCCCCCCGGGTACTCCGTTCTGTAGCTAAATCTCTCTTATCCGTCTCCTACTCCTCTACGGCTAATTCTAGACTCCGTTCCTTTTGTCTTGCTGCACCTCATGCCTGGAATAGACTTCCCGAGCCTGTGAGTCTACCCCCGTCCTTGGCCGTTTTCAAGTCCAAACTTAAAGCCCACCTCTTTACCACTGCTTTTGACCCCTAACCACTACTCACTTGCCCTGTCCTTTATCCTCACCCAGGGGCGTGCCAACACGGTAAGCGGCGTAAGCACCGCAGGGGGGCGCCGACCTCTGGAGGGCGCCGCCGTGCCGTGCTTACCCTCGCCACCGCAGCTCCCGGAGTCGGACCAGCTTACCCTCGCCGCTGGCACTTACCTCCGACATCGCAGCAGCTAAGCAGCGTCAGTGAAGGCGCTGCCGACGTCTCCTCCAGCCTTCCCTTCGCGCTCGTTCATTCCCTCAGTGTCCCGCCCTTGCAAGGAAATGATGTCAGAAGAAGGCGCGACACTGAGGGAACGAACCAACGAGTGGGAAGGGAAGGCTGGAGGAGACATCTGTAGCGCTTTCACTGCTACGATAGAGGTAAATTTAAATTAAAAAGAAGAAACCAGACTCAGAGGGCGGGCAGGTGGACATGGAGGGCAGGGGAGAGAGGAGAATTGCTGGAAATGGATGGATGGAGGAGGGAAGGGCAGAGAGGGACAAGGATGGACATGGATGGGAGGACCCAGGGGGAGGAGAAATTGCTGGAAATGGAGGGGAGAGGAGAGAGGAGAATTGCTGGATATGGATGGAGGAGGGAAGGGCAGAGAGGGACAAGGGTGGACATGGATGGGAGGGCAGGGCCCAGGGAGAGAGGAGAAATTGCTGGACATGGAGGGGAGGGAAGAGAGAGGAAGGAGAAGAGATGAGGGAAAAGGAAGAGAGGAGAAAAACTGCACATGGATGGAGAAAATAGGCAGAAGCTGGATCCACTGGACAGTCAAGTCTATGGAGGACCCAGCTTTTACTTATGGATATAGAGCAAGAAATTAAGAAGAAAGAGGAAAGTAAAGAAATAAATGGAAAGGAAGCCCTGCAAACGGAGTTAAGAGGACAGATAGCAGCAGAATCAGATACTGGGCCAGCATGATCAGAAAAAGAAAGTCACCAGACAACAAAGGTAGAAAAAAATAATTTTATTTTAATTTTAGTGTTTGGAATATGTCCATTTTGATATTGCTATTGAGAATGATATATGTGCCCACGGGGGGGAGGGGGGGCAACTGATAGTCTGCAGGGGGGCACCAGAGACCCTAGGCACGGCCCTGTCCTCACCTATTTATTCCCTTACCTAACTTAATCCTTCTGTCTGTTTACCTGTCTTATCTAGATTGTAAGCTGTATAGTGTACAGCGCTGCGTATAGAAATGATAAATAGTAGTAGTAGTAGTGAAACCACAATAAACAAGTAATATGATGCTCATTTTAAAAAGAGAAAAACTTCTGATTTGAGACTTTTTTCTATGCAGTTCGTCAAAATTTCAAGAGGGCGTCTTGGGAGTGTTTTGGGCAGGCCTTAGGCATTTCCAAAAGTTAGACAGTTTTCTACCATAATAGAACAAAATACCAAAATACAAAACCAAAACATCTGAGGCAAAAATTGAGACAGTTTTGTCTAGACCTGTTTCAAGCACGACTAAATTACAAAAAAGTGCTCTAAATCAGTGGGTCTCTAAATCATAAGTGCAAATATCTGTCACAGCACTCTTGTTATTAATGCTTCACTCTCATGTAATTAAAGCATTTTACAGCAGAAAGGAAAATAATTCTGAAGCAGGCAGCGTCGCTAGGTAGGCAGCAAGCAAGAGAGTAATCCAGGTATGGGCACTGTCAGTAGGGGGGCAGCAGGCAGGGAAGTAATCCAAGTACAGGCAATTTCAACAGGCAGACAGGTGCCGGGCAAGATGGTGGAGGCTATTATTAAGAATAAAATTGCAGAGCATATACAAAAACATGGACTGATGAGACAAAGTCAGCACGGATTTAGTGAAGGGAAGTCTTGCCTCACCAATCTAATGCATTTTTTTGAGGGGGTAAGCAAACATGTGGACAATGGGGAGCCGGTTGATATTGTATATCTGGATTTTCAGAAGGCGTTTGACAAAGTGCCGCACGAAAGACTCCTGAAGAAATTGCAGAGTCATGGAATCGGAGGTAGGGTATTATTATGGATTAAGAACTGGTTGAAAGATAGGAAACAGAGAGTAGGATTGCGTGGCCAGTATTCTCAGTGGAGGAGGGTAGTTAGTGGGGTCCCGCAGGGGTCTGTGCTGGGTCCGTTGCTTTTTAATGTATTTATAAATGACCTAGAGATGGGAATAACTAGTGAGGTAATTAAATTCGCCGATGACACAAAATTATTCAGGGTCGTCAAGTCGCAGGAGGAATGTGAACGATTACAGGAGGACCTTGCGAGACTGGGAGAATGGGCGTGCAAGTGGCAGATGAAGTTCAATGTTGACAAGTGCAAAGTGATGCATGTGGGTAAGAGGAACCCGAATTATAGCTACGTCTTGCAAGGTTCCGCGTTAGGAGTTACGGATCAAGAAAGGGATCTGGGTGTCGTCGTCGATGATACGCTGAAACCTTCTGCTCAGTGTGCTGCTGCGGCTAGGAAAGCGAATAGAATGTTGGGTGTTATTAAGAAGGGTATGGAGTCCAGGTGTGCGGATGTTATAATGCCGTTGTATCGCTCCATGGTGCGACCGCACCTGGAGTATTGTGTTCAGTACTGGTCTCCGTATCTCAAAAAAGATATAGTAGAATTGGAAAAGGTACAGCGAAGGGCGACGAAAATGATAGTGGGGATGGGACGACTTTCCTATGAAGAGAGGCTGAGAAGGCTAGGGCTTTTCAGCTTGGAGAAGAGACGGCTGAGGGGAGATATGATAGAAGTGTATAAAATAATGAGTGTAATGGATCGGGTGGATGTGAAGCGACTGTTCACGCTATCCAAAAATACTAGGACTAGAGGGCATGAGTTGAAGCTACAGTGTGGTAAATTTAAAACGAATCGGAGAAAATTTTTCTTCACCCAACGTGTAATTAGACTCTGGAATTCATTGCCGGAGAACGTGGTACGGGCGGTTAGCTTGACGGAGTTTAAAAAGGGGTTAGATAGATTCCTAAAGGACAAGTCCATAGACCGCTATTAAATGGACTGGAAAAATTCCTCATTTTTAGGTACAACTTGTCTGGAATGTTTTTACGTTTGGGGAGCGTGCCAGGTGCCCTTGACCTGGATTGGCCACTGTCGGTGACAGGATGCTGGGCTAGATGGACCTTTGGTCTTTCCCAGTATGGCACTACTTATGTACTTATGTACTTATGACAGCAGGCAAAAGGGTAATCCAGGCACAGGCAAAGTCAATAGGCAGGCAGCAGGCAAGAGAGTAATCCAGGTACAGACAGAGTCAGCAACGAGGGACAAAGTAGATAAGACGCAAACTACAGAGCAAGTAACATCTACCAAAGTAGAAGCCGAAGCATGGAGTCCAGGGAGAGCTCAGCTGATAAAGTGCTGGTGTCTGACATCAGCAGGAACCAGCAGGGAGAAGGAGCCCAGCCATAGGATAAGAGCAGGGGAAGGAGGAAACCTAGAAGACCAATAGGAGAGAAGCAATGGAAGACAAACAGTGTTGCCAGGTGGGCGGTTTTACCGCCCAATTGGGCGGTTTTCCGCGACCCGCCGCGGGAAATTTTTGCCCGCGGCGGGTTGCGGTTTTTTGGGCGGCTTTTTGGGTTTCTGTGCGGTTTTTTGGGCGGCTTTTTGCCTTTTTCGGCCGCGGGGGGGCGGGGTTAGTGACGTTTTTTGGGCGGGGTTAGTGACGTTTTGGGCGGGCGATGACGTGGGAGGCGGGGCCGATGACGTGGGAGGCGGGGCTGATGACGGGGAGGCGGGGCCGATGACGTGGGAGGCGGGGCCGGTGACGTGGGAGGCGGGGCCGGTGGCGGCGGGGGCGGGGCCAATGACGGCGGGGGCGGGGTGATGACGCGGGGGTGGGGGTGTCAGGGGCGGGGTTTGTGTTTGGGCGGGTTTTGGGCTGGTTTTTGGGCTGGATTGGGCTAGAAAAAAATTTTCCACCTGGCAACCCTGAAGACAAAGAATGTTCCCACCAGAACTCAGCCAGCACACACAGCTGACAGGGAAAGGGAAGCCAGGCAGAGAGAGAGAGCAGACACAGGTGCGGGGAAGCAAGCAATCAAGGAGCCTGGAAGCCAGGCAGAGAGAGAGCAGACACAGGTTCATGGAAGCAAAGCAATCAAGGAGCCTGCAACCACCGTCTCTCTGAATAAACCCAGAGAAGAAGTACACACACATGGCTCAGGACTGTACCAGTCAAGTGTGCGTGTCGGCGGGACACCGCGCAGCCTAAGGACACCACTTGCATTGAGGTAGGGGACATGGCATTAAGGCATTACCCCCCCCCCCCTTAATCCTCCAGTGATCGCTGACCCCCCTCCCACCCCCAAAGATGTGACAGTGACTGTACACACCAGGCTCAATGACAGCTTCAGATATGATGGTCATTACTATTAAAGCATCAAGCTGGTCCCAGGAGTAGGCTAGTAATCAGTGTAATAGATTGTAGAGAAGGGGACCCAGGACCATATCCCACTCTAACTGATACACATGTGGAAAGTGTGAGCCCTCCAAAAACCACTAAATACCTGCTGTACCTACATATAGGTGATGCAGGCTTGAGAGCTATTGTAGTAGTGCGCAGTGAGGTACAGTTGATTTTTTTTCTGCTCTACTATGTTATGTAATTGCGCGTGCAGGTTATATAATAATGCCAGTTACATGCACCAGTAGAGTTGCCACATTTTTAATTTTTTTTCTTTTGATACTTATGCCAACTTTACTTCTGCTTCAAACCCAACAGCTAAGGAGACAGCCCACATAAGTGCCGTGATCGCTTCTGACCCCAAATATTCAATGTTGTGTCATTTCTGGTGGCTGGCATTTATTATCCTTTTTTTTTTTTTTTTGGTCAGCTCAAACTTAACCAGCTAAGTTAATATTCAGCACTGGCTGGTTAAGTTATAGGGGCCAAAGATAGGCCTGCTATTTAGGTGGTTCAATTTGGCCACTAAAAGTAGCTGGCCAGTGCTTGAATATTCATGGATTGCTAGCTATATCACATGATATAGCCGATTAGTCGCTATGCGCTGACCTCAAATATTCAGTGACGATAACTGGCTGTTTCCTGCTGAATATTAGTGTTATAAATAGCCCCCAGATAACCTGAGAACTTATACAAAAAGAACTTATGAAACCAGATTTGGTGATACAAGTCTTAATTAATTTATTATTTCAAAATACACCCTTGCAAGGATGGGTGCCCCTGAGAGTAATGAAAAATAAAAAAGGTGGGAATATAAGCCAGGCTATCCAAAGAATGGAACCAAATTATGTTTAAAAAAAACAAAGTTTAATAATTTCCAAGCAAATAATGATATAGCAACACATAAAAAATGACTCGACACAACGTTGTGTTTCGGCCGAAGAGGCCTACATCAGGAGTCTATAAACATAAACAAACAATAAGTAAACAAATTAAGCATAAAAAATGAAAAATAATAATAATAATATACGGCAAAAATTATACTGAAAAAGGAACATGTATAAATTATCAAAAAAATCAAGGAACCATATAAATGCAAAAAATAAAATACTATTAGCAAAAAAGCCAATTAAAAATTATACATCTACATATATATACCAAATAATGTGTCAAGCAAACATACTGAAGAAATCCCCATGTATGTATATATTTCAATTTGTTTCCTGGTTTCATTATTCTGCATTTTTTTGCCTCTTTCTATTTAATGTTCCTTTCTTCAGTATGTTTGCTTAATTTGTTTACTTATTGTTTGTTTATGTTTATAGACTCCTGATGTAGGCCTCTTCGGCCGAAACACAACGTTGTGTCGAGTCATTTTTTATGTGTTGCTATATCATTATTTGCTTGGAAATTATTAAACTTTGTTTTTTTTAAACATAATTTGGTTCCATTCTTTGGATAGCCTGGCTTATATTCCCACCTTTTTTATTTTTCATTTCACGCATCGTGGGATCTATTGAGTTCTCCACTATTTGTGGATTCTCTTTAGACTAATGCCCCTGAGAGTAAACAGGCACACCCTTCCTTAATGTTTACCCTTTCTTTTTGGTTACATAGTATCTGCCCCTAAGTTTCTCATTGAATATTGATCACATTTACCACCCCCCCCCCCCCATTTATTACATCATTGCTAACTATCATATGACAGGCCTCTGAAAATTTTCCATCTACTAAGCAGCTGAGCCCCTTTCCATTGTTAGTTCTGCTCAGTTTGCATTTTCTTATCGTCAAACCTTTATGTGAGAGCTTTGCATAGTTTAGCACATGGCATGTTCCACCTTCCCCCTGACCCCCCTCCTTCCGCTCCCTTTGTCCATAGTTTTACAGCTTCATAGTCTCATAATTAGATTGTAAGCTCTATTGAGCAGGGACTGTCTCTCCATGTTCAAGTGTGAAGCGCTGCGTATGTCCGGTAGTGCTATAGAAATGATAAGTAGTAGTAGTAGTATGCCTAGATACATTTTATTTCAGCTATCAGGCCTGTCCTTGAAGCTCTAATGCATCTCTGGGTCTTCAGCAGCTCGGGCTTCTTACCCCGCTTTCTTCTCTCTCTTCCTGTCTCAGCCCTTTTATCAATTTGCACGCGTCTCTCTAAACCAACAGAGTTCTTTTTGTTAATGATTTTAGAAAGCTGATAGAAAGGGCCTGCAAAAGTATAGTTATACTCTCATCCCTAAAGAGCTCCTTTCTACCAGGGCATGTTATTTTTGCAATTATATTAAATGAAAAAGCAATATATTAAAAAATTTCTTACATTAGCGGTTAGCTGGCTAAATGTTATTTAACTGACCAGGAGCCATTCCTGGCCAGTTAAATAGCACTGAATATTGGCCAAATAGTGCCTAAATTCTTTAGGGCATAACTGCCAGAGGGGTGTGGACATGGGAGGGGCATGGGTGGGGCAGGGTTGTGCCAAGCACTTGGCAGCATGAAACTGTGCTGTTTCTTCAGAGCCTATCCTGAAAATTAGCCTAACTAGGCCTCTGGGCGATACTGCAGGCAGCTTTGAGCCCAACCTCCCCCATGGTCTGACCTCTGGTGATGTCAGTGTAAATAGACACGATATCTCCCTACCTGATGGGATTAGTTTACAAGAGTAGACAGACAGACTCTTTGAGAACTGGGCCTTCAATGGAATACAGCAGATCAAACAAACCACATCATGACACTGAAGGTGCTGGAAAAAGAAAATTCAGGTTTATATAAACACATATAATCAGGGGGACAGGGTCAGAAGCACACACACACATACACACATTCATGCCTACAGACATTTATGCTCCTGGACCCGGGACCACAAGAAAAGGTAACCAAATACAAGACTAGACACGAAGTTTACAGCACTTACATGCTAAGCTTTTAGAATACTGTTGGTTACACACATAACTGCTGCATCTAGGCATAAGCATTTAAACGTGCGCGCACCTAAAGTTATACACGTAACTGCAGACTTAACTGGTACTCTATAACAGCAATTAAGCACTTAGGGCTAGATTCCACAAATGGCACCCAAAATTGGGCACCGAATAAAATCAGCAAGCAATGCTATTCTATAAGGGGCACTCAAAGATGAGAGCCCATTATACAATAGTATTTAGCACCAATTTTGTTGCTCAAATTTAGATGCCAGGAGTTATGCCTGCTGAAACCAGGTGTCATTCCCAGCACCAAGTTTGGGTGCACATCTCCGGTATTCTGCAACACTGCATGCAAATTCAGGACTGATCAGGGCCCTTGTAGTCTGATGTACAGCTATACCCCTGACCGACTACAGTTCCCTTTGGAAGAAGGTCTTGTATCACAGGAAGAGTGAACTCAAATCTTTAGTCAGGGATATCTGGAAGAGAAATTGCTGATACCCAGAGCTCCTGTTGGGGAAGGGACTTGAAGTTAGATGCAATGGATCCACTGAGTGCTAGAATCTTAATAAATAGGGGGGAAATTCTATATATGGAGCCTAAAAAATCAGCTCCGAAAAAAACACGCTTAGTGCTTTTCTATAAACCTCACCTAAAGTTAGGCGCTGTTTATAGAATATGTGTATCGCTCTTTCCTGTGACTAAATTTAGTCACGGTTATTTACGCCAACTAAAACCTGATGTAAAAGTGCACAACTAATTTAGGCGCAGATCGGGCATATACCATAACACTACAAGTAAATTTTAGGAATGCTCATGACCTGCCCATGCCCCTCCAATGGCCATGTTCCCTTTTGAGATCCATGCGGTCTGATTTACATGCATTGCTTTATAGAATATGCTTAGGGAGCTATGCGTGTAAATCCTAATTAGTGCCAATTCATACCGATAATTGCTTGTTAGCATCTAATTATTCACACCGATTGGCTTGTTACCCAATTAAGTTCAGTGCACAGATCAGCACTGGCAATTTGAGTCCTATCCAAGGGCTTAGGAATTGTAGAGGTAGTGTCTAAGTAAAGCAGTTCCAAGTAAAGCTGCCTTTTGCAACCGGCAATGTGTCAACCCTTCAGTTTTAAGCAATTCCAAATGGGTTTTTTTTCAGTGTATTTGGTGTGAGCTCCTAAGGACACTATTATAATTGGTAGAACTTTTTGATTTTTTTTCTTTCATAGGGTCCTTTTACCAAGCTGCCGTAAGCACCAATACATGCTTACTGCAGCTGAAAAGGGCTTACCACAGGGCACACTCTGGCATCCTGCTGTATATTCCAGGTTAGCCCACACATACCATACACCAAAAAATTATTTTTATTTTTACCATGGAGGGTGTGTGTCTAGGGGACAGAGAGTGAGTGTTTCTGTGGTAATCAACTAGTGCAATGACATGGCAATATTAGCACATGCTTAATCAAATGTTTTTGCTCATGACTGTTAGAGAAGGCACATCATAAAAAATAATACTTTATTAAATACAGAAGTCTCAACTACCCAGGGGGAAAGTCATAGACTTTTAGGTTTTAAATGTTTTTATTGAAATAGCATAGAATACCAAAGTCAGTCGTTTTTATTGAAATAACATAGAATACCAAAGTCAGTTATCAATTGAACAATACAAATTTTCCACACTCCAACTGAGATCATCGAATAATTTTGTTTTTCCATTTTCTCCCCACCCCTCCCCTCCCCCCCTCCTACCTCACAGTACTATTCCCTCATATACAAATAACATTATACACCTGACTCACCCCTATCCCTTCCCCACCGCCCCTACCGTCCATCCCACCTCCCCCCTCCTTCCCCCTGCCCCCCCAAACCCCCTCCCCCAGTCCAAGCTGTCTCCCTCAATCGTATTAACGAAAGTGAAAACCTCGAACAATGTGCTTTAATCCTTCCCTTACTTCTTCCCCTGATCCATCCACAACTGATTAATAATAGGGCTAGGGGCCCTAGAATCCAATTTACTAATGTGTGGTTCCCATGTTAAATAAAACTTACGCTGTACTTTAAATTTGAGATAGGAATTCCCGAAGTTCAAATAAAAGTAATGCAAGAAACCTATTGCGCCATTGCCAATATGACGGGGCATCCTGCTTTATCCAATTTACCATAACACATTTTTTCTCCACCACAAAAGCTTTATATAAAAGTAAGGTATGATAGACAGCACCAGACCCCCCCCCCCCCCCCCCCCCCCGGCAAGTCAACCCCCAACAGCACCACTTCAGGTAGAATTGGTATTCTCTGACCCAATATTGTTTCCAAGAATCCAATTATTTGTGTCCAATAACCTTTAACCGCTGGGCAATTCCACATCGCATGATAAAAGGTATATTTCAGATTGCCACATCTACTACATACGGCCGAGTATGCTCTGCCCATATCATACAATCTCGACAGTGAGGTATATGCCCAAAAAATACTTCTGCCCTGAGTTTCCCTCAATTCAGCACTCCCTATCCTACCTATTATTCATCTCATACACTGCACCAGAGTGTCTGTAGCAACCACTTTCTGCAAGTCCACCAACCATCTCAAAGCCATCCAATCCAATTCCCGCGTTGGGCAACTCTGCAAAAGTTGTTTGTGTAGCAATGAGATCGAAACAGGATCTGTTGTGGGCATTTCGTAAAATTCACTAAACTTAGCCCCTACATCCACTGCCAACAAAGACTACTACTACTACTACTACTATTTAGCATTTCTATAGCGCTACAAAGCGCACGCAGCACTGCACAAACATAGAAGAAAGACAGTCCCTGCTCAAAGAGCTTACAATCTAATAGACAAAAATAAAGCAAGCAAATCAATTAATGTGGGGGAGTGATTACAAGTCAAAAGCAATGTTAAAGTGAATTATAAAATGAGTTAGATAATCAGCTCTAGAAAGTTCATTTCGGCATGAGACATAAAAGTGGTAGTGCGTATTGCGCAATTTTCAGTAGCAACAACGGCGGTTATCAGTCTAGTGTAGAGAGTTCAGTTTTGTCTAGTTCATGTACAGTCTAGTTATCATACAACAAACAATCAGAATAAGACCGAAATGACATAACCACTGCCCAACACTATTACTCTCACCATAATACCATCATCTGAGCAACTACATAAAGCCGACACCTACACAAGACCACAATTTATTCTTCTACCACATACATACGCACTTGATTGCAAAACCACGTGTTAACAAGTACGCAAGCACAAAATGCTTTCTTCTACCATGTATGTACGCACTTGATTGCAAAATCATGTGCATATCTAAAGTCCGGAAACAGCAATCGCCATAACGGCAAATGTAAGCCACATCGAGCCTGCAAAGCGGCAATATAATGAGCCACTTGTTGAAATGCAAATCTGTCCGCCCATTCAATCATACCAAGTCCCAGAGACTCCAACTTCTGCACTATTTGAAGTCCTCTATCCCTCATATTCCTTATGCGTTTATTTTCCATGCCCGGCAAAAAATCCCCATTCCCCGTAATAGGTAACAACCTGCTAAACCTTTCATCAAATGACCAAAGTCTAGCTAACTCACCCCACACCACTCTCATTGGTCGTATTAAGGTACTAACCCTCAAACATGATGGAAGGTCGACAATTTGGCCTGTAAAACATAATTTAAATGCAAGGGGCTGACCCAAGCCTCCTCCATCTCCAACGGCGTATAATGAGAAGTTCCCAACAGCCAATCCCCCAAGTGCCTCAACAAGCAGGCCCTATTGTATCTCCATAAATTCAAAACTCCAAACCCTCCTCTATTCCAACCTTCCAGCATGTCTTAAATACGAATCTGCGGCCGCTTCTTGTTCCAAAAAAATAGAGAAAGCAAACCTAGCAATCTTTTCCAATCTCTCTTGGCCAAGCAGAGCGGCAAAATCTGAAAGCAATAAAGCCATTTAGGAAAGATAATCATATTAAACAGAGATATTCCACCCATCAACGATATCGGTAACCGCTCCCATCTTTCTAACAGCTGGCTAGTAAAGGAAAACAGCTTGGCAATATTCAGCTTATACAACCCCGCCGGATTCCCTGGTAACTGTATACCAAGATGCTGAAAGGAATCTCTAGTTCTCTTAAGCGGGCAATTTAAATGCTCCCATGATGCTTCTGACATATGAAGAGTCTGAACCTCCGATTTATCAAAGTTGATACGAAAGCCCGAGTAATCTCCAAATTCAGCAAATATCTCCAAGAGCACCTCCAACGACACCTGTGGTTCCCGGAGAATTACCAACAAGTCATCTGCAAAAGCCGCTATCTTAAAATGTTCTGGCCCAAGCACCACTCCTTTCACATATTCCTTGCTCATAATATCTCGCATAAGGGGTCCAGCACCAAGGCGAAAAGAAGGGGAGACAAAGGGCAGCCTTGCCTTGTACCTCTCGCTATCTTAAACGAGTCCGAAAACATTCGCCACTATCTCTGCTATGGGATCATGATACAATGCTTTTATCAATGCTTTAAAATAACCATTCATGCCATACGCCTCCAAAGTCGCAACCAGAAAATTCCAATTGACTCGATCAAATGCTTTTTCAGCATCAAAGCTAACCAGCAAGGAGGGTATGGAGTTACACTGCAGATATTCTAAAGACACTAAAGTCTTTCGCAGATTCCTCGACACCGACCTCTAATGAACCCCACCTGCGGCACCGCTATTAAATCTGGGAGTACCCTAGCTAATCTATTCGCCATAATTTTTGCCAACAATTTAGCTTCAAATGGTAACAAAGAAATGGGTCTATACGACCCAGCCCTATTCGGATCTCGTCCTGGTTTTAACAACACAATTATCTGAGCCTTCCTTAACGAATCTGGAAGTTCCCCTCTCTGAATTATGACATCAAAAACCTCCATCAAGCAGGGTGCCACCTCCTCTACCATGATTTTATAAAATTCAGAGGTCAACCCATCCACCCCTAGAGATTTATATAATGGACTCTCCCGAATACACCACCTAACTTCATCTTCTGTAATTGCTGCATTAAGTAGCATCTGCTGGGCATGCGTTACCCGAGGAATCTCCTGTCCCATAAGATATGACTCCGCTTCAAGCCCAATGTCTGCCAGCAGCGAGTATAATTTTGCATATAAATCCTGAAATATCCTATTAATGCTTTCATTTGTACGATGATATATTCCTTGATCATCCTGAATCTGTGATACACATCTCTGCCCTCCTACTTGCTTAACCAATCTTGCCAACATTTTACCCTGCTTATTAGCATGTTTATATAACTGATATCTAAAGTATACCATAGACTTTTGCGTATGTAATTGAATCAAACAATTCAATTCTGCCTGAGATGCCAAAAATTGGTTTTTATTTGCCACAGTCGGTGACCTTCCATACACCTGCCTATCTCTCCTCACCCTCAATTCCAACCGAAGCAGCTCTGCTTCTCTCGCCTTCTTCTTATGTACCGAAAACGATATGATGTCTCCCCTCAATATAGCTTTTGCCGCCTCCCAAAAAAGGACTGGGTCTACCCGATAACTATCCTTATTAAATTCTGCATATTCCTTCCATCTTGTCTTCATAAATAAATGAAACTTAGGATCATAATACAGCTCTCTAGGGAATCTTCAGCGGAAACTTTTATTCATTCCTGGACTCCACCCCAGGGATATCCAAATCATAGCATGATCCGACACTTTAGTGTCCCCTATCTCTGCTTGAATTAACAATGTGGAGCTGACTTTTGACACCAAAAGATAATCGATATGTGATTGCATGCCATGTGCCCGAGATAAATGAGTAAAATCACGCTCGCCAGGATGTAAAAGACGCCACACATCCACCAAGTCTAAGGCAGAACACACCCAAGGTACTCCTTTATAGTAATTTACCAGATGTACCCGAGAGGGCCCAGTACTGTCCATCAGGGGATCAGAGACCAAATTAAAATCTCCTCCCACTCTCAGTGGAATCTGATCAAAAGCAAGGACATGTCTAAGAATTTCCTGAAAAAAACTTTTGTCATATTGGTTTGGCGCATAAAGATTAACCAGCAATAACGGTTTATTATTTAAGGTAATTTGCTGAATTATATATCGTCCTTGTGAATCTAGGACACTACGATTCTTCACATACTGTGTCCCTTTACATAACAAAATAGCAACCCCCCGCTTTTTTATTTTGTGCAGGGCTATTCACAATCTCCCCTACCCACCAACAACACAGCTTCTGATGTTCAGCCTCAGTCAAGTGCGTCTCTTGCAATATTACTATTTGAGCCCTTTGTCTATTCAAGTCTGCAAGATCTTAGAGCGCTTAATTGGGGAGGATATGCCACCCACATTCCATGATATTATTTTAACCATGTTCCTACTCCATTCTACTCCCTTGATATATACCCATTAAATATTCTGTCTTCAGAGGAGAAGTGTCCCAGCTCACCCCTCCCCTTCCCTTCTTGACATACATCCAGCCTCTTCCCCAGTTTCCACTTATATCACTGAGTCTGCCCTACAGCCTGAAGCACCCCTACCCCCCTTTCCCTCCCCCATCCCTATCTAACCTCCCCCCTCCCTTACTACCATCCCCCACTCTACCCCCAAAAACCCCATTGAGATCTACAAGGAGCTGTTCACGTATAAGTGTCCCACTTCCACCCACAGAGTAAAAGCACAAGTGAATTGGAATAATAATGCAATGTTAAATTCTAAGCAGATTAATTAATACTAACCCTCTCCAGCCCCCTTACAAATAAACTCTTGATCCCCGAGAGGGATAAGAAAAAACAAGAACAGACCTCCCCCCCTACTATAAACTCTCATATTAACAATGACACAAACCCACAAACAGATCACCTTCCCCCAAGATACATCCACTCTTACTCATCCTGATTTGAGAAACAGCGAAGGTTTCGTCATCTGTCCAACAGCGCTGTCTCTATAACAATCAATTCAAAACAGTTTAACAGTCTCAGCCACTTCAGCCGGCCCATCCCCTTAGAACGCTGAACTGCAATTCAAACACCTGCCAACACACTGCCTCTCCGCCTCTGCTGTCCACGATACTTCATGTTAGGAACCCAGCTATCTGCCAAGCCCCTCACGCCGCTGCCTTAGGAGGTAGAGTTTTAATAAAGTCTCTGGCAAGCTCCACGGTCTCTTTGCCATCTTGAAATATTCTCAGCTTCACTGGATACATCAATGCGAATTTAATTTTCCGTTCGAAAAGCTCAGCACAAATGGGCGCGAAAGCTCTTCTCGCCGTCGCTACTCTCAACGAATAATCTTGGAAACACAAGACTTTTGTGTCTTCGTGTTGAAGCTTGTGTCCAGATCGTATCGCTCTCAGGATCACTTGCTTATGTCCATAGTGTAAAATTATCAAAATCACCGCTCTCGACTTATCACTTGCCACCCTTCTCGGGCCTATCCGATGCGCCCTCTCGATACGCAGGGGCTCCTGCAAGTTGTTAAGTTTCAGCACCTGCGGCAGCCAGCATTCCATATAATCCGCCAATTCTGCTTCCTTGAGATGCTCTGGTAAGCCTATAAGTCTCAGGTTGTTACGTCTCGATCTATTCTCCAAATCATCTACTTTCTGTTCCAGCTCCGCCATTTTCTTATGCATTGCCTCCGTTGGCCCCGCGGCTCCCTCCATGCGGTCCTCAATGTCACTAATCCTCTGCTGCATGTGATCCAAATCAAGATGAAATCCATTCAGCCGTTCATGCGCCGACTCCGTTCTATCAAACAGAGCCTGCAGCTTCTTATCCAGCGCTGCCTCGACTGCAGCTGTGACCTCTGCTGTTATTTCGGCCGTCCACGCTGAGCACACACAGGAATACTGCTGGCCGTGCGCGTCCGCCATTTTGGCCTCAATAGGCTTGTTCTTTTCCTTTTCTTTCCGTTGAACTTTTGCTGCCATCGAACTCCGTTCTGTTCCTTCCCAGCCGATTTCTCCCCCCTTACAGGTATCTCTTGAAGCTTTTCCGCTCAAAAACAATCCACTTTAAGCTAGTTTAGGGATTTGATAAAAGGGAAGTGTAGGAGCTCCGCTTTTCAGCGACCTCTCTCCCTCATGACACCACGTGATCTCATCAAATCATAGACTTTTAAACCAACCTCAGTTTGGGTTTAAGTATCAATAACTCCTCCAAAAGGGAGAAAAAATCACTGCCGAATAAAACAGTCACGGCTTTTTCAAACCATTGATGTGATATCCTCTCACATTCAGTCAAAAATAGTTATCTTCCAAAGTTTATACATACAATAGTTCCACAGGACCAAGCCAAACTCAAGGGATTAACAGCTCCACTTATCTGTACAATCCAGTCGATCCTCTTTGACCATTGAAATAAACATTCACTTGGCAGACTCTCCCTGAGTTTCACCAATGGCTCAAGTCCATCAACCCTGACAAGGGCCCCCTTCTTTCGCCTAGCTACGTCAGGAGGAGGAACAGTTCAACATTACAACTGACCCAAGATGGCGATGAGGGAGAAATAGGTGCCAAAAGAAATCCAGCCAATCAGCTACAACAAGGATTTAAAGGCACAAAGTCTCAATAAATCATCTAAAAGAATGCGTCCCATTCCATGGCTCCATTCAATCTTGACAGTGACACTGACTGTAATTTGTAGGTCCACCGCTACTCACATTGATGTAATAACTTGGAGATATCTCCCCTATGGTTGTTGTACACAATTTGATCAATTTCCATACATTTTAGATCCACGAATTTATGTCCAAACTCCACACAGTGTTTAACCATGGGCACTTACAATATTTTGTACTGTGATAGAGTGTTTATGCTCTGCTAATCTGGTTTTCAACATGCATCTGGTTTGCCCTATGTAAAGTAACCCACACAGGCACTGTATCTTATAACTTTTGACATACAGGTAGTAGAACTGTGAACCTGCAACATCATCTGGCCCTGAGGCCACCAAAATTCTGTGCCCTCTTCCATGATCATGCACACCGAACATTGGCCGTATTTTTTGTGTCCCATTGGATTAATGACTTTACTTGTCCATACATCAGATTTGCATAACGGGGGTATTGTTTCTCACTGCCAATTTTAAAGTATACAGAAGAAGTCGGTGATAATTAAAAGCATATTGGGGTTGGATTAAAAGTCTACGACTTTCCTCCTGGGTAGTTGAGGCTTCAGTATTTAATAAAGTATTCTTTTTTACAATGATGTGGAGTCTTCTCTAACAGCAAAGGTTTTTGATAAAGTGTATGGTTATTTAATATATTTTGCTCTCCAATTGATTTTTACTTTAATAAGACTAATTGCAAATTGGTGGAAAAATGTGGGATACAAATGCTACAAATAAATAAATAAATAAGTTGGAACATTAACACATAGCCATTAATATAAAAATTCAAAAGTCTGCCATTTTACTTCTGTGCTAAAAATGTCCTTAGCAGTGACGTAGGAAGGGGGGGGGGGCGGGAGGGGCATTCCGCCCCGGGTGCACGCGCTAGGGGGGTGCCGGCCCCGCTGGTTCCCTGTTCCCTCTGCCCCGGAACAGGTTACTTCCTGTTCCGGGGCAGAGAGAGCAGGGAACCAGCGGGGCCGACGCAGCTCCGAGTGACGTGCACTCGGGGCGGATCGGCCCTACTGCAAGTAAGAATGAGGTCCGGGGGGGGGGGGTTGCGGTCCGGAGGGGGTCTCTCCGGAGGGGGGGTGCGCCGCAGAGGGGGGGAAGTCGCGCCGTGCTGCACCCGGGGGTGTACGCAGCGGCGACCCGCCCCGGGTGTCATTAGCCGTCGCTACGGCACTGGTCCTTAGCATGTGAGAAGAACTCTCATAAGGGTACACTAAGGCCACTTTTTAGCACTGCTTTGTAAAAGGGTCCTGTGGAGGGGCATAATCGAAAGGGATACCCATGTTTTGTTGAGGACATCCTCGCAAAACGTCCCGACGGAGGGGTAGGGAAACCCGTATTATCAAACAAGATGGACGTCCATCTTTCATTTCGATAATACAGTCGGAGACGCCCAAATCTTGAAATTTTGGTCGTCCTTAGAGATGGTCGTCCCTAGACTTGGTCGTTTCTGATTTTGGGTGATAATGGAAACCAAGGACGCCCATCTCAGAAATGACCAAATGCAAGCCCATTGGTCATGGGAGGAGCCAGCATTTGTAGTACGCTGGTCCCCCTGACATGCCAGGACACCAACTGGGCACCCTAGGGGGCACTGCAGTGGACTTCATAAAATGCTTCCAGGAACATAGCTCCCTTACCTTGTCTGCTGAGCCCCCCCTAAAACCCAGTACCCACAACTTTACACCACTACCATAGCCCTTATGGGTGAAGGGGGGGCACCTAGATGTGGGTACAGTGGGTTTGTGATGGGTTTTGGAGGGCTCGCTGTTTCCTCCACAAGTGTAACAGGTAGGGAGGGGGATGGGCCTGGGTCCGCCTGCCTGAAGTGCACTGCACCCACTAAAACTGATCCAGGTACCTGCATACTGCTGTGATGGACTTGAGTATGACATCTGAGGCTGGCAAAAAATATTTTTAAAGATGTTTTTTGAGGGTGGGAGGGGACTAGTGACCACTGGGGGAGTAAAGGGAGGTCATCCCCGATTCTCTCCGGTAGTCATCTGGTCATTTCGGCCACCTTTTTGTGCCTTGGTCATAAGAAAAACAGGACTAGGTAAAGTTGTCCAAGTGCTCGTCAGGGACGTCCTTTTTTTTTCCATTATGGGTCAAGGACGTCCATGTGTTAGGCACGCCAAAGTCCCACCTTCGCTATACCTCCGATACGCCACCTTGAACTTTGGTCGTCCCTACGACGGAAAGCAGTTGGGGACATCCAAAGTTGGCTTTCAGTTATATCAATTTGGATGACCCTGGGAGATGGATGCCCATCTTCCGAAAGATGGGTGTCCTTCTCTTTCAAAAATGAGCCCAATAGTCTTTCAATTTTAGGGACCCTTTTACTAAAGCTTAGCACACGCTAATGGACTTTATTTATTTATTGGGATTTATTAGCCACCTTTATGAAGAGATTCACCCAGGGGTGTGCTGGTAAATTTTTAACAACAGGCTCTTTCTCCAGACGTAGCCAGCTCTGCAGTTGGAAGGGCCAGGGGTGGCCGGGTGGGGGGGGGGGGAGGGGAGCAACACTTGCCTTTCTCTCCTCCCTCCCTTCGTGCGGGCACTCTAGGCATACCTTTGCTGGCAACCAATAAATGGATTGCCACCACTCCCATGCTGAAACTTCTCACACATGCTGGAGAAGTCCCAGCCTGCTGCTCAGAGCTGGAAACAAGGAGCTGGGAGCAGCAGCAGTCTATTTACTTGGCTGGCAGGGCTCAGCATCCCCACCAGCAAAGTAAAAGAGAATTCATCAGGGGGCCCAAGCCCATATTTTGGGAGCCAGTTGTTAAAGTAGCCATGGAGGGCACTACTTTAACAACCAGCTCCCCAAATTCTTAAAAACTTAACAACCGGCTCTTGCGAGCCTGTGAGAGCCTGCTCCAGCACACCACTGGATTCACCCAATATGGAGTACAGCAGCTACAGTTTAACATAAAATTTACAATTTTGTTAACAGCATAACAATAGTAAAATAACCAAGAATAAGCATAAATACAATAAATGAGGTAAACTTGAATTCAGTAAATTAAAACCTAATAATAGAACTACCGTGGGTTTTGGAGGGCTCACACTTTCCACCAGAAGTGTAACAGTGAGATATGAACCTGGATCCCTTCTCTACAGTGCACTAAACCAAGCATTAGACTACTCCAGGGACCTGTGTGCTGCTCTAATAGGACTGGCATAACATCTGAAGCTGTGATACAGGCTAGTATGTACTGTTTCTTTCACATCTTTGAGGGGATGGGAGGGGATCAGTGACCACTGGAAGAGTAAGGGGGGGGTCATGTCTTAATCCCTCCAGTGGTCATTTGGTCATTTAGGGCACCTTTTTGTGACTTATTTGTGATTGAAACAGGTGTAGACCAAAATACCTAACTTTTAGCCCTGGACGTTTTAGCTTTGTTCCATTATGGCAGAAAAACATCCATGTTTTGAGAACACCCAAATCCAGCCCATAATATGCCCCTGACACGCCCCCCTGTGATTGCGAGGCACTGGAAATGAACTACTTAGAAAACCATCTTTAAAATATGTTTTGAAAATAGCAATTTGGACATTTTGAGCAAAAGTTCATCTGCTGCTTTGAGCCAATTTTGGACATTTTTCTTTTTCAACAATTAGCCCTCTAGTGTATTATATTCCAAATTATATTCCAACTGAGTTTTGTAGTTCCATAAAATCTGCTGTCTCTCATTTTCTATGACTTTTCCATGATTGTGGGTTTACAATCATTTTTACACACTTTAAATCCAATTTTGTTCCTAAAGTGCCAGTATATTATTTGAGCAACATTAATATGATGTTCCCTTTTCTCAGTCTGAGCAAGTTTACTACAGCTACTAATTACATAGTCCACTGTTTCATCATTTTCCTTACATAGCTAGTATTTATGGGGCAATTCTATAATCAAGGTGCTCACATTTGCATGCGCATTGCACGCATCAGTGTTTAGAATACTAGCATTTACGCATATATGTAGGTACCAGCTCTATGACTGGTGCAAATTTGAGTAGCTAAATGTTAGTTGTGTGTGAGACCCCGGGCGAGGGTTATGGTGGTGGCCCTGGGAAAAACTCAGCCAGACACGATATGTAAACATGAAAATAAATATTTATTCACCTGATCCCTGGGACCTGTTACCTCAGGCCAGGAACCTCATTTGCAACAGTTACTCTGAGTTAGTAACAGTTTTACAGCCTCCTGCTAGCAGGCCAAGCAGTCTGCGGCTAACGGGGCTGCCCCACCCCAAACACAGCCTGTAAATTCTTCAGTCTTCTGAGACTCAGGTCTGGCCCTAGCCAGACCTCAGCAATGCCAGAGCCGCTGAGAAGGAGGGGAGGAGGGGACAAAATTCCCCAGGGCCTGGCATCCAAGGGGGGCCCGCCCAGTGCTAGCATTGCTCTCCTGTTCCTGTGTGCAGCAGTGCTGCATAGCAGACTACTTCCTTCCTGCCATGTCCAAACAGCCTCTTTGGACATGGAAGGAAGGAAGGAAGGAAGGACGGACGGACGGACGGACTCTGAGGTGCTGCCGCGCACAGGAACAGGAGAGCCACGCTAGAGAGGGGCCCTGAGGAATTTTGACGCACAGAGTGACAGGAGCACGACAAGTAAGCAGGGTGGACCGGGAGGGGGGCGGGGCCGGGGGATGTTCGCCCCGGGCCTGGCTTTGTCTCTCAGCTGCCCTGGGCAATGCTTGCAAGTCTTAACAAGAAGCAAAAGTTGGCTTACCTCAGCCAGGTTACAGCAGCTAAACATTCTGTAAAGGCGCGGACTTAGGCTTCAGTTCTTTCTTCCCTGGGCCTCTTTAACCTCTGCCTGGCCCTGTCTTTTAAACTACCAGGTATTGACCGCCACTTTGGCTCACATCCTCCCTTGGAAGGATCAGTGCTCTTAAGGTGGCCCAGGCTAGTTAGAGAGGGACTTTTCTTAAGGGTGAGGGGCAGTGATCTATAAACCCCATCACTTGCATTAATACTTCAAACCTGGTTTTGCTAGTATTCTATTAAGAAAAGTAGGTACCTGTCTTGAAATGCTTAGCACCTACCTGGGGCTAACCCTGTGGCCACCTAAAGGGTCTATCCCAGCTCTGTTCAGGCCCACCTGCACCTGTGCAAGTGCTCTACACTGGCATATCCTCCCGCCACCACACTAGGTTCTGCTTGCCTCTAGGCAAGTGTCCTACCTGCAAGTTAATTCCCTGGTGGTTTCTAAGGACACTGGGACCACAATCCCAGGGGTCCCACAGTTCCTAGAAAACACCCACAGACCGAGAACACAAACCACCAAGATTCTTAGTCAGTTCAGGACAACAGGGCTAATAAACTAATAGGTTAATTATCAGAAAAGTGGATTGGTGAATGGTGAAAAAAGGTGTACACAGCAAACAATAACAGGTAAATTAATAGGGAACATAACAGACCGAGGGAGAAGCAGACGCAGGAAGGTACAGTGCGGTGGCAGGCAGCAGGGTTGCCAGGTGGAAAATTTTTTTCCAGCCCGATGGAGCCCAAAAAACAGCCCAAAACCCGCCCAAACACAAACCCCGCCCCTGACACCCCCACCCCCGCGTCATCACCCCCGCCCCCGCCGTCATCAACCCCGCCCCCGCCGTCACCGGCCCCGCCTCCCACGTCACCGGCCCCGCCTCCCCATCACCGGCCCCGCCTCCCACGTCATCGGTCCCGCCTCCACGTCATCGGCCCCGCCTCCCACGTCATCGGTCCCGCCTCCCACGTCACTAACCCCGCCCAAAACGTCATTAACCCCACCCAAAAACGTCACTAACCCCGCCCCCCCGCGGCCGAAAAAACCGCCCTGAAGGCCAAAAACAGCCCAAAAAACCGCAACCCGCCGCGGGCAAAAATTTCCCGCGGCGGGTCGCGGAAAACCGCCCAATTGGGCGGTAAAACCGCCCACCTGGCAACACTGGCAGGCAGTGGCTGTCTGAGCTGGGGAGGGAGCGGGGGGGGGGCAGCAGCAGCCCGAGTAGGGAAGTGGCACCAGCTGCAGTGGCCCTGTCCTGGGTCCAGCTCTGTCTCTCAGCAGCCTTGGCTATATCAGTCACATATTTAATCACTTTCTGCTCAAGATCTTGAAGTGCATTTCCAACTAAGGAATATTAAGTTAAAGTCTTACCCAGATCCATTATGGCTTGCCAGATCGTCTGAAGAGTAGCCATCTCAGGGCAAGGCAGTACAAACGTTTGAGGCACTCCTGTCACCACTGTTCCCTCTAAGCTGTGTTTCAGTTCTCCAACTGCATTGCTGCCAGTGGGGGGGATGGTGCTTCAATATTGTGTTTTCAATTGCTAGACACAGACAGATTACTTGGAGTCCGACAGAGCTTGCCTGTTCCTCATTCTTGAAACTGTGATAGTGAAACAGCACCTCCCACTGGCAGGGCTGTAGGTGGAGGACTCTCGCACAGCTTAGAAAGAACTGTGCCTGGCCCTCTTCAAAGCTGTGAAGAAATACGGTCTGCTTTCACAGTTTCCAATGAGGGCGATGAGGGGGGGAGCTCCAGATTCCACCCCCACCATTGGCAGTCAAACTCCATCAACATACCCTGCGACAAACCTGAAACCTCGGACCCTGCACAGCTGATTCCCCTCCAGACTACTCCAGAAGCACCACTGTCCGTAAGGGCCGACGCAGCAGGGCTATAACTCAGGCTCCCAGGGAGCAATTGTAGTGGAGAAACCCTCAACTCCAGACTGAGTGTTCTGCCCCTGAGATATCAGCTAGTCCTCCTGCCTCTGGCATTTCTTTCAAGGAGGCACCTTCTCTTGGGCCAAGATGCTGCACAAAATGATCCACTGTCAATCCAGGTGGATGATAGGGGGCTCTGAGAGGAAAACCTTCACCTTACCTTTCTTTTTAATCATAATGCAACAAGTAATAAAGGAAAAATTGACAGCATCTAAGTATGCTTAAGTTACAGTGGCCATCTTAGATCCCCTCTCTTTTTTTGGCCTTTCTTTGATATTGTATAACCATGACTGGCATTGTTCAGTATCCCTGCTAATGGAATCATTGATAGAATGAACAGCAACAGTGATAAGGAATCCCCTTTAAAGATTCCTCTTCTAGTATTTACATTACCAAATTCTTCAGTATTAAGTGCTAGGTTGTTTTTTCAAAACATCATGATTGTCTAAAAATCTGTATACACGTGTATTAATGCCAAATATTTCAGTGCACTTTCTGATCCAGTTGTGTGATAATGAATCATATTTATTTATTAGGATTTATTTACCACCTTTTTGAAGAAATTCATCCAAGGCAGTGTACAGCAAGAACAATCTGGACAAAGGCAATATAAAATTTCAGCTGCAAATAATATTCAGATAGGAATACATTACAATGTCAACACAATAAAACATCTTAATAGCTTAGGGTGTAAAAGGAGGTGGAATATATAGACAGATGAGAGAGTAACAGGAGTTAGATAGAGAATAAGGGGACAAACTTAAAGAAAGTTATACATGGAGTCAGAAAGGTGCATGAATATGATCTCAGCTAAAGTATTATATGTTTCGGCTTCTTATAATCAATCCAGGCCATATACAAATCAGTTTTTCTTCTTTTAGAATTCTTCAAGACCATTTTATCAATAAGTAGCTGGTCCTTTGTCCCTCTGAAATTTTTGCAGTTTCCCTTTTGCTCAACTCCGTATGTAGGTGTGTATAGGTTACCTCGCTATTTCTGTTCCCCTAAAAATATCACTTTAGTGTTTGAGAACTTGGTCAGTCATTCATTCTGTGAGTGCATCTGGGCCTATCAGACTCCCTGCCTCTTTAACCACAGCATCCCTCCTGACAACTGTGTCTCTGGAGAGCTAAAAGTCACAAACAGGAAGCACCTCGGGCACTGAAATAATGCACTGAACCGTGTCACCTGTGAAAACTACAGTTTTAGTGTGGGGTGGGAGTGTTTGTTCACTTTTCAGTATGTTTTCAATAGCTGAAGGACCTTTTCTGTGAGTAAAACTAGAATTAAAACAAAAGACATGGAGTATTCTGTCCATTTGTGGACAAAGTAACATGGTTGCCATGTCCAAGATGGAAGATACCACATACAGCCATATGAGAAAAAAATGATCAAACTCACTGAAAAGGAAATAAAACAACCACCTTTACTTCAGACACACTGCATGAAAAACACCATCCCCAAAGAACTTAAAGATCCAAAATATTTTGTCCACTACATACAGTTTTGACTGTGCAGAAAAACTCTGCAAACATGCTAATCAGAAGTTGAGAAATGGGCTTCATCAACTACACAAAGAGCAGAAAATGATAAAAAAACAAAAAGAAGAAATTGTAAGGGCCACTGAGGAGCAACATGCCTGCTTTATGACCTACTAAAGAAAGAGTTGTAAGGAATCCAAGCAAAAACACAATTTGTTACTATCTGAAAAAAGCTAAGAAAACTGGGTCTTCTTCTCCAGTCACAGAGAAAGCAAATCTCATCCCAGATCACAAGTGCAACACCTGATGGGCCAGACCCAAATAACCTGGAAACACTTTTCTATCCATCTAAGGCATATGAAATTCAAAATTCCTACTGGCCACACTGATGGAAGTGCTAATCAAATGAGGATTATATTATATACTTCTATAACTACCAATTATCACAGCATGAAATCTCAGTACTGTCTAAGAGACTTACATTTTGCTCTTTCAGTAAACTGGATGAAATTCAACTATACTCAGATCAAAAGGACATTTTGAGGAAACTCCACCTGAAAGTACATTTTTTTAAAGGAAACTCCACCTGAAAGAACATTTCCACAAAAATGACACCTCCAACAGACCAGAATACAATTTTAAACAAAAAGATATGTATTTCATCCACAAAATAGACATATGAATGTAAGAATGGCCATATTGGGTCAGACCAAGGTTCATATAGCCCAGAATCCTGTTTCCAACAGTGGCCAATCCACTGTTGGAAAGTACCTGGCAGAATCCCAATTAATAGCAGCATTCCATGCTACGAATCCCAGGGCAAGCAGTGGCTTCTCCATGTCTGTCTCAATAGCAGACTATGGACTTTTCCTCCGGGAACTTGTCCAAACCTTTTTTAAACCCAGATATGCTAACCGCTGTTATTACATCTTTCGGCAAAGAGTTCCAGAGCTTAACATCGTTGAGTGAAAAAATATTTCCTCCTATTTGTTTTAAATGTATTTCCATGTAACTTTATTGAGTGTCACTTAGTCTTTGGAGTTTTTGAAAGAGTAAAATATTGTTTCACTTCTACTCATTCTACACCACTCAGGATTTTGTAGACCTCAATCATATCCCCCCTCAGCCATCTCTTTTCCAAGCTGAAGAACCCTACCCATTAGCCTTTCCTCATATGAGAGGAGTTCCATCCCCTTTATCATTTTGGTCGCTCTTCTTTGAACCTTTTCTAATTCCTCTATATCTTTTTTATAAATACGGCAAACAGAACTAAACACAATACTCTAGAAGTCGCACCATGGAGCAATACAGAGGCATTATAGTATTCTCAGTCTCATTTACCACCCCTTTCCTAATAATTCCTAGCATGCTGTTTGTTTTTGTTGGCCGCCACCGCACACTGCACACAAGATTTCAGCGTATTACCTACAATGACACCTAACATAAGAACATAAGAGTAGCCATACTTGGTCAGACTAATAGTCCATCTAGCCCAGTATCCTGTTTTCCAAACAGTGGCCAAGCCAGATCACAAGTACCAGAAACCCAAATCGTGGCAACACTCCATACTACAAGTCCCAGGGCAAGCAGTTGCTTCCCATGTCTGTCTCAATAGCAGACTATGGACTTTTCCTCAAGGAATTTGTCCAAACCTTTTTTAAACCCAGATACGCTAACCGCTGTTACCACCTCCTCCGGCAAAGAGTTCCAGAGCTTAACTATTCGTTGAGTGAAAAAATATTTCCTCCTATTTGTTTTAAAAGTATTTCCATGTAATTTCCTCGAGTGTCCCCCTAGTCTTTGTTCTTTTGGAATGAGTAAAAACTTGATTTACCCCCAACAGTTGGATGATTTTTTAAAAGGAAAAGAGAGTATTATTGTGAAAGTTTAAACCCGAATGTAACACTGTAAAGCAGCTTGGAGTAAGTGAGCAGAACAAGGCGCAGTCTTTGGTTTAATATTATTATAAACTGATTATTATTAGCTTGATTGTATTTCCTAATTCTTGGATTATTTCTTTAATTTGTGGACGATAGTATCTTGTCATTTTCTTATTACTTGATTTTCTTTTATGTTTTTCAAATATTGTGTATTATTATTCTTGATTGTATATTATGTATATTAAAATGCTTATAAATAAAAAAATTGATTTACTTCTACTCGTTCTACACCACTCAGGAATTTGTAGACCTCAATCATATCTGCCCTCATCCATCTCTTTTCCAAGCTGAAGAGCCTTAACCTCTATAGTCTTTCCTTATATGAGAGGAGTTCCATCCCCTTTATCATTTTAGTTGCTCTTTTTATCTTTTCTAATTCTGCTATATCTTTTTTGAGATACAGCAACCAGAACTGACCACAATACTCAAGGTGCGGATGCACCATGGAGTGATACAAAGGCATTATAGTATTTTTGGTCTTATTCACCATCCCTTTCCTAGATCTTTTTCTTCGGTGCTGGACCCTAGCATCAGGTAACTATTATTTGGATTGTTCCAATGTGCATCACTTTGCATTTGTCCACATTAAATTTCATCTGCCATTTGGATGCCCAGTCTTCCAATTTCCGAAGATCTTCCTGCTATTTTTCATAGTCCACACATGTTTTAACAATTTTGAATAGTTTTGTGTCATTTGCAAATTTAATCACCTCACTCATTCCGATTTCCAGATCATTTATAAATATGTTAAATAGAACCAGTCCCAGTACAGATCCTTGTAGCACTCCACTATTCACCCTCTTCCATTGACAGAAATGACCATTTAACCCTACCCTCTGTTTTCTGTCCAATAACCGATTCCTAATCCACAACAAAACATTGCCTCCTGTCCCTTGACTTTTTAATTTTCTCAGGAGTCTCTCATATGAGGAACTCACGTCAAATGCTTTCTGAAAATCTAGATTCACTACATCAACAGTCTCACCTTTATCAATATACTTATTCATGCCTTCAAAGAAATTAAGCAAATTGGTGAGGCGAGACTCAAGACTTCCCTCAGCTGAAACCATGCTGACTCTGTCCCAATAAACCATGTTTATCTATTTGTTCCATAATTTTATTCTTTATAATAGTTACCACAGTTTTATCCAGCACTGACTTCAGGCTTACTGGTCTGTAATTTCCCAAATCACCCCTGGAACCCTTTTTAAAATCAGCGTTTGTCACAGCCATGATCTTGCCCCCATATCCAGACTCACCTGTTTTCAGTGATCTGGTTCTGCGGCTTCTCGGGACTGCCTTTTTCCTGCATTGCTGATTCTGCTGCCTGTTTCCCTGTAATCCATGCCTCACTCCAGTCTATCCAAACCTTGCTCTGGTGTTCCTGCATCCAAGCCCCACTCCAGTCTATCCAAGCTTCACTCTGGTGTTCCTGCAGCCCAGCCTCACTCCAGCCTGGCTTCTGCTATAGCCAAACCCTGCTCCTGGTTTCTGTTACAGTTTGACTCTGCTTCTGGCTTTTGCTATACAGTCTAGCCCTGCTCTTGACTCTTGATATATAGTCTAGCCCTGCTCTTGACTCTTGTTACAGTTAAACCCTGTTCCTGCTTTCTGCTAAAGCCAAAGTTCCATTCCTGGTTTCTGCTACAACCAAAGTTCCATTCCTGGTTTCTGCTACAGTCAAGCTCCGTTCCTTGTTCCTGCCAAGCCAAGTCCTGTTCCTGGTACCCAGTGTCGTAGCTACATGGGGCCAAGGGGGCCTGGGCCCCCAAAATTTGCTCTGGGCCCCTGGTTGGCTAGCAGGGGTCCCCAACCCCTGCCAGCTGAAGACTTTGTCCAGCGCTGGTCAGCTGAGGCGCCACCACATTGCCTGCCCTGCTCTCTCTTCCCCTCATGTCCGGCACTCTCCTTTTAGTGAAATTGAGAGTTTCACTAAAAGGAGCATGCTGGACGTGAGGGGAAGAGAGAGCAGGGCAGACAATGCAGCAGCACTGGAGATCAGTGCTGGACAAAGTCTTCAGCTGGTGGTGGTTGGGGACCCCCTCCAGCCAAGATGTTTACAGCAGTGGTAGTGGGGGGGGGGGGAGCAGCGGCAGTGGGTGGGGCCGTGGCAGAGGGGGGCAGTGGCGGGGCGGTGACCAAAATGTGGCCCCCCACCTTCTGCTTTGGCCACCTAGAGGTCTGGCTACGCCCCTGCTTGTACCTGTTCCAGCCAAGTCAAGTCCTGCTCTTGCCTTTACAGTCTTGCTTCTGTTCATTCCTGTTGCCTAGCACCTGCTTTGCTTTGTCTGCCGAGTTTTGTGCCTTGTCTTGTTTTGCTCTCTCTCATATCTGGATCCAGTTCTTGCTCTGCCTAGCCTTGCCATGTCTGAACCCAGTTCTAGCCTTGTTCCTGTATCTTGCCATGTTCCTGTCTGGGTTTAGTTCTAGCCCTTTGCCTTGCTTTCTTGCCTTGTCTAGATCCAACTTCTGTCTTGTCTGTCTGCTTTGTCCAGTTGTGCCTAGCCTTGCCTTGTCTTGTCTAGTCCTATCCGGATCCAGTTCTTGCCTTGTCCTTGTCTTACATAGTAACATAGTAGATGACGGCAGAAAAAGACCTGCACGGTCCATCCAGTCTGCCCAACAAGATAACTCATATGTGCTAATTTTGTGTATACCCTACTTTGATTTGTACCTGTGTTCTTCAAGGCACAGACCGTATAAGTCTGCCCAGCACTATCCCCGCCTCCCAACCACCAGCCCTGCCTCCCAACCACCGGCTCTGGCACAGACCGTATAAGTCTGCCCAGCACTATCCCCGCCTCCCAACCACCAGCCCCGCCTCCCACCACCGGCTCTGGCACAGACCATATAAGTCTGCCCAGCACTATCCCTGCCTCCCACCACCGGCTCTGGCACAGACCATATAAGTCTGCCCAGCACTATCCCCGCCTCCCAACCACCAGCCCCGCCTCCCGATCTCGACTAAGCTCCTGAGGATCCATTCCTTCTGCACAGGATTCCTTTATGCTTATCCCACGCATGTTTGAATTGCCTTTTCTGGACCCAGTTTTAATCTAGTTCCGTGTCTTTCCTTGTTCTGCCTTACTTCACATTGCCTGGGTCCCAGTCCCAATTTTAATCTAGTTCTAATAATTGCCTTGTTCTGTCTGGATTCCTGTTCTAGTTCCTTTGCCTTGCTTTCCTTGCCTCGTCTGGATCCAGTCCTTGCCTTGTCTTTTGTACTTTGTTACCTCTGCCTTGTCTATTCTCCTGGTTTATTCTAGCCCTGTCTAGTCTAGCCCAGTCTTGTCTTGCCTTGCCTAGTCCTGACTTGTTCTGAATCATGCCTTGTGCCAACCAAGGTGACTTGTCTGCCACAGCTCCAGCTGCGGTTCAAGGGCTCACCATCCCTGAAACCATGACAGATTGCAAAGAACCCTGCGGCAATGATAGCATTACATTGGCCACCCTCCAATCTTCAGGTACTATTGATGATTTTCATGTCAGATTATAGTTTACTAACACCAGAACAACAGTTTCATGTTTGAACTCTTTCAGTACCCTTGGATGCATACCATCCAGTCCAGGTGATTTATTACTCTTTAATTTGTCAATTTGTTTCAGTACATCTTCCAGGTTCACTGAAATTTCTTTCAGTTCCTCCGCATCATCACCCTTGAAACGTATAGGTAGATCTCTTACATCTTCTTCCACAGGGCCGGTTTTAGGGCGAGGCAACCAAGGCGACCGCATAGGGCCTTGCTCTCAAGGGGGCCCCGAGCGGCATGCCTGAACTCCGCCCACGACCGCCCAAGTTCCAGTCCCCCTCCCTCTAAATTTTAAAAGTCATCTAAGTTACCTCGTCGGGGTTATGGCGGCAGGCGGCAGCAGTGAAAAGCGTGCAAGCTGCTCGGCACTTCAGGAGCCTTCCCTTCCCTCTCTCAGCTCTGGTCCCGCCCTTCCGCCCTTGCGGAAACAGGAAATGAGGGCAGGACCAGAGCTGAGAGACAGAAAGGAAAGCTCCTGAAGCACTGAGCTCGCACGCTTTTCACTGCTGCTGCCTGCCGCCATAATCCTGACGAGGTAACTTGGATGACTTTTAAAATTTGGAGGGAGGGGGACTGGAGCTCGGAGGGAGGCCTCGGAAGGAGGGGAGCCTTGGAGCTGGGAGAGAGGGAGGGGGGCCTTGGAGCTGGGAGAGAGGGAGGGAGGGGAGGGAGCCTTGGAGCTGTGAGGGAGGGGGCCTTGGAGGGAAGGCCTTGGAGCTGGGAAGGAGGGAGGGGCCCTGGAGCTCAGAGGGGATGGCCCTGGAGCTCGGAGGGAGGGGTGGCAGCCCTGGAACTCAGAGGGAGGGGTGGCCAGCCCTGGAACTTGGTGGGGTGGAGCTAGTGTGGGGGTGGAGCTAGGGTGGGGCCCCATCAAATTGGTCTGCACAGGGCCCCGCATTTGCTAAGACCGGCCCTGTTCTTCCATAAAGACCAAAGCAAAGAATGTATTCAGTCTGTCCGCTATGGCCTTGTCCTCCCTGGGTGCCCCTTTTGCTCCTTGATGATCTAACAGTCCCAGGGATTCCCCCACAGGTTTTCTGCTTCTGATGTACCTGAAAAAGTTGTTACTGTGAGTTTTTGGCTTTGCAGCAAGTTTCTCTTCATATTCTCTTTTAGCCTTCTTTATCAATGCTTTGCATATGACTTGCTTATGTTGCTTCTTATTTTCTTCATTTGGGTCCTTTTTCCATTCTTTGAAGGTCGTTCTTTTGACTCTAATAGCCTCTTTCACTTCACCTTTTTAACCATGCTGACTGTTGTTTTCTCTTCTTTCCACCTTTGTAAATTGTTTATCGTTTATTTATTTACTATACCGTTTCTAATTGCGTTCACAAAACAAAACGGTTTACATCTTAACATAAAAATATCATTTTTAAAAACATATAAGAAATCCATTGATTTGATAGAAAAGCACAACAATTATTCTAAAAGATACTAACATCAGTAGACAATGGACAACCATTCATAACATAGTGTATAAGCAAACATTATTTTTACTGCGTATTCATTCTGCCTATTTGTCCCCCTTTTTTTTATCCCAGATTATCATTGAAAATATTTTGAAACAGATATGTGTGGAATGCATCTTGTTTGGGCTTCCAGGATGGTATTTTTAAACAACAGCAGCATTGAATAAAGTGGTTCTTTGGTATTTTATTTCCCGTTTCTCTGGAGTCATTGGTCCATTTCCCACTTTTTTGTGCTTTTATTTTTACGTGGGAGTTTGTGTTCATCCACTTAGGTGGATTTCTCTCTCTCATTTTTAAACAACATCCATGCCTGATTTAATGTCGTAACCTTTGCAGCCAATTCTTTTAGCTTCTTTTTAACCATGTCCTCATTTTATCATAGTAACCTTTTGAAAATTAAATACTTCTACTGTAGATTTCCTTTGTGGCTTCACTCCAGATAGTAGCTCAAACTTGATCATCTTATGATCACTGTTTCCCAGCAGATCCAATACTGTTACCTCTCATACTATGCCCTGCATTCCACTAAGAACTAGATCTAAAATGGCTCCACCACTTGGTTCCTGGACCAGTTACTCCAAGACAACTACAACAAGATTTTCAGATACAAGGTGTTTTGTTTTCCAGTAAGCAAAAGAAAATTATATGCAACCTCTCTTCAGTAGAAAGAGTGTCCATTTAAAAACCTACAAAATAACCAAAGATTATCATTAACCCTGCAGACAAAAATAAAAACATAGAAAATGATGGCAAACAAAGACTATGGGCTAGAGTCTATATGGTGCCTGAAAATTCCATGTGGAAAAAAAACACACCTAGACATATTCTCTAAAGTATGCCTATATTTTATAAAATAAGCTTAAATTTCTGCTCAGTATATAGAATTATGCCGAGCACCTTTCCACGTGACCAAATTTAGTCAAGGCCATTTATGCCATGTTTTATTCGTGGTCCTCATTTCAGCGCTATGTATAGAATTTGCCTACATTTCCCTGCTGTGTACAGAATTTGGCTAAATCTCCTGTTTTATCAGCGGGGATTTGACATTGATGCCAATGAATGTCATGACGTCATGATGTTATATCCATGGGGACATTATTAGCAATAATGGCAGCAAGAAGGATGACAAACTTATCTTTTATTGAGAACTGCAAATAGGTGGGAAAATGTGGGATACAAATGTAAATATCTAAACAACTGCAAGGAGAGAAAAAGTATCTAAAGAAACTACTACCGCCACTCCTTTTTCATAAAAGATGCTGGTGTAGGATTATGATCAAAAAATAAATGAAATATAATTGAAAAAACAGCCTCAGATGCCCAGGGAACCTATGCCTAGGACTCCACTGAATTGGCTAACATCACAGGCCCTACCAACTTCCGAAAAAGACCACAATCATCAAAAAAAACTCCTATAAGGAGAAAAAATATTGTGGCCAAAAAACGGAACGTGAATCATGTATCAATTGTCCAATTTTGATCAAACCACCCACACCAAACATCTATGATTAGTGATGGATCTGTGAAAAACACAACAGTCCACTCACTAAACTATTCACTTTAACTGGTTTGAACCAAGCCCCAACTAATTTGGTTAAGTTTCTGGATTTGGTCCACCAGTTTGGAACTTTCTCTGAACTCCGAGTAAATTGCTATAAATCAGATGTAATCCATTTGAAAGGAGGAGGGGCAGAGGTGTGGCATCAGAGGCTTCCTATTGGATCAATATTCCAAAACTTAAAATACTTGGGCATAATCCTAAACTCCTCTATTTCGATGATGTATCCACTGAATTGGCTAACATCACAGGCCATACCACCTTCCGAAAAGACCACAATCATCAAAAAAAACTCCTATAAGGAGAAAAAATATTGTGGCCAAAAAACGGAACGTGAATCATGTATCAATTGTCCAATTTTGATCAAACCACCCACACCAAACATCTATGATTAGTGATGGATCTGTGAAAAACACAACAGTCCACTCACTAAACTATTCACTTCAACTGGTTTGAACCAAGCCCCAACTAATTTGGTTAAGTTTCTGGATTTGGTCCACCAGTTTGGAACTTTCTCTGAACTCCGAGTAAATTGCTATAAATCAGATGTAATCCATTTGAAAAGAGGAGGGGCAGAGGTGTGGCATCAGAGGCTTCCTATTGGATCAATATTCCAAAACTTAAAATACTTGGGCATAATCCTAAACTCCTCTATTTCGATGATGTATCAGCACAACATTGTAAATAACATTGATAAAATAAAAAATGGAGTGAACTCCCCCTTTCACTTATGGCACATGTGAAAATGATAATGATCCCCAAGGTACTGTACCCTCTTCAGGCTTTACCTATATGGGTGAAGCGGAAGGAGGAATTAACTTCTTGAGCTATTTTTTGTAAGTTTATCTGAAAAATAGAGCAACATAAATTGGTTATTCTAAATTAATTTTGGACAAAATGCAGGGGGACTGAACTTCCAAGACCTCAGAACTTACAATGTTGTAGCATTATTGTGATGGATTCATGAGATGATTACTGGAGTAGAGAAATTTTTTCCTTTGAACCTGGTGAAGTCTTGGTGTTATCCTTATGCCCCTATAAATCTGGTAAATCAAGATCCTATGTGCCTGGGGGAGTTCACATGTAAGCTTCATTTCCTGTGGCCTTTTCAACTAGCTTGGAAATGGTGGAGGAAAAGACAGGAGAAGACACATAAGGCTTCATTATTTCTAAATTTGGTGAGGAACCCTGACTTTATCTCAGGTATGGGGACTTCCATTTTCCAGCTCTGTGAGAGAAAAGGGTGCTCCACCTTTTTTCAGATCAATAAGGTTGGAGATGGGGGCTTCCCCTCATTTGCACAATTTCAGCAGCATTGGGACATTCCCTGCACTCATATGTGGGTGTATTTTCAAGATAGACATTATTACCATAGTTTATCTTGCAAATTTGGGAACTTGTGGGCAGGTTCAATTTCAGACATTAAGTTTGCTAAAATACTGCCCCTTTTTAATCGTTTATCCACAGAGGGTAAGATGGTGAAAGATACTTTGGATAGGAAAGGTATTCTTAAATTAATGGAGGTGTAGAAAAAATATATAGGTCAGGAATTTGATAAACCCCAGCTCCAAGAAAAACAATAAAAACTTTTACACAGAACTTATGTTTCAAATCGTTTTTATTGAACAACAACTGCAGAGAAATTCAAACAATACTGTCTCAAATACAAAACATAGTGTGCCATGACTTCCACCCAACCCCCTTGACTCTTAAGAGTAAATAGTAACTCCAAAACTAGACCCAGGAAATATAAGATTATATGTTCAACAAATGCCCTCGTGCAGCGGGTGTCAAGCCTCTTAAGACTTGTTAACTGTAAAGTCTCAATATCTTGAAGTATAACCTTGGCACACCAGAACACACCTGAAGTCTCTTTATTTTCTGAAGTTTCTTTTATTGAATAAATACAGATAATTTACTCACAGTCAGATGTTCAAAAGTGTTGCCCCAGGGCACAGAGACTCCATAATTCTGAGAGCTGTAACAGTGGTTGGAGGTAGAAATCTGAGGAGAGGCAGCTTTATTGCAGAGGTGAGAAAATAGTTGAACAGGTAGAAGTAGCTCAGAGCTGGGTGACTGGAGAGTGCAATATTTCATTAGGAAGATATATTCAAGGTAAAAAACCAAGTTCATTCCAGGGAGTTTTAGCAGGACAAGTGCTGTCTGAAGCAAGATGGAGAATGCCTCATGGAGAGAGAGAGGGAGGGGCCAAGAAGGGCTCACACAGGCCCAGGGAGGAGGAGGTAAAGACCAATGGGGACAGAGCCTGCCACCAGGTGGTAAGGGTGGTCCCAGAGGACAGCCCTCGATTGGAGGGAAAGGTCGTACCTGGCTGACCTCTCAGGACAGAGATAGTAAGAATGACCAGAAAACGATAGCAGGTAGACAAAGGAGCCAAGCTTGGCTGAGAAAGAGAGGAGGTCTGGGCAGCAGCACAAACCAATGGTAACAGTTCTTATACAGACAGGCAAGTGTGGCTGCATTGCCTGTGAACTACATTACACACGCATTGCTCACGTATCTTTGCAGTGGGAACTGCAGCAATGAAGATCCTTAGAAGTGAGAATGACAGTAAAGGCATTAAACACATTTTAGGGTCACATTATAAACTAGTGCAAGGCTGTCAGAGGACAGAACAGCGGCCATTAATGTCCCCAAAAATGGGGACCATCTGTATTGAAATTGTAATCCTTTTGCTGAAGAAAAGTCATCCACCTCCAGTCGTTCTAACCTCATTAACAGCAAAATGCGGGCTCGCCATTACTGTAGTGAAGGAGTTCGCATGGATAGCCACTCCAATAAAATTGATTTTTTAGCAATAATGATAGCGCACAGCACAAAATCGCGATAGCCCCGAGGTACCGGGGGTCCCAATTGAGGATGTCCAAACAGAAGCAGTGGGTTATAATGCCATCCAGCTGCCCAAATTTTCGAGATCTGAGTGAGGAGATTTTGCCAGAAGATTGCAATTCTCAGGCAGAACCAGAACATATGGCCCAAAGCCACTCCCTCCTCACCACATTTCATACAAGCACCTGTGGGCAACAGGCCCATGTGAAAGGTTCGTCACGGAGAAATGTATAGGTGTGAAGCAAATTTGTATTGAAGTTCCCAGTGGAGAGTCATCCGTGAGGTCCTGCGTAAGGCGAGCACATGTGCTTTGAACAATGCTGTGGATAATGATATCCCCAGGTCTATGCTCCAAAGGTTAGCGAGTCTTGCAAAGTCAAGTTTATTTATTTATTTATTGTATTTGTACCCCACATTTTCCCACCTTTTTGCAGGCTCAATGTGGCTTACAGAGTATAGATATGATAACGTCGTTACATGATTTAAAAACAGTTGATCATAAGCAGAGGTGAAAGAGGATTAAGATGGAAGGTGTTAGGTAAGGTCGTGTGAGAGGTGTTTTTTGATGTACTTGGGTGGTTTAAGGAATTATTTGTTTCATTGAGGGTGACTTTTGTAGGCTTTGTTGAAGAGATGTGTTTTCAAAGCTTTGCGAAAGCTGGTTAGATTGGTCATGGTTTTCAGGGCCATGGGTAGTGCATTCCAAGACTGTGTGCTTTTGTACACAAAGGTAGTAGCATAAGCCTGTTTGTATTTCATTCCTTTACAGCTGGGGAAGTTCAGATTGAGGAATTTGCGGTCCAATCTTTTGGCATTTCTGGGCGGTAAGTCCAGTAGGTTTAACATATAGAGTGGGGCATCTGCGTGAATGATTTTGTGTACAGTCGTGCAGATCTTGAACTCAATTCGTTCTTTGAGCGGGAGCCAGTGCAGTTTCTCTCTTAGGGGTTTTGCACTTTCGTATTTAGGTGTTCCAAAAATGAGTCTGGCTGCAGTGTTCTGGGCTGTTTGGAGTTTTTTGATGGTCTGTTCTTTACAGCCTGAGTACAGAGCGTTACAATAGTCCAAGTGGCTTATTACTAATGACTGTACTAGGGTGCAGAAGATGTTTCTAGGGAAAAAAGGTTTTATTCTTTTGAGTTTCCACATCGATTGGAACATTTTTTTCTTTGTATTCTTTGCGTGGGTGTCGAGAGTGAGGTTTTGATCAATGGTGACTCCAAGAATTTTCAGATTTTCTGAGATAGGAAGTGTGCAGTAGGGGGTGGTTATTGTAGGGTAGTTGTTTGTGTTGTATTGGGAGGTGAGAACTAGACATTGAGTTTTTTATGCATTGAGTTTTAACTTGAATGAGACCGCCCAAGAGTGCATGATCTGGAAGCTCTGGTTGATCTCGTTGGTTATTTCGTTTAAGTCACTTTTGAACGGGATATGGATCGTAACGTCATCGGCATATATGTAGGGGTTAAGGTTTTGATTGGCTAGGAGTTTGGCTAATGGTATCATCATTAGGTTGAAGACAGTTGGTGAGAGGGGGGATCCTTGAGGAACTCCGCATTCCGGTATCCATGGTGGCGATCTGTCCGTATTCGTTATTACTTGGTAGGATCTGGTGGTGAGGAATCCTTCAAACCATTTGAGAACTGGGCCTCCGATTCCGAAGTACTCTAGTAGGTGTAACAAAATTTCATGATCCACAATGTCGAAGGCACTAGACATGTCGAATTGTAGTATGAGTATGTTCTTGCCGGTTGCAATCGTTTTTTTGAATGAGTTCATTGCCGACACTAGTACAGTTTCAGTGCTATGATTTGATTGAAATCCTGATTGAGACTCATGTAAAATTGAGTGTTTGGTCAGGTATTCCGTGAGTTGTTTCGTCACTTTGCCTTCCATCAATTTTGTTGTGAGTGGGATAGAAGCAACTGGTCAGTAGTTGGTTAAGTCCATTGTGCTTTTCTTGGCATCTTTTGGCAGCGGAGTGAGTAGGATGTTTCCATTTTCCGTGGGGAAGAGACCATTTATGAGTCTATAGTTTACTTGGTTCGTGAGGTCTTGCATGAATTGTTTGGGTGCGGATCTTATTAGGCTGATAGGGCAGATGTCAAGTTTGCATTGAGATTTGGCATATTTTCTGAGCCAGTGTGTGAGTTCATTTACTGAAATCAGGTCAAAATTGGTCCATGATCGATCGGCTGGGTATTCCCCAGGATTTGGGTCTAAGCATTCAAGGATGCTTGTGTACTCAATAGTGTTACTTGGTATCATGCGTCGGAGCTTTGTGATTTTTCGTTGAAATAGTTCGCTAGGTTGGTTGCCGATGGGGTGTCTGTGCTGTTCGAGGTGACCCGTGTGGTGTTTAGGAGGTTACGGTGAGTAGGGGTGATGGAGCACAGCTTGAGGTTGAAGGAGGATGTTAGGGTGAGGAACTTAGAAGCGTGGGGGTCGGATAGGTCATCAGCGTGTACGTTAAAGTCTCCGAGAATGAGGGACGGAGATGAAGGGTCAAGAAAGACGGAGAGCCAAGCATCAAAGTCGGTGAGGAAGGAAGGGAAGGATTTATCAGGGGGACGGTAAATGACTGCCACTCTGAGTGGTAGCGGGTAGAATAACCGGATGGAATGGGCTTCAAAGGATGAGAAGCAGTGAGACTGCGGTAGGTGGAGGGGTTGGAAACTACAGGAGGGTGAGAGTAGTAGCCCAACGCCTCCGCCGCGGCCAACTGGGCGGGGCATGTGGGAGAAGAGAGAGCCTCCATAGCAGAGGGCTGCAACTGAGGCAGAGTCTTCCGGGGAGATCCAGGTTTCGGGTAGGGCGAGCAGTTGAAGGGAGCGAGAGATAAAGAGATCGTGGGCGACAGACAGTAACCTCCACTCACAGGACAAAGCCCTTCTCTCAGTACCCTTCTCCACCACTGCCAACTCCAGGCTCCGCTCATTCTGCCTTGCCTCACTCTATGCCTGGAACAATCTTCCTTTACCCATACGCCATGCCCCCTCCCTACCCATCTTCAAATCTCTGCTTAAAACTCACCTCTTCAATGCTGCCTTCGGCGCCTAACCGCTTAAGAAATATAGAATGCCCCAATCTATCCACCCTATCAGATTAACTGTTCACTCGTCCTCTAGATTGTACACTTGTCTTTAGATAGTTCTCTTGTCTTTTAGATTGTAAGCTCTTTGAGCAGGGACTGTCCTTCTATGTTTAAATTGTACAGCGCTGCGTAACCCTAGTAGCGCTTTAGAAATGTTAAGTAGTAGTAGTAGTAGTATTTACAAGTGAAAAGAGTTTGTGCATGTCCTTGTAGTTTGGTCCTATTATAGTTTTGTAATGCGTTCTTTTGGTATGTCTGATTTTATATTTGTATTTTCTTTGTACCTGTTTCCACTCTTTGAGTGTGTGTTCATCTTTTTTTTTTTTTTTGCTCCATGCTCTTTCTAGTCTCCTGACCTGTGTTTTTAGTTCTTTCAGTTCTTCGTTAAACCATGGGATTGAGTTGTTCCTATGTGAGGTTCTAGTTTGGAGCAGTGCTATTTTGTCTAACACTGTTCTGCATCTGTTGTCCCATTCTTGTAGAAATTGGGGTGATTCTCTAGTTATAGTCCATTCCTCGGTATATATTTGTTGCCAGAATATTAGAGGGTCTATTTGCCTCTCGTAGTGTAGGTTCTCTTTTCTTGTTTTCGTTGTTTCTCTTTCAAGTGCAGTATCTCGAATGTGTTGATGATGAAATGATAACGGCACTTTCTGTTGGGCATTAAGGGAAAACGCTGTAGCCAGCTCCTCCTGCACATCCTCTGATAAATCCTCCCAAGGCAAGCTGGTTAAGTCAAGTTTAAGTTGCTGGTAGTGAAAAATATCTGTGGAGGGCAATGAGAATTCTTTTTGTAGATCTGCAAAGGGCTTATTCCGACCCTCCTCTGTCAATATATGTAGCAGATAGATGAGGCCTTTTCGCTGTCATCTGCAAAAGACAGAGTATAGACTGCCTGCTGGGAATGCTGGGTTGTCACAAATGGGCAAGTAAGGAGTAACCTTTGATGAAAAGTGATGGAGTCGACAAATCCACTGCCAAACTGACCTGGCAGTTGGAAGAATGGAGGTACAACGCAGCACTGGGGGTATTATCCCACCTACTGAGTGGAGTAAACAGCTAAAATGGACCTTGGAGGTCAGTTTGGTTTCCAATACAGTAGCAGAGAAGTCTTGAGATGAACAAAACCAGTCTGTGATGCGAGTCATTCCACTGGCGATGGTTAAACAACTATTAAATTGAAGCATTAGATTATTGCATTTCTTGCTAAGAGAGACAAAAAAAAATAGAGACTTCAACCACGTCAGACAGCCGCATGGGAAATACCCAGTAATAGGGCCACCGACACAGCTGTCTTGAGTGGCAAAAGCATTGCAAGGTAATCAAAGCAACGATATCAAAATGCTTCTCTAAAACTCACGTATGGCCATCATATACTGCACAACAATTACCTTGGGTGTTATGGTAATAGAAATAATAGCAGCACGCAAGCCAAACCACCACAAGGGTGGAGGTACACAAATTCCTACGAAAAGTAGAATCTGAGGAAAGGGGGAGTAGGAGGAGTAGGCTCTTGAACAACACTAGTAGGCGACGTAGGTTAGGAACAATCTCTTTATTTAAATATACACTCGACTCAACACAATTGAATACGCTGAGCTTTTTTTCCTGCATCGGCAGTGGATTACAATTGTAGCAGAAGTCTTGCTTTCATTCTCTTTGAGCTTAATATTCGTATATTTATATATCACAAGACTCCCGAAGAAGGCGTCTGTAGCGCCGAAACACGGCTGTGTTGAGTCGAGTGTATATTTAAATAAAGAGATTGTTCCTAACCTACGTCGCCTACTAGTGTTGTTCAAGAACCTACTCCTCCTACTCCCCCTTTCCTCAGAATAGAAATAATAGACATTAGTTAGAGTACAAATCTAAACCACCAAGAATGTAAACTGAGAAAGATAGTCCAAATAGAACTTTTGCCCTTCTGGAAATGTTACTCGATTAGTAAGGACTTTGACATTAGTTTTAGTATTAAGTGGTGGTACCCGGAGAAGGTTGAATGTCCCCCCCAAAAGTGATGTGTTTCTTGTGGAGTTTCAAAGGTGTGCCATCTACTATTATGAAAAGTTTGAGGAGCGCCGGGTAACAAAGCATAATCGCTTTTGTGATTCAAATAAAGTCTTGCAGATAGGACCAAATCGAAGCCTACGTTCCTGAAGTGCCAAGGAATAGTCCTGGAAGATTTTGATAGGTAGTCCATCATAAAACAGATTATCCCATTTTTGTCGCGATCCATGCAGAATTTCAGACTTGTGTATGTAGTTGTGCACTTTGGCTATAACGACACGAGGTCAGTTACCCCCTTCCTGCTTGCGGCCCACTCTGTGGGCCTGCTCTAGGCATAACGGTCCTACACTGTCTGAAAGAGCAAATGTGGACTTCATCCAGCGTTCCAACAAAGTGGGTAGCATTTGATCCGGAAAGGAGTCCGGGATTCCAACAATTCGCAGGTTAGTACTTCTGGATCTGTTTTCTAAATCATCAAGTTGTTGCGCTTGTTCTTGTACAGTCTTTTGTAGCTATTTCGATATGGATGCTGTTGCAGTTTCTGTATCTTTCACTGCAGACACTCTTTGTTCTAGCTTACCAGTGTGGCAAGTGGTATCTTCTAGTAAAGCTTCCAAACTGGTGAGTTGCTCTGAAAGTTGGAGGATTTGGGGCTCCATAACACATTTAACAGATTCTGTGAGCTGCTGAAGCTGCGGTGAGGTAAAAAGAGATTGAGATGCGATCAGGCTCGGCGCCATCTTGGCTTCGTTCGTTCATCGTGCTTTCTCGGAGTCTTTCTAACCAACTTTTCTGGGCATCGCCTTTTCTGATTTTATCACAAACAGGTCCATATAATGGTGGTTCCAGTCCCTGCATAAAAGTTACTGTTCGCTGGTTAGTACTACTACTACTTAACATTTCTAGAGCACTACTAGGGTTACGCAGCGCTGTACAGTTTAAGAAAAAGGACAGTCCCTGCTCAAAAGAGCTTTCAATCTAATGGGCAAAATGTCAAGCGTCAAGTGGGGGCAGTCTAGATTACCTGAATAGAGGTATGGTGGTTAGGTGCCGAAGGCGACATTTAAGAGGTGGGCTTTGAGCAAGGCTTTGAAGATGGGCAGGGAGGGGGCCTGGCGTATGGGCTCAGGGAGTTTATTCCAGGCATGGGGTGAGGCGAAGCAGAAAGGGCAGAGCCTGGAGTTGGCGTGGTGGAGAAGGGTACTGAGAGGAAGGATTTGTCTTGAGAGCGGAGGTTACGGGTAGGAACATAAGGGGAGATGAGGGTAGAGAGGTAAGGAGGGACTACAGATCAAGTGCATTTGTAGGTTAATAGGAGAAGCTTGAACTGTATGCGGTACCTGATCGGAAGCCAGTGAAGTGACTTGAGGAGAGGGGTGATATGAGTATATCGGTCCAGGCGGAAGATAAGACGTGCAGCAGAGTTCTGAACAGACTGAAGGGGGGATAGATGGCAGAGTGGGAGGCCAGTGAGGAGTAGGTTGCAGTAGTCAAGGCGAGAGGTAATGAGAGAGTGGATGAGAGTTCGGGTGGTGTGCTCAGAAAGGAAAGGGCGAATTTTGCTAATGTTATAGAGGAAGAAGCAACAGGTCTTGGCAATCTGCTGGATATGCGCAGAGAAGGAGAGGGAGGAGTCGAAGATGACTCCGAGGTTGCGGGCAGATGAGACTGGAACGATGAGGGTGTTATCAACTGAGATAGAGAGTGGAGGGAGAGGAGAAGTGGGTTTGTACTGTTTAAGTACAGGCGGGTAGAGGCAGAGGGCCCTGGAGAAGAGCAGCAGCACGTCCACTCTCCTCAGCTCATCACGTCGTGATCTCCTTACACAGAACTTATATTACTAGGGAACATGCGGCATCCCTGAAGCTTTCGGACGATGCCACTTGTATCAAGTGTAAGTTTCAATCTGGATCCCTGATCCATTCTTGAATGGATTGCCCAAAACTTACCCTCTGGGCCCCTGGCTTTGATATCTCTGGAAGCTTCTATACAGTAGGAGGTGCTTCAGGATTATAGCATGTTTTTACTGAGATCTCAACAAACCCTCATAGAGCAGCACATTTCTATGCCCACCCAAATGTTCCTGGGTATGGCATTAATCAGGGGCGTAGCCAGACTACAGATTTTGGGTGGGCCTATGCAAGAAGTGGGTGGGCACCAAGTGTTCTCCCCCCCCCCCCCAAAAAAAAAAATCTCAGCAGGTGGGAAAATGCTTCTTTCCACCTTTTCTGTCTGCAGCAGGCATGTGCAGAAAACAGAGCATGAGCAGGTGCCAGTATCATGGAGAGTACTGCTTTCGTTACCATCAAGGGGAAGTCTTCAGCTGGCTGAGCTTGGTATCCCCACCAGCTCCACCAAATGTGTGCTACTGTTGGGTGGGCCTGAGCCCAAAGTTGGTGGGCCCTGGCCCACCCAGGCCCACCTGTGGCTAAGCCACTGGCAATAATACTGCTTTAAAAACTTATTTTACACTTTTTGACCCTGAAAAAACAGCCCTATTGTAGAGTTATGGCAACAGAGGATGAAGGAGGTGGGGTCCCATGAAATCGAAGGGAATGGGGGGAAGAAAAAACACTGGAAAGGCTAGATACATATATTTGTGGGAACAATATCTGGACCAGAAGACTGAATAGAACTAGACTCTCATCCTTTCTCTGGGGGGTGGGGGGTTACTCTTTAGTCTATTTTGGTATTGAAGGTAGGTGAGCAGTAGAGTATGTTAGAATGAATGTTGTGGTTAGGAGATGATTGTTTAGAAAAGTCTACCTGGTATGTGTGTGGGGATTGTGATTGCTTAGATAAATATAACAGAGAAATGTACACAGTAATATGGCTGTTTAAGGAGGGATTTTACTGATCAAACACTGTTTTAGTTTACTATGGGGGTCTTTTTACTAAGGTGCTGTAGCGTTTTCAGCTCACACTAAAAATCAGCTGGTGCTAAATGCTGAGACACCCATAGGAATATAATGGGTGTCTCGGAGTTTAGTGGCAGCTAAAAACGCTAGTGCACCTTAGTAAAAGACCCCCTTTTTTGGTAAATTCCTATTGATCTTGCAGGGAGAATTTATTGTTGCTGTTTCTCTTTTATGCTTGGCCTTTTGTGTATGTTACTCAGGACAAAAGTCAGCATTCTTTGTTAGTTTTTATAGCTGCCTTGCTTTTTATGCTGTTGAATATTCCAATGTTCTCGATGAAAATAATTTTTTTAAAGAATCATCTGAATTCCAGTAGTCCTTCATCCCTAGTGGGGTGCTAGTAATGAAGTGGAATTAGTGCTGGTTGCATTATTATAAACATAAGGAGGATGCCAAGGTTTAGGTGTAACAAGTGCATGCACATAACCTGAGTACTGGCATTTACACGTGTATGTACACAGATACATGCATAAATGTCAATATTCCAACTATGCACTGTTCTGTAAAATGCTGCTTAAATGTGATGGCACATAGTTTGCAGGTGGGTGTTTGCATGGGTGGAGTTTGGGGCAGTGGGCGGAGCACACGTGTGCATAGATCAGCGTTTCCCAGTGCGCTGTGGCAAACTCACAGGGGTGCCACGGGGCAGATGGGAGGTTCAAGGCAAGCACCAGGATATCACTTAATGTCACATATTAAACAAAGTTGTATGGAGTTCCATGAAATCTACATGGCTGGGGCAAGCTACCAATCACAGCTCAGCTGTGATTGGTCATGGAGCCTGTCTGGCTTCTAAAAGGGCAATCCTGATTGGGATGCAAGGAGTGAGGGTCTTTGTTTCCAAATCAGGATCGCTAGGCAGGCTCCAGTGACCAATCACAGCTGAGCTATGATCGGTAGCTCACCCCAGCCATGTGTGGCAGGAAAACAGCAGTCCTCCGTTGGTGAGAAAGATTTTGTATGCAGCTGGCAGAGAGAAAGAGATAAAGGTAAGCACAATTAATCCTGACCCTGTAAAAATGGCAAGTTTAAAAAATCACAAAACCAAGGGGAGGCTTCTGCGTTAGCGACAGGCACCATGTGGGAATAACTGTGAGTGGGGTGGTAGAGGGAAGGAGAGATGCTGCAGGAGGAATGAGGGGCATAAGTGTTGGACATGAGTTGGAGGGGGAGGAAGGGGTGAAATCTTATATATGGGGGTTGAGGGGAGGGTGAGATGCTGCATGGAGAGAGGAGAGAGGCCAGAGAGGGAGAAATGTTGGACATAGGGGTAGAGGGAAGAGAGAGATGGTGCATGGGGAGAGAGGAAGAAATACTGGACATGATGTATAGGGGGGGGGGCAGTAGAGACCTATGTGGTTGGGGGTGGAGACCTGTGTGGCAGGGGGGTACCACAAAAAATTTCTCAGACACTAAGGGTGCCTTGAACTGAAAACGTTTGGGAACCACTGGTATAGATTATAGAATCCTATAAACTATCCCCCAAATTCTATATATGGCACCTTAAGTTGTGCGCACTAATTTGTTCGCACAGCCAATTGTGCACACAACTTAATTGATTAACAAGCCAATCAGTGCCGATAATTGGTACTTAACCAATTAGCAGCACTAATTGGCTTTAATTAGAATTTATGCGCACAAATTTCTATTTGTATTCTATAGCATGGTGCATGTAAATTCTAATGTGCACAGTCGAAAAGGGGGTGTGGCCATGAGCATGGAGTGGGCAGGTTGTGGGCATTTCAAAAACTATGCACAGTGTTATAGAATACACCCAATCTGCACCTAACTTAAGCGCAGGTATTTAGGCCTGATTTTAGGTGGTCTAGATGGGTGTGCCTAAATTTTAGGCACAAGACTACTACTACTACTACTTAACATTTCTAAAGCGCTACCAGAGTAACGCAGCGCTGTACAGTTTAACAAGGAAGGACAGTCCCTGCTCAAAGGAGCATGGCATGTAAGTGTATTTTATAAACTACACCTAACTTTAGCTGTAGTTTGTAGAATCACGCTAACCACGTTGTTTTACAGCACTGATGTTTAGGGTGCCATATATAAAATTTCCCCCTATGTACATTCTTTAGCAATCTAGGTACAATTATTTATATTAGCTCTATGGCTGGTGTAAATGATCCTAGACCAGTGGTTTCAGTTGGTGTAATTCCTCTGCCCAAAGTTTGGCATGGATCCCAGCGCTACGGGCTGTTCTATAAAGGGCACCCATCCCAGAGCACCCTTCAGCACCGATGTTTTTTTGCACTGAATTTTGAGCACCATTTTACTGACTCTAGTCCAATGTGCCTACTTGAAGCCTATTCTGGAAGGAAAAATCAGCATCTATTTTTCTTTATAGAATTCCTGCATAATATGCCAAGAATGTGACCATAGTCTAGGACAGTGGTTCCAAAACCTGCCCTGTGGGAACCTCAGCCGATCAGGGTTTCAGGATGTCTGCAATGAATATTCATGAGTTAGATTTGCATGCAAATCTTACTCATGAATATTCTTTCTTGAAAACCTGACGTCTGGTTTTCAGGATATCTGCAACGAATAGTCATGAGTTATATTTGCATGCACTGCCTCCATTACATACAAATCTAACTCATAAATATTCATTCTTGAAAACCTGACTGGTCTAGTTTTCAGGACATCTGCAATGAATATTCATGAGTTAGATGTGAATGTACTGCCTCCATTGCATGCAACTCTAACTCATGAATATTCATTCTTGAAACCCTGATCGGCTGAGGTTCCCACAGGACAGGTTTTGGTACCACTGTCCTAGACTATAGTCACATTCTTGGCATGTTATGCAGGAATTCTATAAAGAAAAATAGGCGCTGACTTTTCTTTATAGAATAGACTTCAAGTAGGCACATTGAACTAGATTCAGTAAAATGGTGCTCAAAATTCAGTGCCAAAATAATCAGCACTGAATAAAATTCTATAAAGGGCTCTCTGGGTTGAGTGCCCTTTATAGAACAGCGCATAAGACCAGGATCCACCTCAAGCTTTAGGCACGAGGATTTATACCAACTAAAACCAGGTGTAAATCCCAGCACGTAAGTTAAGCGCAAATCCCCCAAATTCTATAATACTGCATGCATCATTAGTGAACGCTCCTGACCCACCCATGCCCTTCCCATGGCCACTCCCCCTTTTGAGTTGAATGCTAAAATATTTGCATTTGGATCTTTCTAGAATAGCGTTTAGCAAGATGCACACAAATCCTAATTGGAACCAATTAAGTGCAATAATTGCTTGTTAGTATCCAATTATTGCTGGTTAATAGCTTATTACTCATTAAGAAGCATGTACAACCATATATAGAATCCAGGGGATGGGTATCCCTTTAGGGAATTACCCTCATGTGTCAATGGCATTCTGTAAATAGGCAACTGACACATACACGCCAACACATATGTAACACTCTTGAGTCAGACAGCTTGTCCCTGAATTTGCCTCTAGAAGAGTTAGTTCCCCTTTTTTTTTATCCTCATTTATCATATTCTTAATATAGGAAGATGTGAAAGGGACTCAAGGGCTCACTGCCTAAAGCATAGGAGGAGCTAATAAAGGAGTGGTGAAAGAAGAAAAGAAGAGAGGAGGACAGAGAATGCTATGGGGTTGATTCCCCTGGGGAGTGCATGCTGAGAATTTCACACTTCAGAGATTTTCACCACAGCTGTTTCAGAATAACTCCCCTCCCCAGCAAGCCTCTTCCTCCCTGAAACACTGAACGTTGAGGGCCCCCCAGCCTTTCTCTTTCTTAATTTCAAAAAGAAACTTCCTGATATGGTTATTTCACTGGCTTCCTGAAATGTCCTGGGCACTCCTGCTCCTCATCCTGGTCTCCTGTGCGATGGCTGTCGTCACCCTTGATTCCTTGCATCTTCGTAGCAGAGAAGCAAGAGGTAAGAGTTCCATAACCCACACCTAAGAAAAGCATGTGATGTCCTTTCCTCAGCCTGTAATCAGCATGGTAGTTATGTTTTATAGTTATTGTGCTTTTGAATTCTGTGTTTGGAATGTATTTTTACGAATTTGTATTAATCTGTTGTCAACTGCTTTGCACAATCCTTGTGGATTTAAGAAGAGTGAAAAGATCATCATTATTCTTCTGGCTGAAAATAAAAGTGTAATGCTCAATAGCTGAAGAAGAATGATTTCCTTAAACTGGGAACAACATGTACAGCGTTACAGTGCTTTTTGTCGAGTTGTAAACAGCAGTATGTAAGCACTAAAGGGACATTGCTATTAAACATCTAAAGTTTGACATAATAAATTTTCAAGCACCCCTGTTGTGCAGCTGTGGGAGTAATTTCAGTCAGGTGCCCAAAAAGCTTATGAAAAGTGAGCCCATTTTCCCCCTAATTCTAAATAGTGCACCAGAAGTTATACATCAATTCAGCATGTAACTTCTGCACTGCAATGGCAGCTACGTAACTAAATGACAAAAGGACAGTTATGTGTGTATGTGCACTTTAGGTGCTACTCTGTAACTTCACACCTAAGTGCTCTAGCACATATAATTCGCCTTGAAACAACTTTCAGCTCAGTGGCTTATCCACCAGGATGGGGGTGTCCAGGGCCCCCACTTGTGGCTCAGAACCCCCATACAGCTGGAGTAGATATCGAACGGCTTGTGGTGCTGCCCAGTCCCCGCCAGTGGACCAGATCAGCTGCCTGAACTGTCCAAGCAGGAAGAAGTCAGTGGCCTCCTTTCCAGCTGCTGATGTCTGCACTCTTTGCAGATGCTCAGTTTATGCGCAAAACGGAGCAAGCGTGAAGAGTGCAGACATCGGCAGCTAGAAAGGAGGCCACTGACTTCTTCCTGCTTGGGCAGCGGATTGTGTCTGCTGGCAGGGATTGGGCATTCCTGCCAGCAAAGGTAAGATTAATGTTGCGGTGGTGATGGGGGGTGGGAAGGAGGAAAATCTGGCTACACCCATTTTTCAGCTATGTTGGCCCAGCTATGTTGACATTCTCTTTCAGTCCAAATTTACCTATAGCCCTCTTATGCCAGGTTTAAAGCTGCTCTAAAAATGCACCTTTTCACCCAGGCCTTTCAATAACCTTGACCCTTGTCCACCTACACTTGCTCTTCCTGTTACTTGCCCAAATCCCTCCTTCCCTAAATTGCCCTTCCTGTGACCTCCTTTTGTAATTTATCCACTTCTTCACCTTTACCTCCCTCCTTGGAATGCCCTCACTATGACCTAGTTCGCTCCTCATCCTAGCATTAGTCATTGGAGGCCATCTGTTTTATCGTAAATCACTTTGACACCATTTCTGGCCTGTGCGGTATCAAGCTCTGCGTATTAATAACTGCAATGGGGTGTTGATGTAGGAGGGGCATGTGTAAGTCATAGGTGCTTCAGTCATTCCAATGCATGCTTTATAGAATACTATCACTTGCATACATAGGCCCTGATATTGAGACAGCAGGAGATAGACCAGCTAACTCCCGCTTTCACCAGCGAACCTGGAAATTCTTTAGAAATTCATTTCGTCCTTTAGATTGTAAGCTCCATTGAGCAGGGACTGTCCTTCTTTGTTAAACTGTACAGCGCTGCGTAACCCTAGTAGCACTCTAGAAATGTTAAGTAGTAGTAGTAGTAAATTCAATGCCAGAGTTGTATCCGGCCACCAGAATTGAATTTCCAGGGGGTTTTTTGGTGCCGCAAACCTAGTGGCCAACTATAGACCTACTATTTCCATGGGTCTATCAGGCCGGTAAACTTAACATTTCTAGAGCACTACTAGGGTTACGCAGCTGCTGAAAATCAGCAGTAACCAGCTATGTGACCAGGCTTGCTGCTGACCGAGATATTCCGCGGGAGATAACGGATATCTAGCTTAAGGGTATTTAACTGGCCAGGTGCTATTCCTGGCTGGTTAAATACTTTTGAATATCGATCAGATAGTGTCTCATTTAGGCGCAAACATTTACACCTGCCATAGAGAAGGCATAAGCATCCGCACCTAAATTTAGGTGCATACAGTGGGGGAAATAAGTATTTGATCCCTTGCTGATTTTGTAAGTTTGCCCACTGACAAAGACATGAGCAGCCCATAATTGAAGGGTAGGTTATTGGTAACAGTGAGAGATAGCACATCACAAATTAAATCCGGAAAATCACATTGTGGAAAGTATATGAATTTATTTGCATTCTGCAGAGGGAAATAAGTATTTGATCCCCCACCAACCAGTAAGAGATCTGGCCCCTACAGACCAGGTAGATGCTCCAAATCAACTCGTTACCTGCATGACAGACAGCTGTCGGCAATGGTCACCTGTATGAAAGACACCTGTCCACAGACTCAGTGAATCAGTCAGACTCTAACCTCTACAAAATGGCCAAGAGCAAGGAGCTGTCTAAGGATGTCAGGGACAAGATCATACACCTGCACAAGGCTGGAATGGGCTACAAAACCATCAGTAGACGCTGGGCGAGAAGGAGACAACTGTTGGTGCCATAGTAAGAAAATGGAAGAAGTACAAAATGACTGTCAATCGACAAAGATCTGGGGCTCCACGCAAAATCTCACCTCGTGGGGTATCCTTGATCATGAGGAAGGTTAGAAATCAGCCTACAACTACAAGGGGGGAACTTGTCAATGATCTCAAGGCAGCTGGGACCACTGTCACCACGAAAACCATTGGTAACACATTACGACATAACGGATTGCAATCCTGCAGTGCCCGCAAGGTCCCCCTGCTCCGGAAGGCACATGTGACGGCCCGTCTGAAGTTTGCCAGTGAACACCTGGATGATGCCGAGAGTGATTGGGAGAAGGTGCTGTGGTCAGATGAGACAAAAATTGAGCTCTTTGGCATGAACTCAACTCGCCGTGTTTGGAGGAAGAGAAATGCTGCCTATGACCCAAAGAACACCGTCCCCACTGTCAAGCATGGAGGTGGAAATGTTATGTTTGGGGGTGTTTCTCTGCTAAGGGCACAGGACTACTTCACCGCATCAATGGGAGAATGGATGGGGCCATGTACCGTACAATTCTGAGTGACAACCTCCTTCCCTCCGCCAGGGCCTTAAAAATGGGTCGTGGCTGGGTCTTCCAGCACGACAATGACCCAAAACATACAGCCAAGGCAACAAAGGAGTGGCTCAGGAAGAAGCACATTAGGGTCATGGAGTGGCCTAGCCAGTCACCAGACCTTAATCCCATTGAAAACTTATGGAGGGAGCTGAAGCTGCGAGTTGCCAAGCGACAGCCCAGAACTCTTAATGATTTAGAGATGATCTGCAAAGAGGAGTGGACCAAAATTCCTCCTGACAGGTGTGCAAACCTCATCATCAACTACAGAAGACGTCTGACCGCTGTGCTTGCCAACAAGGGTTTTGCCACCAAGTATTAGGTCTTGTTTGCCAGAGGGATCAAATACTTATTTCCCTCTGCAGAATGCAAATAAATTCATATACTTTCCACAATGTGATTTTCTGGATTTAATTTGTGATGTGCTATCTCTCACTGTTACCAATAACCTACCCTTCAATTATGGGCTGCTCATGTCTTTGTCAGTGGGCAAACTTACAAAATCAGCAAGGGATCAAATACTTATTTCCCCCACTGTAATTACTGACTTATGCTAGTATTCTATAATGAATTTGCCGACCAAATATGCCATTATAGAATACTAGCTTACCCCCCTAGTTCTGTAAAATTGGGTGCCCAACTTTATGCCTAGAGAGCAAAGTTGGGTGCCCAGTTTATAGAATTAGGTTAGTTGAGCATGCAACTTAATTGAATAATTGGTTGTTCATTGGAGTTAACAGCCATGTGAGGGAACCTGTAGGACACTGCACTTCCTCTTTAGCCTTTCCTGATATGAGAGGAGTTCCATCCCATTTATCATTTTGATCACTCTTCTTTGAACCTTTTCTAATTCCGTTGTATCTTTTTTGAGATACAGTGACCAGAATTGAACACAGTACTCAAAGTGAGGTCACACCTTATAGCGATACAGAGGCATTATAATATTCTTGGTCTTATTTACCACCCCTTTCCTAATAATTCCTAGCATCCAGTTTGCTTTTTTGACTGGTGCTGCACACTAGGCAGAAGATTTCAGGATAGGTGAGGTGACAAAGCTTCAACAGCCAGCATAAACCATTCCCAAGTAAAAACCACCAGTAGTCTCTCAATTCTTAATACAATTCTTCTTTAATACAGCAATCATATCAAATAAAGAAAATCAACTTACAGTTCAGTTGTTTGGACAGAATTGTTGCCTTCTGCACAATCTCTATCTAGCCACTTCAGAGACAAGGAGTTGGCCAGAACCTCAGCCCAGAAGAGAGGTAAAGCTGTATAATCAAAGGGGGAAATGACCTGGAAAAAAACCTTGGGAAAAGGTGAAGAATTTTGATGGAATATAAGTAGATTCAGGAGGGATCAGCTTCTAGAATAGCTGCTGATCACAAAGACACGCTAGGAAAAATGGGCTCTCAAACACAGGCAGTGTTGCCAGGTTTAAATAAATTTTCCAACCCCAACCAGTTTAATACCCGCCCAAAACTGCACACCCATGCCCCCGCCGTCACCAACCACGCCCCCAATGTCACCAACTCTGCCCACAATGTCGCCAACTCCGCCCACAACGTCACCGACATCGTTAACACATCGTTAACATGTCATTGACACGTTGATAACCACGCCCCCCCCCCCCGCGGGGCGAGAAAACCCGCAGCCGGCGAAGAAAAAACAACCCGCCCAACGAAATCGAAAACCGCCCAAAAAACCGCAACCCGCAGCAGGTTGCGGAAACCCGCCCAATTGGGCGGGAAACCCGCCCATCTGGCAACCTTGCACACAGGGGCAGAGATGGAGGCTGACCCTAGCTCAGACCTGAGAGCCAATAGGGAGATCTCACAAGGAGTCAAGCATTGGAAACTGCAAACTGTAGGGAAGTGGGAAGCCCCAGTACACAGTGCTATCTATTACACAGACAATGCAATAAATACAAATAAAACTCATATTAAATATACACAACAATGTACCCTTCCTCCATGAACATTAGGGCAGACATTCTCCACCTGGTATCAGAAGATACCACTATTAAACTTCTAAGATGTAAACATTATAAACATACAAAAGTCCATTTATATCTGGATCTTAAACTTGTCAACTTCTTGCTTGTCTTTGGTTCACTGTAGCTCTAGCGACTTCTCTTGCAGTCTTGTAGGAGCTGAAATGAGAGACAGACAACACAAACAACAAACAACATAAAAAGAGAGAAAAGCCTTTGAGTCTCTGGAGTGGACAAAGGTCCATAGTGTTCATGTCTCCTTATGAGGTAAGAGAAGTACCATTTCAGTGACTGGTCGGATGAAGGTCTTCGTTGTCCCTTGATTTGTGGTCTTGACTTCTGATTTGCGGACTTTCCCATCCTCACTTGGAAAGGTTTTAGTGATGAGCCCCAAAGGCCAATTGTTACACTGTGCTTGGCTCTCTTTCAGCAATACAAGGTCGCCTTCTTGTAAGTTAAGCTGATTATCCTGCCACTTACTTTGATATTGCAGAGTAAGAAGGTATTCTCTCTTCCGTTTCCAAAAAATGTCTGAGAAGTATTGAACCTGCTTCCATTGACACTTGTAGATGTTGCTGTCTTTGACATCTCCAGGCAGAGTAGGAATGGCATTCATTTTTGTGTTAGAAGCATAGCTGGAGTTAAAATCGCCGGCAACTCTGGGTTTGAAGATACTTGTAAAGTTCTGCTGGGCAGGAAGAAAGCCCAAGTTGAGATGGCAACATATGGTTGGGGCTCAGAGTCAGGGGGGCCTGGGATTGCCAGATATGTGCTTATATAATCAGGCGTGTTTATTGCGCCACCTACGGGACTGGATCTTGGACACTACCGCTTATACGGACCTGGCCATGGAGCGGGCATATTTCAGCCCATGGCATTTGAACTATTTGATACACGCTCCCCTAAAACGGCTCCCTGAGAGGCTTTGGAGTAGTGTACTACTCAGGCCTTTGTGGCTTTTATGGCGAGAGTTGCTTCAGCTGTGGGAGCAGAGACCGACTAGTAGCATATTGTTACCTTTGCAAGGAAATGCTGATTTTACGCCGGGAAGAGAAAACACTGTTTTTTGTAGTCTGGAGGATCAGGGGGTGGCATTGTTGGAAAGTTTCATTCAGGCCGAGGGGTCCTTAGTCTAGGTACATGACTTTGTGCAGCAGTGTGTGCGAGGCCCAGCAGCAATTTTTGCTTATCATCAATTATCTCATTATGTGCAGGCCCTCCCGAGGGATAGTTTATCACCAGGTTTTGGGGAACGATTAAGGGAATTCTTAGAGGGAGACATGGCCGGGCAAGTATCGGTGTCATGGTTCTGTAAGGAGTTGGGGAGGTATCAGCCAGCTAGAAATGTGCAGGAGGTGTTGGCTCGTTGGAGTCTGGATGTGCAGAGACCGATTTCTGAGCGCCTCATAGCGGCATCACTTGTGGAGGTACCTGGATCGTGCACAGTGCGGAGCTTCAGGAATGTCATTTCAGAACAGTGGCTGCTGTGGCCTACTGGTTAGAGCACCAGCCTTATAATCATAAGGTTGCTGGTTCAAATCCCACCTAAGGCAAGTCACTTCAGGGACAAACTTTGACACAAACCAGAATACCTGAATGTAACACACCTTGATCTACTACTGGAGAAAGTGTGATCACAGCTGCAAATAATGAGCACCATTTCAGAACAGTGCACAGAGCTTATTTTTCTCAAAGATGAGCATTCCACACGGGAGTGGTGGATATGGACAAATGCCAAAAATGCGCACCAGTGGGCGCTTCTTTCTTGCATGGTATGTGGCAGTGTAGATACATCAAAATGTTCGGGTTGGCTCTCTCCAGTTTTTTCCGTAGGGTGCTGGGGCGCCCAGTGGCTCTCACGTTTGAGAGAGTGATGTTCAGCTCCATCAATTTTTGGAGAGCTGGCACACAAGGAGAGCAATGTTTTTTAAGCAAGTCATGTGTGCTAGGGAAGAAGTGCATCCTTAATCACTGGGTGTCGGGCAGACCTCCCTCCTATTGGTACTGGAGGAATAAGTTACATCAGCTCATGTTATGGGAATCCCGTGGGGTCCGACTCTTGCCTAAGAGGCAGAGATTTTTGGCCATATGGGGGGCATATTTGAACAAGATCTCCCCAATGGCACGCAGTCAAGTTCTGAATAGTTTTCCTTGGGGAGTCAAGTAAAGCATAGAAGGATGGTGAATGAGGGCTGCACACAGGACCTGGGAGGGAGGGTAGGGAAGATGGGAGTTCGGGAGTTAGCATAGGCGCCCGGTATAAGAGGCTTGGAGAGGCTAAGCCTCCCCCCTGCTGCAGCAGAATGGATCAGCTGTGGAGTCCAGCTGCTCTGAGGGGATTAAATTGTTGATTTACCTCCATCCTCACAGCAGGAGCTGCAGTGAAAGCCCTCTAGCAGTTGTAGAAATTGGTTTATGGTTTGTTTACCTTACTGCTGGGAAAGCAGGGGGGGTTGGCTGGAGGTGTCCTGGGTTGCCAGGGAGATATTTAAGGAGGATGACTTCCTGACCTGCACTGAGGACAGATAGCAGCAGAATGGATACTGGGCCAGCATGATCAGAAAAAGTCACCAGACAACAAAGGTAGAAAAGATCATTTTATTTTCATTATAGTGTTTGGAATATGTCCACTTTGAGAATCAGGTGCTCAACATTAAAAGTTTATATTTATTTATTTACTTATTTATGGCATTTTATCCCACATTAAACATGAATTAGGGTGTTTTGTGGCTCTACATGAGAATTGTGATGATATGATTCCTTGTTTCATATTGTTGACGGTCTGCATTTTCCGTATGGGTGGTATATTGGTGTATTAGGTCTGCCCAGTGTAATATTTATGGTACAGTAAGGTCTGAGTGTGTTTTTGAACAAAGTTGTGCATAGTGTTTTGCAGTTGAGCGATTGTGGTTAGAATATGCTTTGAGCAACCACTAGGCTAGGGGGCAGGGGAGAGAAGAGAATCACTGGGTATGGATGGCTGGAGGGGGGCAGGGGAGAGAAGAGAATCACTGGGTGTGGATGGCTGGAGGGGGGCAGGAGAGAGAAGAGAATCACTGGGTATGGATGGCTGGAAGGGGAGCAGGGAAGAGAAGAGAATCGCTGAGTATAGATGGCTGGAGGAAGGGCAGGGGAAAGAAGAGAATCACTGGGTATGGATGGCTGGAGGGGGGGCAGGGGAGAGAAGAGAATCGTTGGGGATTGATGGCTACAGGGGGGCAGGGGAGACAAGAGAATCACTGGGTATGGATGGCTGGAGGGGGGCAGGGGAGAGAAGAGAATCGCTGGGTATGGATGGCTGGAGGGGGAGCAGGGAAGAGAAGAGAATCGCTGGGTATGAATTGCTGGAGGGGGGCAGGGGAGAGAAGAGAATCGCTGGGTATGGATGGATGGGGGGTGCAGGGGAGAGAAGAGAATCGCTGGGTATGGATGGATAGAGGGGGCAGGGGAGAGGAAAGTTGCTGGACATGGGTGGATGGAAGGGAGGGGAGAGGAGAGTTGCTGGACATGGGTGGATGGAGGGGAGGGCAGGGGAGAGAGGAGGGTTGCTGAACATGGGTGGATGGAGGGGAGGGCAGGGGAGAGAGGAGAGTTTCAGGACATGGATGGAGGGGAGGGCTGGATAAATTCTGGACATGGATGGAGGGGAGGGAAGACAGGATGGAGATGCACATGGATGGAGGGGAAGGGCGTGAAAGAAGAAATGCTGGGCATCGATGGAGGGGAGGGAAGAGAGAGGAAGTGAGATGAATATGAATGGAGGGGAGAAAGGAGAAATGCTGGACATGGATGGAGGAGAGGGAAGGGAAAGAGAAGAAATGCTGGACAAGGAGGGAAGAGAGGAAGGAGATAAGATGAGGGAAAAGGAAGAGAGGAGAAAAACTGCACACGAATGGAGAAAATAGGAAGAAGCTGGATCCACTGGACAGTCAAGTCTGGGGAGGACCAGAAATGAAGAAGAAAGGAGGAAAGAAAAGAAATAAATGGAAAGGAAGCCCTGAAAACGGAGTCAAGGGAACAGATAGAGAGCAACAGAATCAGATACTGGGCCAGCATGATGAGAAAAACAAAGTCATCAGACAACAAAGGTAGAAAAAATTATTTTCATTTACATCTGCTATCATATTTTGCAGTGTATAGCAGCGTGTTTCTTTCTGTTTTTCTGGTATTGTGCTTCTTAGGATTTCAGGTTAATTTTTGAAGAATTTGAATAGGGGCTATCTCTGTTCTGCATGTATGACTGCAAGGCCAAGTGTCTGAATAGGGATCTGTTTGTTAGGTTCTGAACTTTTGATAACATATTGTTTTTCAGAGTTGGTAAGACTGTCTGTTCTCCTAATTCCTGGTCTGTATGCTAATTTGGTTTGTGTCATTTTGGATATACTGCAGAGATTTTTTTTCCTGGTAAAGGGCTTCTAAACCAGACATCATGTTATGAGAATCAGGTTCTCAACGTTAAAAGTTTATATTTATTTACTTATTTATGGCATTTTATCCCACATTAAACATGAATTAGATTGGAACCTGGGAGCATTTAATTTTTTTTTCCTGGAGAGAGTAATGCATTGTTGCCCCCCCAGGCTCTCTCCCTGGCTATAGGCAGCTCTGCAATTTGGGGGGAGGGGCGCAGAGGTAGACGGGGGGGGGGGGGGGGGGGGGCGCAGAGGTGGACCAGGGAGAGAGCCTGTTGTTAAACATTTACCAGCACACCACTGTATCTGTCTCTTCAATAAAGCTTACAAATAAAACCCTTCAGGATCTAAATCATTCCCTACACAAATACATCAAAAACACCTCCCATATGACACTAACTTACACATCTCCACCTAAATCACCTCATACCTCAGCTTGTTAGTGACAGTATATAAGATCATGTAATGTACATAAGAACATGTAATGACTGATTCATAGCACCACTCTGTAAGCCACATTGAGCCTGCAAAAAGGTGGGATAATGTGGGGTACAAATACAATAAATAATAATATATAGGGGGACCAACAGAAGTAGCTCAGGGGCTTCTGTCAGGCTGGCCCCCTCTTGAATCCAGGGATGCTCCTGATGGGGGGAATGGTGTTTTATCCATACCTTAGAGCAGAAACTTCAATTCGACAATTTAAAAATGGGCAAAACATGTTTGGGCAGGCCTTTGAATGTTAGGGGTGGCAGGAAGAAGGACTCACTTTCTTTTGTGACTTGTTATTACTATTCTGGTTTTTTTTTTTCTTTCTCTTCTGACTTGTTTCTTTGCTTTGTTTTATTTTTTAATGTTTATTTTGTATTTTATATCCTGCTATTTTCTTCTTTTTCAAATAATAATAAAATAAAATAAACTGAAAATCAATGGCACTGGCAAGGGCCAAATTTAAAATCCTGGTGTTCGTACATGGAGGTCTTTAGGATGAAAATCTAACTATTTGAAGAAAGAGCTCTCTTGGTATGTACTGGAGCATCCACTAAGGTTTTGTCATAGTTGGCTGTCTCAACTATGACTTTTATAAACAAAAAGAAATGTATTGTGCTCAAGGGTTTTTCAGCCACTGCACCTTACTCACTAAGGGCCCTGTTTACTAAGCGGCGTTATAGGCACGTTAGCGTTTTTAACGCGTGTTAACCATGTATATGAGTTAACAGTGTACACGCCTACAATATCCCTATAGGCACCTACACAGTTAGCGTGATCTAATTGTAGGTGAGTTAAAAATTGTTAACACGCCTTAATAAACAGGGCCCTAAATAAGCTATCTGATAATATGAGTTTCAGGGCAAAGTTCATGTCCTGAGTTTTGGGGAAAAGTTAAAGCCTAGCTGTTCCCTTGTGCTATTTTCAGTGATTATGATCCCTCCTGTTCTCACTACTTCCTCAAGACCTGGTATCAGTGTATCAGCCAACTTGGACATTGCATTCAGCTGACAGAAAGTTTCTGGTTGTTTCCTTGCCATCTGAGGTGCTGCTGATGTTGATTAGGGCTTGTGTCTTTTCAGTTTATGGCTAGTTGTATTGGAATGCTTTGCTTTTGGCCCTGCAGGAGGAAAATGATTTCCTTCCATATGAAGGTGAAAATGTTTAATACTGTTTCTTGGAATTCCATTTCTGTACCTTCTCTATGAGAATTTGGATGTATACAATTTGAACATTTTAAAATAAAAAAAACAAGGAAGGTGAAGATGTTATTATTTCAGAAGGGTTTAGCTACAGAAGCTGGAACTCGTTTTCCCATAGACAAGAATTAAACCATATTTTGGGGGGCTCATTTCTCTGGAGCCTCTGATCTGATTTGGCTCATTTTAGAACTAGTGTGGGTTGTTTTGTTTTGTTTTCTGGGGGGGGGGGAGTGTTTCCATATGCCAGCAGTGAGGGAATGGGTGGTATAAGGTTGAGTTTCCTTTAAGAACACTCCCTTACTGAAGTGGAGCCACCTTAAGAATAGGTATGTTAGCTTATCTGGCCAGGAGTGCAGGGCTCAAGCAGAGGGAGCAGGAAGTTAAAAGCTCTCTGGCAGAACAGGTTAAAGAGGCCCTGAGCAAGGATCCTCAAAGAGTATTCTGGCTTGGCTGCTGTACCTGAGGGGATTTCCATTGAAGAGGAGTAGCCCTAGCTCAGACTCTTGCGCCCTGTATTGTAGGAAGCCTGAAGTCTATGCCTCCAGGAATAGCAGTGATTCTAGGATTTTTGTGAGAAGTAGGCCAATTATACCTTGGCTGTTTGAACTATGGAGGAGCCATATCTGGGACAGGCTATTGAAACTGTAATTATGCCAGAAAAGGTTATTGCAAATTGAAGTGTGTAGCCATTTCAGGGACAGGCTACTGAAACTGGTGCATGAAGGGACTTTATTAGAAGTACCAAGCCTGTGAGGAAACAGGGCTGGCTATTTCCCTTGTGTACATAAATAAGGTGCTTTGACTTTTATCTGCAAACTGTGTGTGCCACATTTTGTGAGGTCCTGCATCCAGCTGCTAGTGCTCACTACCACACCAAGTTTCATCCTATTCTGTTGCTAATAAATAGAAATAAAACAAAACATATAAAAGAAAATAAGATGGTACCTTTTTTATTGGACTAACTTAAAACCATTTTTGAATAGCTTCAAAGGTAACCCTTCTTCTCCAGATCAGAAATAAGTAAATGTTGATAAATAACAGTATATATAAGTGAAACACCAAAGCATTCCAATGACAGTCTCACAGGAAGAGGATGGGGTCGGTAAGGTAAGAAACATGGGGAGCTGGGTGGATGAGAGACAGCAAGAGATGCATGGTAGATAAGAGGGTGACAAAGCAGTAGACTTTTATGGTTTATAATGGGCTAGAAAACCTAGATCTTTGTTAAGTCCTATCTGATGGGTGTCAAAATATTTAATCATTTTGACTTCAAAGGTCTTACATTAGATAGATAGATATCATTCCAGATAGATATCATTGTTAAAGCAGAAATAGTTGTGAGTTAGAATAAATTTGATTAATTTTGTAATAGTTTCTGGTGAGTATTGGTGGTCTAGGGTTGATGTTTTTAGGAGTTTCTCACATGCAGCTATGCCATCTGCATGGGGATTGTTACTGTATAGTAATTCTACATCCATTGTGACCAGAAGGGCACCTAGTGGTAACTGCTTGATATTTTTTAATTTGTTCAGAAAGTCTGTGGTGTCTTGTATGAAGCTGTTTATCTTGTGCACAAAAGGTTTAAGAATCCCCTCTATAAATCCAGATATTTCCTCTGTAAGTGTGCCAATACCAGATATGATTGGTCTTCTAGGGTTTTCAGGTTTGTGGATTTTGGGGAGCATGTAGAATGTGCCCACAGAAGAATGGTTTGGTATGATTTTTTTTTTTAGATATGGCTGTACTTGTTTTGTAAGTGTTTTGATAAGATTTTTCAGCTGTTTTGCATAATCCTGTGTGGGTTCCTCAGTTAGTTTCCTGTAGTATGTGTTGTCTGAGAGCTATCTGTGTCTTTCTTTGATGTATTTTTGTGTGTCCATAATCACCACAGAGCCCCATTTGTCTGCAGATTTGATGGCACTGCGTTGGTTGTTTTGTAGGGTTTTATGGCCGCTCTTTCTGGTGGAGAAAGGTTGTACAGAATTTTCTTTTGTTTGCTGGATAGTTATGATTTTACCCTATGCCTGAAAATTTCTATATACAGTAGTTGTCTAATTTATTGTTTTGTCCTTTGTGTGAGGTGAAATATGTGTTCTTTTGTTTAAAATTGTATTCCAGTCTGTTGAGCGTCTCTTTTTTTATAGAAACGTATCTTCTAGTGGAGTTTTCTAAAGAATTCTTCCAGGTCTGAGTATAATTGAATTTCATCTAGCTTGCTGGATCAACAAAATGAAAGTCCTTTGGAGAGTACAGAGATCTCGTGCTGTTGATAGTTCGAGAGGTTTACTATCTCCATTTGATTTACATTTCCACATTTATGGTACATTTCCACAAAAAAGAGACACCCATCAGACTGTTTTGAATGGTTTGCAGCAATTTCAGTATACTTTCTTTGTACCCTACATATGCTGCATTGCAGTAGTCTAGTTGTGGCAATATTATTGATTAAACTATGATTCGAAATGATTGGGAAAGTATTCTCTAATTCTTCACAATTGCCATAGGGTTTTAAAGCATTTTGATGTGACTGCTGAGACTTGATTTTCGAGATATAGGTGTTTGTTAAGACTGACTCCTAAGTTGTGATTCAATTTGGTACTTCTGTTGGTCGATTCTGAATTTTTGGTAAGAAATGGGATTGTACAGGTTGGTTAGGAACAGGAATTTTGTTTTATCTCTATTAAGTTTGAATTTTGTGGCCCAGTTTTCTATAAGGTCCAGGCCTATTTTAACCCTGTCCAGTATTTCTGTAAAGTTGTTGTTGAATGGTTGTATCAACCCTAGACCACCAATACTCACCGGAAACTATTATAAAACTAATCAAATTCATTCTAACTCACAACTATTTCTGCTTTAACAATGATATGTATCTGCAAATCATGGGCACTACAATGGGCACCAGGATGGCACCCCAATATGCTAACCTTTTTATGGCAGAACTGGAAGATACATTTTTTAATACATATCAGACTAAACCCCTAAAATACTACAGGTAGACTGACCTTTCTCTTGGGCTGGAATTGATGTGCAGTGTTAAGGGAGAATTCCTCTTTACTTGGATATCACAAAATAGATTCTGGTCTCAAATACAGGACTAGAATACCTTAAAATTCCATTCTGTCCTTTCTTCTCTTACAGAATCAAATGATATTCTGCTTTCCTGTGGGAATAAGTCCAGCAGTGACCATTTCCCGGAGGTTTCCTGGAGAAAGGAAGACTGGCACCTCAGTCAGGAGCTCCAGCTGATGGTGCATGCTGAGATGTGGCATTCATTTGATAGACGTCTCCTTCTACCAGGCCATACTGGAGCCAGTTTGATTTTGAGAAACCTCACAGCTAAAGACAGCGGCATTTACACATTCACTGCTGATAATATTAGTAGCACAATCCTCCTCAATGTCAACGGAAGTGGTACGTGCAGAGGAAGGGTCTGTCAGACAGGAACGATCTCGCCTTACAATCAGGCCTCCTGCTTTCTCAGGATTCCAGAGCTGTGGCAACTGCTATTGATTTTTTTGCTGGGCCTGAGGGTAACGTGGGTGGCCACTAGAGATTGTGGATGTTGACATCACTTCCACTTCTGCTTTCACTGGCCTGTGCCACTGCCACTGACTAAGTGGGCCTGACTCCAAAGTGGAAGGGTCATGTCTCACCCACGCCTACCTGTGGCTACCCTCTGTTTGCAAAGGAGACAAAAAGGATGATGACAAAAAACCTCTAATGGACTCAAAGAGTTCACATCAAAAGTTTATTACTAAAAACTGGACGACATGAATCGTGTTTCAGCCACTCAGGCCTGCCTCAGGAGTCCCTGTAAATTGTATCTATGGCAATTTCTGGAAACACTATTGTTCCTCAGAATTGTGTATCAGCATAGAGTAAAACATACACTCTTAAACTCGACTTGAATGCAACGTCGCCAAACTCTAATGAGCACCATTAAAGGATGTCAGAGTTTGCCGACGTTGCATTCAAGTCAACACAATTCTGAGGAACAATAGTGTTTCAAGAAATCGCCATAGATACAAGTTACAGGGACTCCTGAGGCAGGCCTGAGTGGCCGAAACACGATTCGTGTCGAGTCCAGTTTTTAGTAATAAACTTTTGATGTGAACTCTTTGAGTCCATTAGAGTTTTTTTGTCATCATCCTTCTTGTCTCCTTCGCTGTGTTTGTTTGCCTTGATTGACCTGTGTGGAGGCTTCTTGTTCTTCTGTACCTGTCACTACCCTTTGTTTGCTACAGTATTTAGGTTAGACAGGGAGGGAACAGCTCATCTCTCAGTAAATGAAAGACAGCCATGGCTTATCAAGCTGCTAGGTGGTGTTGTATAGTAACGAAGTAAAAGTAATGTGTTACAATAGTTAAGTAAACATTTCATTACTTTTACTTATTACCCAGTACAAGAAAGTATGAGCACTTTTACTTGTAACAAAATATTAACTGAGCCAATTTTGAGTACTTTTACCTCATCATTACATGCTGCTTCGTTACAAGGAAAAGGCTGAAGTACTAAATTTTCCTCCCCCCTCCTCCTTTTCACATTACTCTGACATCTTCCTTCCTGCTTTCCCCCCATGGGGTCCTTAAAATTTGCCTTCAGTCTCCAGCAGCTGCAGCAATTAAGAGGTCTCTCTCTTGCCATTTTTCCTTTCCTCACTCTGTGTGTCTAGCAATAGCATTACTCTCTCTTCCCTCATACAGTCCTTAAAATTTGCTTTCCCTTCCATAGCTCTCAGCCACAGCCCTTAACACAGACAACCTCTGGCAGACTACGAGGTTGCAGCAGTGAAGACAGGCAAACCTCCAGCGGACTATGGGGCCTTCTCTCTGCTGCATCCCGCCTCCTCCGCATGGGTGGGACGCGGCAGAGAGAAGGCGCCATAACCCATCGGAAGTTACCTGTTCACTGCGACCTTGCAGCCTGCCAGTGGTTGTTTGCATCAACTGCTGTGGATCCATCCTTACCCTTCTGGAGAGTGGAGACTGCCTATTTTGATCTTCAATTCTTCAATATTGCGGCTTCTTTGCATTGGAGAGAAAAAAAAGCTTTGAGACAGCGGGTAGCAATGGGTGGGTCCTTCTCCCCTGCCTTGTTTCCTGCTGCTCAAGAATCGGGAGCCTCCACTACAGGTGCAGCTTCTCTTAGTTCTGTCTGTCTCTACTAGGGTTACAGTATGTCCGGATTTACCTGGACATGTCCTCTTTTTGAGGACATGTCCGGGCAACCGGGCGGGTTTTGCCAATCTGCCTGTTTGTCCGGATTTCTGGACAAATGGGCAGGCTGGTGGGCGGACAAATGGGACAAACGGGCAGATTGCTAGCCTCCCCTCCCCTTACTTACTTCCCTGGCGGTCTAGTGACCTCTTCCGCCTTCGGGGCAGGAAAGAGCCCCCTCTTTCCTGCCCGGAGCACTGCCCTGCATGCATCCTTCCTGTTCGTGATCTCGGCGCCGATTCAAAATGGCCACCAAGAGTTGAAGTGACCTCACGAGACTTCAACTGTCTGCGGCCATTTTGAATCAGTGCAGAGATCACGAACAGGAAGGATGCATGCAGGGCAGCGCTCCGGGCTGGAAAGAGGGGGCTCTTTACTGCCCCGAAGAGGTCACTAGACCACCAGGGCAGTAGTAAGGTAAGGGGAGGGGGGTGACGGGGAGGAGGAGTGACGGGGTATGTGACAGGGGGGAGGGGAAAATGTGACAGGGGGCGGATCAAGGGCATGAAAGGGGCAGGGCATATGCCCTCCTTTTTGTGGGACAAAATATGGTAACCCTAGTCTCTACTCCAGCCAACAGCCAAGATTTTTAAAAAAAAGTTTTATTTGTAATACTGGTGGGCTTCTAGGTGGGGAATTGCCAGATTGGGAAGGGAGGGGATAAGCCATCATGTCAGACTATAGGGGAGGGGGAGGGCAGGGCAGGGTTGATGCTGGGCTACAAGGAGAAATGGAGGGATAGGACAGGGCAGTGGTCCACAGTAGAAAAAGGAAAACATGGTTAGATACTTGTTATTTATCATTTGTTATGGGGGGGGGGAGGGGGGTTATTATATGTTTAATTATATGGGAATATGTTAATTTACTGCGTTCACTGCTGTGATACAAACGCAATTAGCAGTATTTCATATTTAATAAACAAACACACATTTTGCAGTTGTAGTATTTTTACTCAAAAGTATAATATTAGGCACTTACTTTTTTACTTTTACTTGAGTAAATTTTAATGCAATTTTCACTGTTACTTAAGAAACAAAATATGCATTTATCTTTAGTTTTACTTAAGTACTTTGACCTAGTACTTTAAACAACTTCTGCTAGTGCTGCTAGGCTCCTCGTCCTCTCCTGCTAAGCTGCTGATAGCAACAGCTTCAACTCCAGCTCCTGCTACTCCCCTGGCTAGTGAGAAATAGGAAAATTCCTAAGCACTATAGAACAGCCCTCTGGGAATATGGAAATACCTGCGGCACTTGAAGGTAACTTATTTTGAGCTATCGGTTGAAAGGCTTGTGCTATATATAAAGGAAAAAAAACAATAAAATATGGGGCATTTTCTTCCCATTTCCCATTTCTTATCTTTGCACTGCACCAAAAGGGCCGATGCAAAAACATAGTAAACATAGCAGATGACAGCAGAAAAAGACCTGCACGGTCCATCCAGTCTGCCCAAGAAGATAAATTCATATGTACTACTTTTTTATTTGTACTGTCCTCTTCAGTGCACAGACCGTATAAGTCTGGCCAGCCCTATCCCCGCCTCCCAATCACCAGCTCTGGCACAGACCCTATAAGTCTGCCCAGCACTATGCCCGCCTCCCAACTACCAGTCCCACCTCCCACCACCAGCTCTGACACAGACCGTATAAGTCTGCCCAGCACTATCCCCACCGCCCAACCACCAGCCCCGGCACAGACCGTATAAGTCTGCCCAGGACTAGTCCCGCCTCCCAACCACCAGCCCTAGCACAGACCGTATAAGTCTGCCCAGCACTAGCCCCGCCTCCCAACCACCAGCTCTGCCACCCATTCTAGGCTAAGCTCCTGGGAAACCCTTCCTTCTGCACAGGATTCCTTTATGTTTATCCCACGCATGTTTGAATTCCATTACCGTTTTCATCTGCACCACCTCCCGCGGGAGGGCATTCCAAGCATCCACCACCCTCTCCGTGAAAAAATACTTCCTGACATTCTTCTTGAGTCTGCCCCCCTTCAATCTCATTTCATGCCCTCTTGTTCTACCGCCTTCCCATCTCCGGAAAAGGTTTGTTTGCGGATTAATACCTTTCAAATATTTGAACGTCTGTATCATATCACCCCTGTTTCTTCTTTCCTCCAGGGTATACATGTTCAGGTCCGCAAGTCTCTCCTCAGCCATGAGCAGAAGCACATGGTTACTGCACAGTGTACACGCATGTTATTGGCCACACGATGCAGAAAGGGGTTCAATGCAGCAGTTAACTCATGCAATATACATAGGCACATAATACTGTATATTTAAATGAATGGAAATTATGCTATGAGGTATCTCTCCTCAATGCAAAAAAGTAAACAGGGATTTTAGTATGTACACAATGTCAGAAATTCACCACCAGGTCTGAGACAGTGTAGAAGGGTTAGTCAAGAGGATTTAATGCCGATTGTGGGGATTTACTGCCAGTTTTTTCTTTCTTTCTGTGACCACAGCAAGTGCCTGCAATTTTAATGTTTAAACAATTTTAAAAGTGCAGAATATTCCAAGCAGCATGCTGCAAACAATTCAACAATTTTCAATAAACTTATATAAACCTCTCCCACCAACCCTCGGCAGAAAGCATGTATTTTCTCTCCCTATAAAATCCCTCCCATTTCAACCCCCCAGTCACCCTCCTGTCTCCCTTCTTACAGTTTAAAGTACCTGCAATTTTTAAAACTCAGAATGGAAGTACGGGGGAGGGGGAGGAGCACTGCCTAGTAAACCCCGGCGCTACAAAAATTAAAATATTTTTGTAGCTCCGTAAATGGCTCACACTGGGGTTGAGAACCATCACTGGCTGCTGCGGTAGCCCTGCAATACTTCCAGTTTAGTGTGCGGTAAGCTCATATTGGGCTTACCACCGCTTAGTAAAAGACCCCTGAATTTGCATCTCATTAGCTTTCTGCATTGCCGCAGAATATTTTCTTGCTAATTTTGCAGTAGAGTCTTTCTGCATCAACCCCTGTGAAAGTAGTGTATCTATATTTCATTATTTAGCCTTTAAGTTTCACGTCTCTGTACTGGATCTGAGACTGCCCCTGCTGTGCAGAAACAATAGACAGATTGTTACTCCACCATTTTTCCTTGGAAAGGGGGGTATGGAAATATAAATAAATATATTGTATGGTTTCTTGACTCAGATGAGGTGTTTGCCACTGGGATCCCAGGAGAAAATGCACAGCTTCCCTGCAGAGGAGCCAATACCACATGGCACAAGGACCAGGAAGGCTGTGTCCAAAATATAAATCAGAGTTCAAAGTACAGCATCCACAATGGGTCTCTGGTGATCATGAATCTGACAGATGCAGACAATGGCTGGTACGTCTGCCACACAAAGAAGAGATCCCTGCGCGTCTTTCTCTGGCTGCACAAAAACGAAGAGGGAAGTAAGTGTGAAACTCAGAGGGATGGGGGATAGGTATGCAGGATCACACACAACTCCCCTACCTTCTTTCTTTCTTTCTTTCTTTCTTTCTTTCTTTCTTTCAGCTTTTAGTTCAGTATCCTGGCACCATGATTTCCCACTTGCAATCACTGAGGGAGACTTCCTCTGTTTAAAACAAACATTATTCCACTATTCTTAGTCTGGCTGTTGCACCAATAGTCTTTGTGGCCAGGAGCCATGCATCGGGGCGCCTTTCAGAATCCTATATTATAGGCTTTAAATCAGGCCATCAGGTGTTGACCTTGCTAATGACCCTGATTACCTGCTTCCCTCTGTGCTATGAACACTGCCTCTGCAGTATCCCTACCTTGGCCATTCCTCAGTGCAGAACTTCCAGTTTAGGAACAAAACCAGGGACCTTTCACATGAAAGTGGACTGGCACACTGTCTCCCTCCCCTACAATCTAAGCCACTATGATGTTCTTTCTCTCTCACCCCTGT